>NC_052356.1:15724205-15879303 GCF_009727055.1 Benincasa hispida | reverse complement strand
CGGTAGTCCCAAATGCAAACAATGAATTAATACCAATGAGAACCGTCACTGCTTGGCGGATTTGCATGGACTACCGCAAGCTCAATGTGGTGACGAAGAAGGACCATTTCCCTTTGCCTTTTATTGACCAGATGCTAGACCGCCTAGCAAGAAATGATTACTTCTATTTTCTTGACGGGTATGCGGGCTACAACCAAATAATGATCGCTTCCGAAGACCAAGAAAAGACCACATTCACCTACTCAAATGGAACGTTTGCCTTTTGCTGCATGCCGTTCGGATTATGCAATGCACCGAGCACGTTTTAGAGGTGCATGATGGCTATCTTCTCCAAGTATTTTAAGGATTCAACGGAAATTTTTATGGACGACTTCTCGATTTACGGGCAATCATATGAAGTCTGTCTGAACAACTTGAAGAACATATTAAGAAGATGCGAAGAGACAAATCTTGTGCTGAATTGGGAGAAGTGCCACTTTATAGTGAACGAAGGTATTGTGCTTAAGCATAAGGTTTCCAAGGAAGGGCTAGAGGTGGATAAAGCGAAAATTGAGGCCACTGAAAAGCTTCCACCTCCAGCAAATGTGAAGGCTGTAAGGAGTTTCCTGGGACATGCAAGATTCTACCGTCGTTTTTAGGAAGGACTTTCCAAAAATAGCTCGACCATTGAGTGCATTGCTAGAGGCTGACAGAACTTTTGACTTTGATACATAGTGCCTCAACACATTCAAAATACTAAAGAATGCATTAATTACCGTGCCTGTTTTGATCGCACCTGACTGGACAAAGCCATTTGAGCTAATGTACGATGTTAGCGGTTATGCGATGGGGGCAGTGCTAGCACAGAAGAAAAAGACAATGCTACACCCCATCGCATATACAAGTAGAACATTGAACCCTGCCTAAGAAAATTACACTACCACTGAGAATGAGCTTCTTGTGGTGATCTTTGCGCTTGAAAAATTCAGAGCTTATCTACTGGGATCCAAAGTGATAGTTCACCCTGACCACTCAGCAATCAAATATTTAATGACCAAGAAAGATGCAAAGCTGAGGCTAATCCTATGGGTGCTCCTCCTCCAAGAATTCAACATGGAAATAATTGACCGTAAAGGGACGGAGAACCAAGTTACAGACCACCTATCAAGATTATAGAATCTGGAATTAGACCACATTCAATCGGAGGTGAACTCAACCTTTCCAGATGAGCAGCTATTCAAACTTGAAGAATTACCATGGTACGCAGATGTTGTCAATTACCTAGTCTGTGAGTAATTTTTGGAAAATTACACAGCCCACCGAAAGAGGCGGCTTATGCATGAATGTAAATACTACTATTTGGACGAGCCAAATCTTTACAAGAAGGGGTCAGACCAGATCTTGCGACTATGTGTATCAGAGACTGCTTATCAGCGCATACTTTCCAAATGCCATGACTCATCTTATGGTGGACACTTCGGAGGTTAACGCACAACAGCTAAAGTGTTACAAAGTGGGTATTTTTGGCCGACTCTATTCAAGGATGCGCAAGACTATTCTTTGAAATGCGACAAGTGCCAACGCACAGGAAATATTTCATGGAAGAATGTGATGCTGATGAATATTATATTAGAATTGGAACTCTTCGATGTGTGGGGCGTAGACTTCATGGGGCCATTTCCACCATTAAATGGTGACAAGTACTTCTGTTGGCCGTCGATTATGTCTCCAAGTGGGTTGAAGCGGTATCATGCGTTGCAAACGATGTAACAATAGTCTCCAGATTTTTGCGAAGAAACATCTTCACCCATTTTGGCACCCCACGTGTCATAATAAGTGATGAAGGCTCCCACTTTGTCAATGGCGTCATGAACAAACTACTGCTCAAGTACAATATCCACCATAAGCTCGCCACAGCATATCATCGACAGAAAAATGGCCAAGCCAAGGTGTCTAATAGGGAAATCAAACTGATCCTAGAAAAGGTTGTGAATCCTTCATGCAAAGATTGGGCCATGAAGCTTGACGATGCATTGTAGGCATATAGGATCGCATATAAAACACCTATAGGCATGTCCCCGTATGTGCTAGTGTTTGGAAAGGCATGTCACTTACCACTGGAATTAAAGAACAAGGCACTATGGGTAGTGAAGAAGCTTAATTTTGATTTGAAGACTGCAAGGGAGGAAAGAAAACTTTAGTTGCTTGAGCTAGACAAATGGAGAATTCAAGCATATGAAAATGCCAAGATCTACAAGGAACGTGCAAAACGTTGGCATGACAAACGACTATGCGAAAAGAATATCCAAGTTGGACAGAAAGTCTTTCTATTCAACTCTAGGCTATGACTCTTTCCCGGAAAATTAAAGTCATGTTGGTCCCGACCATTTATAATTAAAGAAGTATTCCCGCACGATGCGGTTGAATTAACCAATGAAGAAGAGACCAGCGCATTCAAGGTCAATGGGCAAAGAGTTAAGATGCATCACGGAGGAGACTTGCATCGCGAGAAAACCTCCGTGGACCTGAGAAACTCTTGACTGAAGAAAAAATGAGCAATCCCTGCACTAATATATGATACAAACTCTTTATTTCATGAACTTACTTTACCCTTTTATACAAATACTACTCTTTAAAATTATCAACTCTATCTTTCATACTTTTTACACTATTAATATTTAGCAAATGATCGTAGTAAACGATTGCGGTGGAGCTATGCAATAAACTAAAAACAAGCGACCAATTCAATTAAACCATCGCAATCGAGGAATCGGCCCACTATAAGCAAGGATGCGATCACAAAAGATGCGGGAAACAAAGCAAATTTGGGGGTTGTATCTTTCTTTGACTCTTTTATTCCAATTTTGCACTTCATTGCATCTCACTTTAATATTGCTAAATTTTATTATTGCATCCTCTTTAGTCTAACACAATCATTAAATTTTGATTACTTTATTTAGTCACCGCATTCGTCCCCGTACCAATTATGATTTCAATGATGAAACTCATGCCTTTATTTCTCATCGCATGTACTATAATCAACTTAGTTTCAAGATAGTCAATTCATGAAACATTTCTAAAAGTTAGCGGTACACCAATTTTCTTTCAAAAATTTTTTTATGAGATTTCCTAAGAGCATCGCATGAGTTATTTTAGTCTATCAGCAATGAGGACATTGCTGTGTATAAATTTGGGGGTGCTAGTATTTGTTTTCAACCTTGCTACTTTTAGAAATTTCAACTTAAAAAAAAATCATAACATTGAGATCGGATCCTACTCGTAGTTGGATGTCCGCATGACACCCATGGGGCCAAGCCAAAACAAAGGTAGGAATCATGATCAACGCATAAATGGGCATGAGTTTAGACTGAGAAAGAGCACCTTGCTCGTAGTTGGATGCTCACATGACAGCCGTGGAAGCCAAATTGAAGGCTAGGCACTTGGATCAGTGCAAGGTCATAAAAAGAATATCTAAACCGGGCAAGGAAGAAGGTGCAGACTTGGTCAACCCTGTTCAGAACAACGTTGCTAACAAAGGGTATCCCTTACCACCCTTCTTCTTCGTCCACTTTCTGGTGCCGGAGGAAGAAGGTGTAGAATTAGTTCTAGAGGTCAGACCTTTGTGGAACTTTTTTTATGATGAAGCAACATTTGCTTCACTGCTCTTCTCTTTGCTTTACAACTAAGATTGGAAAGTCTACAACTCGTTGAGTAGAGTTGTAAGGTTGTAGTCAACCCTGTTCAGAACAACGTTGCTAACAAAGTGAAGGAAGCTTTCTGGCAAGGATTCAAGAGTAATGCTAACCTGGTTGGCCTCATCGATGCTAGACCCATTCATCTCAGCCATGTTAAAGTGGATCATCATATTGAGAACATGTTCCCAAACAGATGACCCTTCTTTCATTCGTGAGTTGAAAATGTACTTAAGAGCGTCGTGCCTGAGTTGCACGGACGGTTGTCCAAACATTCCCCTAAGGGACTTTATGATCTCGCGTGCAGTGATCATGAGCTCATGTTTCTTGGCCAAAACTTTATTAAGGCTGGCCAAGATGTGCACTCGGGCCTTCTCGTTTGCCCTTGTCCATCGCTCATACGCTTCTCGAACTTTTCGAGCAGTGATAAGAGGTGGAATAGAAGGACACTCGCCCATAAGGACGAAGCGGAGATCATCGATGGTCAAAATCGTGTTAATGGCGTTTTTCCAACTAGCGTAATTTTCGCCAATTAGTTTATCAGCGGTAAGAAAACTAAGTGTAGTGGTAGCCATAAATAAATTGCTGAAAAGTGAACAAACTTAATTAAGTCTACTTGCATTAAACAATTTTTAGAAAACCAATCAAGTTTTAGCAAAATAGTCTAGTGTACTCTAAGTGACATCTATTTTTCAATGATGCTTCAGTGAGGTAGGACAAAAGTCACCGTAGGGTGTATTTTATGATGTGGAATTATGGATGATATGCGATGGTGAAATTGCGTTGAGCACTCAAGTTTCCTCAGTGAAATCCAAGTGTAAATTCCACTAAGTTTCCTGGTAAGTCCAGGGTCGAACTCAGGGACTTGTGAAAAAAGGTTGCGTTGGTAATTTTTATGAAACTTTGCGGTAACCGGATAAATAAATAAATTGTTGGGATTTTTGTTTGCGGTGATGAAAAAATAAATAAATGTAACTGAGTTTGAAAAGAGTAGATTAAACGGGAAATGCGATGAGTATCCGTTGAACGGGTTGAGAAAAGTTTCGGCTAACACGCAGTTTTTCTGGATCACGAGGAAAATCCCCGGATTACAAGGATCATCCCCGGATAGCTTGAATTTCTGCTCATTGGCTTTTATTTATAGAGCTTGGGTCGCCGACAGCATTAATTGGACTGCTCTAAGTTTGACATTCGGCACGTTAGTCCTTTTCTGAACCTCTGCCACTAACGGCGTGGTAGGTGAAATGTCCGTATCATCTTATGGTTTTTCTCGAGGTAGATGCGTTGATGCGTTCATTCCACAAACCTTGCGCTGATCCCATTAGTATGCGTTGTCATATAGCCGCAATCATTCAATGACGCATTCGCTTAATACCGCAACTCTACATGATGATCGCAATCGCTTGACGAGTGCAACTCCCATGCGATGGATGCATACGGCTGATTACCGCTACATCCATGCGTTGATCGATGCATTTGCCTTTGCAATGGAGAGTTTCTCTGCATGCGGTCATCTATGCAGTGATCTGGATTCCACGTTTGCGTCCATTTCCTGTTTTAGCTACAAAAATAGAACATTAAACCCATAATAACGCAAAATAACGGGTTAGTTGAGATTCAACATGCTGATCGATGCAAGCTCATTTTTTCGTGAATTCCTATCATGATTGCTGCATATTCTGCCTAACAACCTTCATAATTCTAAGTAAAAGGCCTAAGATGACATGCATTTCTGCATGTCATCAATATGCGATGACGCAAGGCGAAAATTGCGATCATAGGAAATCATTAGTTGAGCGCAGCATCACCGCAAGGCTTTGCGGTGATCGTGTTTGCAAATATTCGCCCGAGAAGGATCACAGCAACTTGGTCAACATAACATGGTGATCGCATCTAGGTGAAAGGCTAATTAATCGCGATGAGACAAAAAGCTGATGACAGTCGAATCCGAATTAAGTTGACAGCCGATAACGATCACAAGTACATTTAGCTTTTCGGTGAAAATTATTCAACGCATCAGTCAGGAATTAAAGCCATCCCATCTGTACAATCATGAGAGAGAAGCTGCCTTTCACCCTGGATGCTCTATAAATACCAAGAGCATCCTTCAAAAAAGGGGTTAACCAGTTCAACAGTTCGAAATTTCATACTTCAGTTCGCTCGTCTTTGTGCATAGTTTTCCTTTCGTTTTAAGGCGGAGAAGGAGAAGAGTGGTAATGCCAGAGATCGCTCAAGGAAACTCGAGAGAGAACTTGAGGTGAAGAAGCAAAGAACGGGCCGACTTTCACGAGAGCGAGATTATCTTTTTAGCACGAATAGAAAATAGTGTAAAAGCCTGGGCAGCAAGAGATTGCTACCAGGCCCTTTATTCTATACTTGCATTGTTATTTTGTACTTCATCTTCTTATTTATACAATGGAAGTTCTATTTCTATATCTGTTCACTCTCTTACCACGCATGAGTAGCTAAACTAGTCGAATGGGTTGAGAAAAACTAAGCTAACATGACCTAAGAAGTTCATTGCTTGCGATTGTCTTGTTTTATGTTGTGCCAAATACCCTTTAGATCTACTCGAGAGAGAGTATAAAGAAAGAACCTAATGACTCGAGAGAGCTAGGTAGGAAATCTGGACTCGAGAGAGCAAGATTAGAACTGCATAAACAAAAGATAGGGACTTAGAGATAAGCTCTGTTTTTCAACCTGCATCACATGCATCCTAGAGATGGGAATGATATGTGGTCGCCTTATTTGTGTGTGTGTCATTTCTTCATCGCATAAATAAGAATAGAGGCTTATGTGTAGGTCCTATAGATTTAGCACATATATCGCATGCGTTCTAGCCTTAGAAGTTGTGGCATTCGCACCGAGAGGTGGTTTACTGTTGTATTCATGTTGCATGATCGCATAGAATGAATGCATCCTAGGAAGTGTTAGCCGAAACTTTTCTCAACCCGTTCACCGCATACTCATCGCATTTCCCGTTTATCAAATATTTTCAAACTCCACCGCATTTGTTATTTTTCTCATTAATGCAATCAACAACAAATCAACAATTTATTTATTTGGTTACCGCAAGGTTTTCATTAAAAATTACCAATACAACCTATTTTGACAAGTCCCTGAGTTCGACCCTGGACTTACCAGGAAACTCAGTGGAATTTACACTTGGATTCTGCTGAGGAAACTTGAGTGCACAACGCAATTTCATCAACGTATATCACCCACATTTCCACTTCATAAAATCATGCATCAAGTTTTTGGCACCGTTGTCGGGGACTTCGACAAAATAGAGTGCTAACGGTAATTTTTTGATTTCTTTGTAGACTCTCAATCTCTGACAAATTATGACCCAGAGATTGAGAGAACGTTTAGACGGAGACTAAGAGACCGCCAACAACAACCACAATCAGATAAAGAAGAGATGGCGGAGAAGTCTGGAAATGGAGCACCAAACGATAACAATGTCATGGCGAATCCAATCCTATTGGCAAACGATCGCAATAGACCCATTAGGGACTATGCATCATCAAACCTCTATGATTTCTCTCTAGGAATCATGAGGCTTGCCCTCGATGGAAGCAGATTCGAGATGAAACCAGTGATGCTGCAGATGATCCAGACTGCAGGACAATTTGGAGGAAGGCGTGGCGAGGACCCGCACGCCCAACTCTGAACCTTTATTGAAATTTGCAATACTTTTTTGTTCCCGAACATCGCTGCCGAAGAAGTTCGACTAACTTTGTTCCCATTTTCTCTCTGTGATAAGGCTAGGAAATGGGCATATTCTATCGAGCCGGGAGAGATCACATCATGGGAACAGGTCGTGGAGAAGTTTATGAAGAAATATTTTCCACCTCTTGAGAATGCCAGACGAAGGAAACTAATTACAAATTTTAAACAAGACATGGACGAATCGCTCAGCAATGCCTGGGCGAGGTTTAAAAGGTTGGTCAGGGATTGTCCACACAATGATTTGTCAGACTGCCTTTAGATGGAAACATTTTATCATGGTTTGAATCCTGCTTCGCAGACCGCTGCCAATGCGGCAGTTGTTAGTGGTCTGCTTGATAAAACGTATGACGAGGCGAAGAATATCTTGGATCGCATCTCCAAGAACCATGAAGATTGAAGAGAAAGTGACCAGAGATTGAGACTCAAAGATAATGACGCAAGTAATGGTGCTATTACTTCACTACAAAATCAGATGACCGCAATGATGAACTTAATCCAGGGAATTGCGATCAGCAGCCCAACACCGCAAAAAGGGTAAATCAACGCAATCAATCAAAAAACCGCAAGGTGTGTGACTTGCGGTGGTGGGCATGTGATGGAAGATTGCCCGCAAAATCCACAATCTATTTACTTTGTAAAAAATAACCCATTTTCGAACACCTACAACCTCGGGTGGAGAAACTACCCCAATTTTGCTTGGAAGAATTAGCAACAGAATTTTCAACCCGATGGCAGAAAGAAGGTGATGTGGAATTATGGATGATATGCAATGGTGAAATTGCGTTGAGCACTTAAGTTTCCTCAGTGGAATCCAAGTGTAAATTCCACTGAGTTTCCTGGTAAGTCTAGGGTCGAACTCAGGGACTTGTGAAAACAGGTTGCGTTGGTAATTTTTTTGAAACTTTGCGGTAACCGAATAAATAAATAAATTTTTGGGATTGTGTGTTTGCGGTGATGAAAAAATAAATAAATGCGGCGGGATTTGAAAAGAGTAAATTAAACGGGAAATGCGATGAGTATGCGGTGAACGGTTTAAAAAAGTTTCAGCTAACACTTCCTAGGATGTGTTCATGCTATGCGATCATGCAACATGCATACAACAGTAAAACACCTCTCGGTGCGAATGCCACGACTTCTAGGCTAGAATGTATGCGATATATGTGATAAAGTCTATAGGACCTACACATAAGCCTCTATTCTTATTTATGCGATGATAAAATAACACACACACAAATAAGGCAACCAGATAATATCATTCCCATCTCTAGGATGCATGCGATGCAGGTTGACAAACAGAGCTTATCTCTAAGTCCTTATCTCTTGTTTATGCAGTTCTAATCTTACTTTCTTGAGTCCAAATTCTAACCTAGCTCTCTCGAGTCATTAGGTTCTTTCTTTAGACTCTCTCTCGAGTAGCTCTAAAGGGGTGTTGGGCACAACATAAAACAAGATAATCGCAAGCAATGAACTTCCTAGGTCATGTTAGCTTAGTTCTTCTCAACCCATTCGACTAGTTTAGCTACTCATGCATGCCAAGAGAGTGAACAGATGTAGAATAAGAACTTCCATTGTATAAATACAAAAATGAAGTACAAAATAATAATGCAAGTATAAATAAAGGGCTTGGTAGTAATCTCTTGCTGGCCAGGCTTTTACACTGTTTTTCTTACTCGTGTTCAAAAGATAATCTCGCTCTCGCGAGAGTCGGCCTGCTTCTGCTTCTTACGCCTCAATGTTCTCTCTCGAGTTGCCCTGAGCGATTTCCGGTGTCTTTACTCTTCTCTTGCTTCGCCTTAAAATAAAAAGGGAAAAACTATGGACAAAGACGAGCTGAGATCTTAAATTTCGTAAAAAGGTGAACTTGTTAAACAACTGAACCCCTTTTCTGAAGGATGCCTTTGGTATTTATAGAACTTCCAAGATGAAAGGTGGCTTCTCTCTCATGATTGTACAGATGGGACGACTTTAATTCTTGGCTGGTGCGCCAAATATTTGTCACCGAAAAGCTGAATGTACTTTGTTTGTTAGCGGCTGTCAACTTAATTCGGATTCGATTATCATCAGCTTTCTATCCCATCGTGATTAATTATGTCTTTCACCCAAATGTGGCCACCATGTTGCGCCGACCAAGTTACGGCAATCCTTCTTGGGTAAATGTTTGCGAACACAATCACCGCAAAGCCTTGCAGTGATGCTGCATTCGACCAATGATTTCCTATGATCACAATTTCCGCCTTGCATCAATGCATTTTCTGCACAAAAATACAAAAATCAACTGTTCCTATGCGATGAATGCATGTGGCCGCAATATAATAAACTTAATGCTTTTTGGACGCAATTTAACATATTTTATCAACGCAAGCCAACATTGTTTAAGAACTTAGCACTATGATAACGTGTATTTCTGCTCGTTATCAGTGATCAAGTGCTCCTTCATTTAAATGAGACAATCTCAACCATTAGACAAAAACAACTCCTTGTAGCTGAATCTAATAGTCACCATTGTTCGATTCAGATTTTGTTAACATTCTTAACAATTTTGTGTAAGTATAACCCTTCATTTTAGGTCATAGAATCCTGCCTTAATGAGCCAACCTTAGGGAAAAGCCGATTAGGATAAAAGACTAAAGCAACCCTATCCATTTCTAGAGATCAAATAAATATTTGTGCAAAACTGCCATACATTAGGGGGACAAAGAGTCCACGAGACAATGCACAAAAACTTTATCCAACCTAATGAGAGAGACCGAGGGGTATGTTGTCACACGTCCCACTCCCACTTACTATGAACATTCTCTCCATTCACCTTAGTATTGACCTACCCAAATGCCACCCATAGGGGGACACCCTTGGTGCCTCGAGGCTGAGGATAGATCTCACGGTGTAAACTATTAGGGAGAAATGTGTAGAGGTTAAAGTAAAATATCATATACCCCATTTACCCCCCACTGAATGTTCTACCTAGAATTCATTAACTGGTCTGTAGTATAAGGATAAAGGAGAGATACCTTATCCTGGTGACACTACAGAAACGACCCGCTTTGTAGATGTTACAAGTGTTGTAAAGTGCTACAAATGGTCTGATCCTGACCATTCATGTTGAGACATGCAAGCGGAGGGTATCCTATATAAAGAGTTTGTATATGTAACAACTCAACCCCTTAGGACTTAAGTTAGGCCGTTACTAAATACATGCATGCATGGAACTCAAAACGACACTCAGTTATGGCGAAATAAATGTTAATTAAATAAGATAAATTCAAAAGACTTTCATTAAATTCAAATACTAAAACAATGATAGGGTACCCATAAATCATAAAGGACAATAAATAAGTCTGAAAAACAATTCTTAAAAGTAAGTTTTTAACATCAAAACTAAAAGTTAATAGAAACATGAAAAGAACTTTAAATCTCATGATGTGGAAGCGTAAAAACTAGTCCTAGTGGCTCGATCACAAATTCTGCTTGTCCATCGCCGATGCATCTCTACCCTTACCTGAAACAACAACAAGAGAAAGAATGAGTATAAAACACTCAGTAAGCCCACTATTGGGTCAGGCTGGGCATCTATGTCCTCTAGATGCCCACCTCTGGTGAAACATATACTGCTCTAGTCCTTATGGGACACATATGCACATGAAACAAGAAGAAAATCGAGTCCTATCCTACTGTTGTTAAGTATGCCCACTACCTCTAGTGAATCTCGGAGGAGACACAAACTGGTGGATCTAGAAAGAAACACAAAATGGTGGATCCCGAAGGAAACACGAACTGGTGAATCCCGAAGGAAACACAAACTGGTGAATCTCGAAGGAAACACGAACTAGTAAATCCCGAAGGAAACACAAATTGGTGAATCTCGAAGGAAACACAAAATCTAATGGGCATCTAACTAATCAGTAAAGACATTTGCATAGTCTCAACATCATAATCATCGCTATACGGATCTATGACATACATATAAATCTCAACATCATGGCTCTACAACATACACATATACCTCAACATTATAATTCTACAATATACATGTATACCTCAACATCATCAGATCAAATACAACCATGGAAGCACATACCATCTCATACTAGCGTTCAAGTGTCTATTTGCATAAATAAATAATTCGGATCTCGTAACAGAACATACTTTAATCATGTTATACTATCAATCTTTCATGCTGTCATTCTGCCATAACCTTCCTTTAACATGCTAGCATACATCTAATGCCTGGCCCGTGGGCAGTTCCAGTAGTAAGATTACTTACCTCTAATCGCAAACTCTAGAAACTAGAAGCTCAACCTCTTCCTTGCCCAATGGAACCTTGAATCAAACAAGCATGCAAAACAACTTTAATCCTTGTTGGTTGTTGTTTGAAATTTGGAGCCATTAAGAAGTGGGTAACTCAAATCTAATGTCGAAATAGAATAGGGAACTGTCGAACAATTGTCAAAAAGGGAAAAAACGTTGTTGTTAGGGTGTTTTGCTCATGCGAGATGCTGCTTAAGTTTCTAGAAGTCGAAAGTGTGGTGGCCATTGAAGTTGTATGTTGCAGCATCAGAGGACATTGGTTGGAGATCATGGACATTACCATTGTTCATTGGAAGGAGAAAATGAATAGATGGGAGGTGGGGTTTGATTTAAAAAAAACAACAATAATAATAATAATAATAATAATAATAATAATAATAATAATAATAATAATAAAACAAAAAAAGAAATAAATATAATTACATTTCATTCCTTTCCGTTTAACTATTAAATTCCATTACATTTAATTCCTTTCCGTTTTACTATTAAATTCCTTTCCGTTTCAAAAGAAAATTAATTCCTGCCATTAATTTTTTAATTTGAATAATTTCACGCCAACAATCAAATTCCTGCACTTACACTTGAAGTCCAAAATTTCAAAAATGCCCTCCAACTAATAACAATTACTGAGATTCCAAATAATAAAGTTACTGAAATTACATTATTACTAAAAAATGTGCAGGGTATTACAGTATAAGACCAGAACACGAGATGATTAGTCTCTTTATATAACACCGTTGATAATTGAGACTTACATTTCACTAGGATGACCATAGGTGACATAACCTTAATCCTGAGTGAGTTAGGAACTCCTACTCATGAAGGTGGTCCTTTGATTTGTATGGGCGACAGTGGCCAGATTGCCAACTCACAAACCCTACCATTTTGGGGATTCTTCTGATTGGGGAGCTAGGAATTCAGCTATACAAAACGGAATTCACTCCTTCCCTAAAGGAGGGGTAAGTAGATAAATTGCTCCTTTAAGCATGATTCCGGGTCTTGAACATAGTAGCCACACCCTCTCTTGAGAAGAGATGACTCAGTCATAGTAGAACTATGACTTATTGTTCATTAGAGGAATCGGTTGTACTTAAGGAGTTAGATGTAACTATAGGGACAAAACGGTAAATTGGTCCATCTGTACTTACGAGCGATTTTTGAAGGGTCATCACACTATTGACTGGTTATATCCAATGGACACAAAAATATATCTGTAGTGCGAAGAGTACAACTATCGGTCTTTAGTGGAGTGACCAATAGTTAATGGATGGTGGATCTCGTGGTTAAAGAGTTTAGTCAGTTATTCACGTACCGTTGGAGCTTCAAGCTATAAGTCCATAAGGTCTCCTTGGTAGCTCAATAGGTTCAAGTTGAGAATCAGATTTTTAGTTAGTTTGAAGTGTTCAAATTAACAAGAGGAAATTTAATTATATGTTTAATTCAATTATATGTGATACACTTGATTTGATATATTAGATACATTAATTGAAGGAATTAATATAAAAATGATTTATATTAAATACCATAACATAGAAAAAGTACTATGGTTTATATGTTTCATATGATGAAATATTAAAACTATAGGTTATAGATTTAATATGATAAGTTGGTTACCATATTTATTTATAATATATTAATTATATGATAATTATCTTTTTTCTTTAAAAACCGAATTGAGTGAGAGGTTTTTAAAACGATTATGGTAACTGTGAGATAAAAGGAAAGTCATTTTCCAAAAATCAGGTGATAATTCATTCGGATTGATCTCACAGAAAAGGGCTATCGAGTAAAATATTTTTACTAAACGATAGCATAGAGAGACTACATGATCAAGTTCCAAGTTTACTATGCGATAGTTACTCGTTTGCTCATTGCTACACGATCGAGTATCAAGTCTATATGATAGGCTTCTTCTTACTACACAATCGAGTATCTAGTCTATACGATAGACTTCATCCACCTCACACTTACTCGATCATCTACCTCCTTCATTCCACTATCCAAAGTCACACCGAGCCCACAACTCCTGGATTCTCATATCGAGAATACCAAGGTAACTCTTGTGGTGGTGTTCTAGTTCTGTTCGAGGTTCGAGGTTCGAGTTGGACTCGATAGTGATCGAGGATTCTTCAGTTCGTGTTGTTAGCTGTTCTGATCATTGCATTTGAGTTCGTGTGGTCTTGAACCAGTTGCTGAACAATCGAGGGATACTTAAAGAAAGGTTCTTTAAAGGTTAGCATACTCTATCTCTTGTCTATTCATTTAAAAGAACCGTGTTGTAATTTATAGTATATGCATAATCGTTTTCGTTTAGACTGTAATTGTTGTGTTCTTTCTCAATGGGATTTGGAACGATCTGCTTCCACTCACTGGATCTCTATGTTTAGATTTCCTTCAATTGGTATCAGAGCCAAGTTGTTATGATATTCCAAATTCCATTGTTGTATTGAACTTATTTTACAGTCTTGGTGGGTTTTAAGTTTGTTTTATAATGCATTTAAATGTTAAGTCTGCTTGTGGATGGATTGATGGATGTTTCGGGATAATGGCCTTTGGATTGATGGATGTTTCAGGATAATGGCCTTTGTTTTAAAGCTTTCTTTTCATTTCAAAGTTAATTTGTAAGGGTCCCTGCATTTTTAGGCATAATTAACTTGTTATCGAGTCTGTATTCAAAGTAATTGAAGTCTTGAGTTGTTTGTGATGAAGTTTCAAAGAAGCATGAAGATGTTGTTCTCATAGAGGAAGAAGAATACCAAGCGTTGGTCGTGTCATGTAGCCCAGGCTAAACGATCGTTTAGATTTGGCTAAACGATCGAGTAAAAAAGTTCTAACTCGATCGTGTAGCATTTACTAAACGATCGTATGGTTGATGCTACACGAACGAGTAAAGAGTTTACTCGATTGGTTTGCGTTGGCTACTCGATCGTATAAACAGGTAAACGATCATTGAGTATATAATACTCATTGCATGGTAGGCACGCGCACTAAACGATCGAGTAGGCCAACATGCTTCATTGCATAGTCACTGTCTACTCGATCACTCGGTACGTGATACTTGTCGCTTGCTCCTCGATTGTTTAGATGATCATGCTTTATCGCATAGTCAAAGGTACTCGATCGTTGCTACATGATCATGGTTACTCGACCATCACAAGGAAAAGTTACACGATCAGTGGAACGAGGATTCACTTGGGCGTTTCAAGACCTGATTCACTTGTTTGAACCGACCGACTCGATGGTTCAATGTAATAATTAGTTTTATTTTGGATTTTGAGGCATATTATCCTGGTACATCATTATTTTTTTTTTAATGTACATGAGATGTATGTTAGTTTATATGCCATAATGTATGACATATAGATTTAAAACCCATCTTAGGTTATGAATTTATTCATGCGTCATATATTATAAGTGTTATAATATAGTAGATAACATGATTAAATTACATTAAAGCATGTTCATGCATCATATAATATAAGAGTTATATTTATGCATGCATTACGCATATTCATGCATCTTCTTTATATTATAAGTGTTATAGTATAATAGTGTATGAGAGCATGTATGCTTGGTTCATTACTTTGTTATATAAAAGTTATATAAAAGTAGTAATGAATGAACAATGCATGGAGCATGATACTTAGGTTTATTTATAAGAGTTATAAATGTCTTGAGAATGTGTTGCTTCGTATTGTGGTTGATTTTGATTGTTTCATTTTTTATAAGAGTTATAATTAATAAAATTAGAATTAAAATTAATAACCAAGAGTTGCATGCAAACTTAGGTAGAATCATGTTTTAAAAGGGTTTTAAAATTTGATTGAGATAGACCTAAGTTCATGGCTCTAATGAGATTAGAAACCTAAGTTTAATCTTTTAAATTAGTTTAATGGGATTAAATTGATTTGAATAAAAGATTAAATTTGTAATAAATCTATCTATAAGGGACCTTTTATCTAAGGCAAGTTCTGGCTAGGTTGGGGTATTTAAGCTAATGAAAACGGAACACCCCTACCTGAGAACCTACCTGGAAAGGTGAATTAGATTGATTTTCTACAAGCATGCAATAGTTGATTATAAGTTCGTTAATGAAAGACATTTTAGCTTGAATTATTCGAGAAAGTAGGCAAGCCAGCATTAATTTAGAAACACTTGGTACATCTAGAGATAGACGCACTAGTGTTTTATTGCATCCTATGACTAACGCATACATCCTAGAGATAGAGTATTGTATGACAGTTACGCTAATTTATATCTTTAAGCATGTGGAAAAATATGAATGTGAATGAATGAACAAGTCCATGTCCCCGGCAACGGCGCCATAAACTTGGTACACTATGAAAATGGATATTATGCTGAGTTATCTCTTGTGCACACTACGTCTGATTATATGCGTTGTTAATGATATGCTTGTAGTATGCTATAGAGTAATGCGTGTTACAAGTTTCCTTGCACTGAAACCAAGTATAATTCCAACGCAAGTTTCTTAGAATAATCCGAGGCCGAACACAGGGATTGTTTTTGTTAATGCGTTACTTTTGTGATACATGCGACCGGTTTAACAATGAATATAGAATTGGGTTTATACAGGAATATAAATTGTGATGAAATAAAATTGCGTTGATAAAATAAAGTTGCGTTGATAAAATAAAATCCTAAACTAATATGATACAAGATACAAGATACATGATACATGATACTGAGGTCGAGACTGACTGTGAAGTTATACAAAGAATTGTGGTATGCGATGGCAAGTCTTTATAAATGAAGCAAAAGGGGAAAGAGCAATAGTAAAACAACGCAAGTTTACCAATTGCGTTAAAGATACAACTAAGGTTCCGCTTTCCCTTGGTGTACACCTCTCGGTGATCGGCCGCGTTCCCATATCTCTATGGTGAAATAGGGATGAACATGATGAACGCAAGGTTGTTTCCATCTCTGGAAATACTTCTTGTTTTAGTTAACACATTCTTCCAGCCCTTTCTTGATAGGCGGAATAACATCTTCACTTCTGCTCTCACAGGTGAAGATGTTGTCGAGCATGCTTTAGCTAAACTTAATTATTTCCTTAACACAAATTAACTTACTCGTTTAATTCTTGCTAATTACCTAGGGAATTAGGAAAACATCATGGAGAAAATGGATTAGGGATGAACAGAAAGAGATAGAGAGATGATAATGGTAATGATCATAACATTCAATACTGAGATTAAGCGTTCGATACATGGTGTGAATGAAAGATTAGGAAGATGAATACAAGTGATGAAATAGAGATTAGAAAAAAATACAGAAAGAGTGTCAACGTCTTGACACAGATCCTGAACAGAGATTATGCTTTCCGGTGTGTGAAAATGGTGGAGAGGAAAGCTTCCCTCTCAGGCTTTCTTTCCCGATAGGAGTGACCTTTGCACAGAGCTTCAACTAAGGGGATTGGAAGGATTCTTTGCTCGGAGACTCACCTCTCGGCCTTGTCTCGTGGTTCTTCTTGGATCTACTCTGGACAGTCACTTCAGACCAATCTCTCTCTCAGAATCAATATATACACGTCTCTATGTATTCATGTATATTTTTCAGTGAATTTGCATAAGCTATTTATAGGCTAAGTTTGACTCTTTGAATGTGTGGTCCCCACTATATGGTTATGGTAGTACCTGAAATGGTGGAATGAGAAATTCCTTCTGTTACGCAATCAACCCGTCAGAAATGCACAACTGAAAGCTGTACACAAGTCAGAAACCTCCGCAATTGCGTTGCTCTTTACACTTTCGATCCATCGCCGCATGCAGTGTTATTTTTTATTACCACATGCAGTTGAAATTGCGTTGGTCACTAAGCTCTTGATTGATTGTCGCATGCGCCGTCATTGCGTTGATCATCTCTTCATTCTTGATCGATGGGCGCAATGCGACGTAGATGCGTTGTTCCTTTTATTGAGCCATGAGCGCATGCGGTAACTAATTTCCTGCAAAACAGAGATTGAAACATTCTCTTCTACCATTGCAATGGTGTTAGTGGGTGTATTGACGACATTTTATAATTTTCGCATTTCTTAGCCAATTTCTATACTATCGACGCAACTTTTCTTTCTTTTAGCCGCAATATCTAAATAAAACAGTATAAATAACTTATATTTCTACAAGTTATCAATGACATTCGCATTGAGAAGTGCCGAATAGAAATCTAATGCATAAACAGAGATAAGCTAGTCATTTCATCCGCATCATATACTTGTTCGTATACATCTAACTTAGATCGACACATATCCCCTACATTAAACTCCATTTTCACACGTCCCCTTGTTTTCTACTTGACCCTTTTGTATCTTCTTGCACGCACATAGCAGCTTAGTGTAAATAATTCATTTCTGTATTCACTTAGGATATTTCTACAACAGCTACAATGCAAGCTCTGCGTTAGCTTTAATCTGAATCCCTAAGTTCGACCCTGGACTTATTAGGAACTTGAGTTAGATTTATACTTGGATCTGATTTAGGAAAACTTGAACGCCTAGAGACGAGTGTCATGCGTCCCATTGCACATCACCAACGCATCACCAACGCATCACTAACGCATCAACGTACCATTCACATTTGCAATTATTTTTCCAATTACTTTATACAATACACTCCTAAGCCCGCATCACGAATTCAACGAACAAGTTTTTGGCGCCATTGCCGGAGATTCAGCAACAAAACTAACCAGAAATTTTTCTTGTATCTTTTGTAGGAAAACTACAGCTGAGGGAGTATTACGAGCTAAGCCGAAGCTTGTAAACGTTTATAAACAGGGAAAGCACTCCTAGACTTGTATATGACCCCGAAGTTGAAAGGACCTTCCGACGAATCATTGGTGTAGGTTAAGGCAACAACTACTCAGACAGCAAACCAGGCAACAACATATGACGTACGAACAAGCGAATCATAACTTAGCTCAACAGCTAGCCTACACTGGGCAAA
Organism: Benincasa hispida; assembly: GCF_009727055.1. Taxonomy (NCBI): domain Eukaryota; kingdom Viridiplantae; phylum Streptophyta; class Magnoliopsida; order Cucurbitales; family Cucurbitaceae; genus Benincasa; species Benincasa hispida. The sequence continues at coordinate 15,860,636 of NC_052356.1, read as the reverse complement.
ATCCTATCATAATGGCAAATAGTAGTACACGTCCCATGCGGGAGTATGTGTCTCCTGTGTTGTATGATTTCTCACCAGGGATCATATATCCAACGCCATATGGGACAAGATTTGAGATGAAATCTATGATGTTACAAATGATTCAAACAGTTGGACAATTTGGGGGTGCTCAGGGAGAAGACCCTCACACGCTCACATGAAATGTTTCCTGGAGACGTGCAACTCGTTTGTGATTCCTGGGATCACTCTAGAAGCTATCAGGCTATCTTTATTCCCATATTCTATGCGTGACGACGCAAAGCAATGGGTAAGTTCTTTGAAGCCTGGGGAGATCACGACTTGGGAAAAGTTGGTGGAGAAATTCATGCAGAAATATTTCCCACCCATCACAAACACAAGGAGGCGGAGAGAGATAATGAACTTCGAGCAAGAAGAATTCAAAACCTTAAGTGCTGCATGGGATCGCTTTAAAGGACTAGTCTAATTGCCCCAATCATGGATTACCGTTAACCATCCAAATGGAGACCTTTTATGGTGGATTAAATAGAGCATCTCAAATGGCAGCCGACGCAGCTACAGCTGGCGGTATCGAGGAAAAATCTTATCATGAAGCTAAGGAAATACTGGACCGCATAGCCAAGCATAATATGGAATGGGTAGATGACAGTTACGATGCAAGAGTAGATAGGAGGAGACGATCTCAGAATGTGAATTCTATTGATTCTAACGCAATAGCCACGCTCTCTGCACAAGTAGTTACCATGACAAACCTTTTGTAGAATATGTCACTGGGAACGCATCACACTCGCAAAAGGTAAATCAGGTGGAATCATTCGTACAGCCCATGGTCAGTTGTGTGGGCTGTGGAGATCTTCATTCCTACACTGATTGCCCACAAAATCTGCAGTCGGTATGCTTTATTAAAAATAACCCATTCTGAAACACCTATAATCCCAGATGGAGGAACTATCCAAATTTCTCTTGGGCAGGTCATCAACAAGAGCAACACCAACTAGGGGTAAATCAGCAGTAAAGGCAAGGACCGTCGCCTGGATTCCAGCCGTCGTAGCAACCACACCAAAAATCCTTTAATAGAGGAAGTCATGCGTCGAGTTCAGTGTCTCTGCTTGAAAACCTCTTAAAGGAATATATTGCCCAGAACGATGCATTGCTAAAAAGCCAAACGTCATCCATCAGAAATCTGGAGATATAGGTGGGGCAGATTGCCACTGAGTTGAAGAATCGATAGCCAAGAGTCCTGCCCAACAATACTGAAACCCCAAGAAATAACAAGAGAAAAAAGCAATGTCATGCAGACATTGCGAAGTGGCAAACCTCTTGTAGAAAGAACCATAAACCCAAGAACCATTAATCCTTCAAAAGAGCTCAACACATGCCCGATGGCATTAGAAGATCAAGAACAGACGCCAGAATCCACAAGCCATTCGAAGCCAAGCACGTCTAATGCTAGAGAACCTACGGTGCAGCTGAACGCACCATTTCCTAGACGCTTGATGAAGAAGAATGATGAGCAGCAATTTAAGCATTTTCTTGAACTTCTGAGGCAACTGCATATTAATATTCCACTTGTAGAAGCCTTAGAACAAATGCTGAAGTATGTCAAATTCTTGAAGGATATTCTGACAAAAAAAAAAGGAGAATTAGCGAGACGAAATTAATTACTCTAACGCAGCAGTACAATGCATTAGTCAGCAACAGATTACCCAAAAAACAGAAGGACCCGGGAAGCTTCACAGTCCCCTGCTCAATCAGAAGGCTGGACGTAGGACATGCATTGTGTGATCTAGGAGCAAGCATCAACCTTATGCCACTCTCAATCTTTAAGAAATTGGGGATTGGTGAAGCACAGCCCACTTCTGTAACGCTTCAACTCACTGATAGGACGATCACATACCCTAAAGGAAAGATTGAGGATGTTCTGGTGAAAGTTGACAAATTCATATTCCCAGTGGATTTCATCATCCTTGATTATGAAGCAGACAAGGATGTACTAATCATTCTTGGACGACCATTTCTCGCCACTGAGAAAGTATTAATAGACGTGCACAAGGGAGAACTGACCATGCGCGTAGACAATCAGGAAGTGAAATTTAATGTGTTAAACACATTAAAGTTCCCAGATAATGAAGAATATCAACTTAACAAAATAGATTTGCCTGAAGAAGAAGCGACCCAAGTTTGTGAGGTCCTTGCGTTGGAAGAAAGCATAAAGAAGCTTGAGCCGCCAAGTCCGAGTGAGCGACAGACGAAGCCAACTTGTCCATCATTGGAAGAACCACCAGAACTAGAACTGAAACCTTTACCTAACCACCTTAAATATGCTTTCCTTGGATCAAACAACACCTTACCTATAATTATTTCAGTAAATCTTTCCGAGCCTAACGAATATTCTCTTTTGCAGATGTTGCAAGAACACATGTGGGCAATAGAATGGACACTAGCTGACATCCGTGGAATCAACCCATCTTACTACATGCACAAAATCAGGCTATAAGAGTGGAAGACTGGATCAATTGAGCCTCAACAAAGGCTAAATCCCATAATGAAGGAACTAGTCAAGAAAGAAATCATAAAGTAGTTGGACGCAGGAGTGATAGTCAACAGTAACAATGAGCTCATCCCTTCAAGGACTGTCACGAGTCAGCGCATCTGCATGGACTATAGGAAACTCAATGCGACAACCAAGAAAGACCACTTCCCATTTCCGTTCATTTCCCAGATGCTTGACCGACTGGCTAGAAAAGAATTTTATTGTTTTCTAGATGGATACTCCGGCTATAACCAAATTCTAATCGACCCAGAAGATCAGGAAAAGATGACATTCACTTGCCCCTTTGGAACGTTTGCGTTCAGACGTATGTCCTTTGGACTATGCAATGAACCTGGAACTTTCCAAAGATGCATGATGGTAATTTTCTCTGACTTCTTGGAACAGATCGTTGAAGTTTTTATGGATGATTTTTTCAGTTTTTGGAGACTCAATTCAATCGTGCTTAGATAACCTGAAGGCCATCCTCACTCGATGCAAGGAAACAAATCTTGTGTTAAATTGGGAAAAATGTCACTTTATGGTGACTGAAGGCATTGTTTTGGGCCACAAGCTATCTAAAGACGGGTTAGAAGTTGATGCGGCCAAAGTAGATGTCATAGTTAAACTTCCTCCGCCATCAAATGTAAAAGCTCTATGAAGTATTCTAGGACACACAGACTTCTACCGAAGGTTCGTAAAAGGATTTTCTCAAATTGTGCGACCTCTGAGCGCATTATTAGAAGCGAACCGACCCTACGAATTCAATGACGACTGTCGCGATGCATTAGAAACACTGAAGTATGTGTTGACTACAGCTCCGGTACTAATAGCACCGGATTGGACGCAACGTTTCATTCTGATGTGTGATGTAAGTGATGTTGCAGTAGGAACCATGTTGGGGCAGAAAAAAGGGAATTTGATACACCCCATCTCTTATACGTCGAAGACTCTGAACGACTCTCAGGAACATTACACAACTACGGGGAAAGAAATGCTGGCTGTAGTGTTCGGCATCGAAAAGTTTAGATCTTATTTAGTTAGTGCATTAGCAACCATCTATACACACCACTCAGCCATTAAGTTCCTTATGAGTAAGAAGGATGTGAAACCAAGATTAATTAGATGGGTGCTGCTATTGCAGGAATTCGACATTGATATTAAAGATAGAAAGGGGACTGAAAATCAAGTGGCTGATCACCTGTCCAGATTAGACAATCAGGAAATATAAGACCAAGAAGATGAAATCAGATATGCATTTCCTGATGAAGGCTTATTCAAAGTTGAAAGTAGGGAACCTTGGTACGCAAACATTGTTAACTACTTAACTACCAAACAATTCCCTAAACACTTCAACTTTCAACAGGGTTCACGATAGAAAATTCTATTTTTGGGATGAACCGTTTCTTTACAAACAAGGTCCTGACTCCATCATGCGTTAGTGCATTCCAGAGGGAGAGACACAACACATCCTGGATGAGTGTCATGACTCTCCTTACGGAAGGCACTTTGGAGGGCAAAGAACCGCTGCAAAGGTTCTTTAAAGTAGATATTTCTGGCCTACCCTCTTCAAAAACGCAAGGGAGTATGCTCTTAAGTGCGACCCTTGCCAACTCATAGGAAATATATCATCAAGGGATGCAATGCCACTGAACAATATACTTGAAGTCGAATTATTTGACGTTTGAGGCATCGATTTTATGGGACCTTTCCCCCTGTCATACGGTCAACAATACATCCTACTGACAGTAGATTACGTATCAAAATGAGTGGAAGTTGTGGCTTATGCCAAAAATGATGTGGTGACTATTTATAAGTTTCTCACCAACAACATTTTCACACGCTTTGGAACACCAAGAGCACTGGTGAGTGACTAAGGTACACATTTCATTAATCGCATCATTTCAAAATTGCTTGTCAAATACAATGTCAGGCACAAGATCGTTACCGCATACCACCCGCAAACCAACGATCAAGCTGAGGTATCTAATCAAAAAATAAAATCAATATTGGAAAAAGTCGTCAACGCATCACAAAAAAATTTGGCACAGAGGTTGAACAAAGCACTTTGGGCCTACAGAACTTCCTACAAGACTCCCATAGGTATGTCTCCATACTTCTTGGTATTCGGAAAAGCCTGTCACTTACCCTTGGAGTTGGAGTACAAAGCTTTTTGGGCAGTGAAGAAGCTGAATTTAAACTTGGAAGCCGCGAGCGATCAACGCAAGCTTCATCTCAATGAGCTTGAGGAATGGTGGTTGAACACATACGAGAATAGCAAACTCTACAAGTAGAAGACTAAACGTTGGCACGACCAACGCATCACTAAGAAAGAGTTTGTTGTTCGGCAAAAAGTTTTATTATTCAATTCACGATTACGTTTGTTCCCAGGAAGACATTTAATAGATCAGTGTGCAGACCCAACTGCCCTCATCCTATCATTCATCTCATCTCCCAGGCTTCGCCGCATCCCAATCTGGCACCCCACCAATCACCCCTTCCCCCCCCCCTCCCACCCCCCCACCAACAACCAAGCTCCGATAGTCTACGTCAAGGCAAAATAGTGCGGAGCTTGCGGAATTAGCTTCGAAGAGACGAGCAAGAAGTTTTTGGAGAAATTTAAAGCAAGCTTGAATCAAGGACAAATCGAAGAGGAACAAGTGATGCATCTCGACCCAACCGATGCATCACTTGAAATTAATGAAGCGGAACGTTATGCGATGATGCTTGAAGCTGAATTGGAAAAAGAAGAAGAACAGAGAAAGGGAAGTTGGCCGGCATCGCAATCGCAACCTCGCCAATCTGATGCGGATGAAGGGTCGTCAAAAGGAAAGAGATCGTTGTGAAAAAGAAAATTAATTTTGGAGGATGAAGAATAGCAGCCTGCACCTGGTCCTGAGGGTGCGACGCATGAGATCTACTCAAAGTCAAGAGTGTTGGAAAAGGAATTGGAGAGGTACAAGCTTGTACGACAGGGGCGAAGGAAGTTTATCCTCCCAAAGGAATTGGAAAATGAATTAAGGGAACTTGCAAGGGAGGCCAAAATGCATGAGGCGGGCAACTACCGCAACACCTAAAAAGACCAAAGGGAGGAAGCGTCAATTTAGTGACATCCTTACCAAGAAGGAATTCTTCCCCAAATGCAACCCATTGCCTTCATATATAACCGAAATTGTGGACGCAATGGGCTGGAGTCACTATGCATTGAGCACATGAGGATTTGGCCCAATCTTGTCCGCCAATTCTAGCAGTGAGTTTGATGAGGAGAAAAAATACGGCTTGCAACACTTAGTGAGATTGCTTGGGTATTGCATACTTAGTCATGTGGACTAGGGATATGAAGCATGTAGCAACTCACCGAGAGGTGTGCATTGCGCAAGTGTGTGAGTAACCTTATTTGCTTAGTGTGAAGCTGCGGCAATGCCTATCTATAGGCTAACGCATTGCTTGTCTATGAGTAAAGTCAGCAACAACCAACTGTCCGAGAGGGAAAGTGGTTGGACGCATTAAGCAATGTATGCATTGTTCACTAGAGATAGGAATAAGCTTAGGTCAGCCAAGTTCATGCGATTACCTTATTCTATGAGTGCATCATTCATCATTTAGGCATACTTGAGAGAGTCGTCTAAAACCCAAATCTAAGACTCGAGAGAGCAGATTGGAACGCATAGACAAGAATGGGGAACTTAGAGATAAGCTTCGTTTGTTAACCTGCATCGCATGCACCCTAGGAATAGGAATGATATTATGTGGTCGCCTTATTTGTGTGTGTGTCATTTTTTCATCGCATAAATAAGAATAAAGGCTTATGTGTAGGTCCTATAGACTTATCGCATATATCGCATGCATTCTAGCATTAGAAGCCGTAGCATTCGCACCAAGAGGTGGTTTACTATTGTATGTTTGTTGCATGATCGCATGGCTTGCATTGACTAGGGTTGTCCTTGCAATCACTCTTAAGGGTTGCAATGAAAACATCTCCGTATTTTTATCTGTTTTCCCATTCATTTATTTCATGTCAAGTGTTGTCGTACTCTACCTCTCATGCATATTCTCATTGCGTTGTCTATTAGATAGGAGTAAGAGTAGGATTAACTTAGCAATATCCCCCCCCCCCATTCTTTTATTTATACTACCGCATACATATAGCTACAAGTCTCTATGTTCGACCTTGGATTATCCGAGAAACTTGCGTTCATGTTATACTTGGCGTGAATGCAAGAAAACTTGTGGCAGGACGCATGGTCATCGCATACATCTGTTGGAGCATTTTCATTCCAACGCATATCTTAAGAACATGCATCGCATACCGCGTCCACGGGATTTTGGTTGTCGAGTAAAATTGACTTCCAATACCCCACCATTACCAAACCTGCAAGCACATGGCAAATATCAAGAAGTGGAGTAATGATCTTAGCTTCCAGGAATCTGAAAACGGATGCAAACTTGTGGTTATACTTGATTAAGAAAAGTATCATGCCTACAACGCATGATGAAATAGTCTTGAGAGAATGCGTCCTGGCCACTTTTTACATCATGCAGCGCATTCCTCTAGACATAGGAAGGATAATCATGGACTAGATCAAAGCCATCAAACCAAAACCACAAGGACAACTTTACTTTCCTTGGCTGATCTGTGCACTGTGTGAACGCGGGGGCATCCCTCTGGGGGATGATTATGAGGAGATTGATGGTCTAATGGACATCAAATTAATCAGGCATCTGCTTCGTGGTTCTCCACACCAGCCTACCTTACCTCGCAAGAATGCGACAGCAAGACCTCGATCCTCCCAACACGCCCCCAAAAGAAGGGCGTCCGGATAATTGAACACAACGATGTGCTTCGAAAAATGAACAAGAATATGAAGCAGAGCATGCGTTTACTGATGAAGAAGTGTGGCTACACTTAAACATCCCTCTCCCAAACTCACCTTTGGCCCTGCAAGAAGAGATTCTTGATCTAACGCAGCACGATAATACCAACCTAGATCAAGAAATCCCTAGTCCCCTTCCTTCCCACTTACTAACTCTAATTCCAACCTTTGTCCCTCCTCCAATTATTTTTAAACCAACTAGGTCAGGGACAAGAAACACAAGACATTCTGAAGACCCAGTTGACAGAGTCGAAGAACCAACACCACCGCAACCAAGCACTGATCTTGATGAGCTGAAAACTTTCATTAGCGATCAACTCAGACCACTGGTTGCGTCCATTGAAATACTTCAACAGCAAAATAGGGTTCTAAGGGACTACATACGGCAGCAAACAAGAAGAATGCAGGACCAGTTCGTCTATGCAACGCAATATATCAACCAAGTCCTGGTTGGGATATTTGCCTTGCCACCGCTACCTGCCCACCTAAGGAACCCTCTGCGTTTCATGGATGAAGACCCCGTGGAAGAACGCACGGATGACGCGCCAGCACAATAAATTTAGGGGTGTTGGTTACTTTGTTTTATTTATTGATCTTTTGTATTTGTTTGTTGTGTTTGTTTTATTCCATTATTGATTTATCAATGGAATGAATGAAATTTCCATCATATTTCATCTTTGCATTTGTCCTTAGCATACCTTTTTTTGTTCTTTAGCTATTTTTTTTTGTCTTGTGCGTTGTTTTACCTCAATGATATTAGTAATAAGAAACTTATAAGTACGGAGTAGGCGTTAAGAAAATCAACAAAGCCTGAACTTTTCTAAAAAGTCTACACGTTTTCTTTCAAACACATGCAAGTCCTAAATCAAAACTCCTTTCGAAATTCTCAAAGCCTTTTCGAAATTTTGTTTCTCTTTTAGCAATGAGGATTTAGCTAATCTCTAAAATTTGGGGGTGAGGGAAATCCGAGTTAAGACGCATTTATCAAGTAAGTTCATAAAAAAGAGAGGAAACAAAATAGAAAGATGTTAAACACAAACTCCTCTGTCAATACTCCAATACAAGAAAACCTCAAATTGGCATGAGTTAAAAATTGAAACAGGCACTTAGCCGTAGTTGGATGCTCACATGACACCCGTGGGAGCAAGCCAAAACGAAGTTAAGTCTCCTAGATCAATGCGTCCCAAAACTCTGCTATCTAGTTTAAAGAAGTTGTATCTTGAAACGTATACATGCTAAATATGAGTTCAGTTGTGAAGAGCTCTCACCCGTAGTTGGATGCTCGCATGACACCCGTGGGGGCAAGCCAAAACGAAAGTGGGATACATGGAATAACGCATGGAGAACCCAGAATTCATACTTTTTTTTATCGACATACTGTTTTAAAAAGAAAAGCATATAACGCATTGTTGGTTTAGAAAAAACGAGAATGTTTTGAGTAGCTGTTGACAAAAGGCTTGCTGCACCTGAAATAAAACATTTTTTCTTTTAGAAAAGAATCAACCTGCATTACATTTTCCAAACTCCAGTCTCAAGCTTATAAGTGAATATGATGAGAGGTGAACCCTGCACACTTAAGACAATGCAGATAACAAAGAATTATTTTGTGGAATGCTCGAGGACAAGCATTGTTCAAATTTGGAGGTGTGATAACTTGTAGAAATACAAGTTATTGTGACTCAAAGGTTGAAACAACTAAGGTCTTTAATGATAAAATCCCATAATTTTTAGAGAAAATGCATGGAATTACTCGAACACTATCAAACTCATGCAAAAGAATGTTTATTGCTAAAATACTGCGGCGTTAACGCATGATATTGCAAGATTTCAACAAAGATTCTAAGTGTCGTAGGCAATGTCAACGCATGGGCATGCTTCAGAGGGATTCAACGCAAGAAAGATTCATTGATTCAAGTTGTCTATGTCAAATCACCACTTGCAAGCATAGGCATCTGCAGCTGGTGGCGTCTGAAAAGCATCTGAATGTCAGGTGGCTGACCAGTGTATGGAATTTAATGCTGCCCCATCATCAAGTTGGAGAAGCCCGACGCCGATAAATAGAAGAAATCCCACCAGATGAAGAGATCTTTAGCTCATTGTATAATTCTGAAATTTTAAGAATTAGAGTTGTGCTGTCATGACGAGAACACAAGAGGGAAGAGAACCACCACCACCGTCGATCAAGGAGTGGAGAAAGCTGAGCTCGAGAGAGAATTTTCTTCCGTTTCTTCTACTAGTTGGTTGTACACGAATTAGAATTGAGCCAAAGAGGACAAGAGATTGTACTTTGCGGCTTGACTCCTTTCATTTCATCTGAATTATCATTTTCGTCATCTTATTTGATTGAGTATTGATCTTGTAAAGACAGTTTCTTTATAAATTCACATATTTAATCTACTTCACTTCGCCACTGTTTATTTCTTGCTTTATGTTAGATGCATCAATAACTTCATGCAAAATCTATTTCTAAACACACTAAATCACTTGGTAAAATCCACTTTAGCTTGAATTATTCGAGAGAATAAGCAAGCCATCATTAAGTTAGAAATGCTTGGTACATCTAGAGATAGATGCACTAGTGTTTTATTGCATCCTGTGACTAACACATACATCCTAGAGATAGGGTATTGTATGACATTCACATTGAGAAGTTCCGAATAGAAATCTAATGCATAAACGAAGATAAGCAAGTCATCTCATCTGCATCATATTGTTCGTGTACATCTAACTTAGATCGACGCATATCCCCTGCATTAAACTCCATTTTCACACGAACCCTTGTTTTCTACTTAACCCCTTTGTATCTTCTTGCATGCACACAGCAGTTTAGTGTAAATAATTCATTTCTGCATTCACTTAGGATATTTCTACAATAGCTGCAATGCAAGCTCTGATCCCTGAGTTCGACCCTGGACTTACCAGGAACCTGAGTTGGATTTATACTTGGATTTGATTTAGGAAAACTTGAACGCCTAGAGAGGAGTGTCACGCGTCCCGTTGCACATCACTAATGCATGATTAACGCATCATTCACATTTGCACTTATTTTTCCAATTACTTTATACAATACACTCCTAAGCTCGAATCACGAATTCATCGGGGGCGCAATTCTGTTGGAGTATCCTTTTTCCTATCATTGATTCACGAACTCACACTACCCTTTTTTTATATCTGTTATCATTTATTTATCTTTTTTTACTCCTTGCATTCAAAAAAAAAAAAATTGTTAACTCTATCATTTATATTTTTTACCCTCTCAATGTTTTTTGCAACGATCATGGTGAACGATTGCGAGGGAGCTACACGATACCAAAGACCGCGACTAGTTTATTCAAACCACCGCAATTGAAAGAAATAGGCTCGCCGCAAGAAGGATGCGATCACAATATATGCGGGCGAGAGAAAATTGGGGGGTTAATCTTTCCTTGCTTTGGTCTAATCCAATTTTAACAACTCTTCATTTCATTTTAAACTTGATATTTTATCCTCCCGGGCATCCTCTTTAAGCCAACCAATCATTAAACATTGGGGATTTAATTTAGTAGGTCACGCATTTGTTTTTCTTGCCAATTATGAATTTCAAATGATGAAAGCATGCCTCTAATTTTCATCACGATGCACTAGAGTCAACTTATTTTAAGGATAGTCATTCATGAAATATTTTAGAAGTTAGTGGTCCACCAAGCTTTCTTCAAACTGACTTTTAACGAAATCTCCTAAGGAGCATCGCATGAAATTCTTTCAAATCTTTCAGCAATGAGGACATTGTTGCATTAATTTGGGGTGCGGTGTTTATTTTCAACATTGCTATTTTTTTAGGCATCTCAAAAAAAAATCATCAACTTTGCGATTGATCCTACTCGTAGTTAATATGTCCGCATGACAACCGTGGGGCAAGCCAAAGAAGGTAGGAAACGTGATCACGCATAAATAAATGATCCATGATTTTAGACTGAGAAAAGCACCTTGCTTGTGTTGATCTTCGGCATGACACCTGTGGGGGTAAGCCAAAATGAAGGCTAGGCACTTGGATCATCGCAAGGTCATAAAAAGAATATATAAACTACGCAACGATAAAAATCATTTGAAAATACCCCAATTGAAAAAGTTTAGAAATAAATCATGCGATGCCCTGGAAACAAGTAAAGTCCTTTTGAAAGTTGAACTTGCGGTCCCTAAATTTTAGAAATATTTTAGAAGAGACCTGGATAGGAATGAAAAATATTTTGGTACATAAGATTTGAATAAGGCACCTCGAGAAATCTAGGATATAAGAAGGTGGCTGACTTTCTAGAGAAAATCTTTAATTTATGCTTGAGGACAAGCATTATTTTAAATTTGGGGATGTGATAACGGGAAAAAATGCACGTTATTATAACTCAAAGATATAAAACAATGTTGGATTGCGAAGGTAAAAATATATAAAATCGTGTCCAAAAGCATTACGTTGAAAACATTGCAATCGCATGCATCCATTGCATTAAAATAGCTAACTTATGTATTTTATGCAGGAAAATGTGTTGGCACAAGGCAGAATTGCGATTCGAGGAATTCAGCGTCCGAGCACATTAAAAAATTGCGACCGCAATGCGATCGTATGCGTTCGCGAAGATCTGCCCAAAAAGGTGGCCGCATAGAGACAGCGCATCAAGGTGAAAGCTTAATAAATCATAATGGGACAGAAAGCTGATGACAGTTGAATCTGAATTAAGTTAACAAGTCGTTAACGACACACTGTAGCAAGTACACTCAACTTTTCGGTGACAATTAATCTTCGCATCAGACAGAGAATTAATGACATTCCATCAATGCAATCATTTGAGAGAAAAGCTCTTCACCCTGAAGCTCTATAAATACCTAAGGCTACCTTCGTTAAAGGGGTTCCGCTATTCAGAATTTAGCGTTCTTCTTCACCATATACTTAGATAGTCGTAGTCTGTAATTTTATACACTTAGAAGGCGGAGGTAAGTGAAGAGAGAGTATGCCAAAAGATCGTTCTGGTTAACTCGAAAGAGTGCCGGGAGGCATTGAGCACAGAGAGAAGGTCGACTCTTGTAGAAGCAAGAACATTCTTTTGGGCAGAGTAGAGAAAACTCAGTGTAAAAGCCTTGGGAAGCAAGACATTGCTACCAGGCTCTCTATCCTTATTTTCCATTGTCATTCTGTATTCTGAACTTATTTATAAAATGGAATTTGTATCTCTACATCTGTTCACTCTCTTTACATTACGCATGAGTAACTAAACTGTCGAATGGGTTAAGAATCACTTAGCTAGCATAACCTGAGATCTTCACTTTATGCGATCATCTTGTATTATATATGCATCATTCGTCCATTAGAGATGCTCGGAAGGGTGGTCTAAGAATAGAATCTTGGCTTGAAAAAGTCAGGTTAGAATCTAGGCTCGAGAGAGTCAGATTAGAAACGCATAATCAAGAGATAGAAGCTTAGGAATAAGCGTTGTTTGCTATTAACGCATCGCATGCACCCTAGAGATAGGATACGATGGTATACGGTCACCTTGTATCTGTGTGCATCATTCATCATCGCATAGACAAGAAATAGAGACTTAGGAATAAGTCCTATAGACATCATCGCATATATCGCATGCGTCCTAAAACTAGGAGCTATTGCATTTTCATTGGAAGATGAATTGCTGTTGCATGTGTGTAGGATGATCGCATAGCGTGAACGCAATCTCAGGAAGCGCTAGCTAAATACCTTCTCAACTCGTTCCCCTGCATACTCATTGTAACTTTCGTTGTTATTAACTCCCTCAATTCTGCCGCATAGAACTTATACATTAAACAAACATACCAACAACACATTGTTTTATTTGTCACCACAAAGAGATCTGAAATCACCATTGTATACTGTCTCCATAGTCCCTGTGTTCGACTCTAGACTTACCAGGAAACTTAGTAGGATTTATACTTGGGTCTTGCTAGGAAAACTTGCATGCACAACGCATACACCACCATCGCATTATACACCATTATTTCATCACATTAACCACGCATCAAGTTTTTGGCGTCGTTGCTGGGGACTACGGCAATACATTGTGCTAACGGTAACTTTTTTATTTTCTTTGTAGACTTTCCATCTCTATGCACCACCTCTCCTTAGGTAAGGGAAGAAGCGGGCGTCGTATGAGCGAAGGACAAAATTCTGAGCCTAATTACGACCCAGATATTGAGAGAACTTTCCGAAAAAGAAGAAGGAACAGCCGCCAACGACAACAAGAGAAAGATCCAAACATGGCGGAGCAACTAGAAGATAGAGCACCAAATGCAAATAATATGGCGAACCTCATCCTCTTGGCGAACGACCGTAATAGGCCCATCTGGGACTATGCGTCACCCAACCTCTATGATTTCTCACCAGAAATCATGATGCCACCTCTTGACGGATCGAGGTTCGAGATGAAACCGATGATGCTGCAGATGATTTAAACTGTCGGACAGTTTGACAGTAGGCGTGGCGAGGATCCGCATCCCCACCTCCGGAGTTTTATTGAAATCTGCAATACGTTTGTGTTCCCAAACATCTCCGCTGAGGAGGTTTGATTAACGTTGTTCCCATTTTCATTGTGGGACTAGGCACGGAAATGGGCTTACTCTCTCGAACTAGGGGAGATTACATCATGGGAACAGGTAGTGGAAAAGTTCATGAAGTACTTCCCCCCGACAAAAAACGCCAGAAGGAGGAAGCTGATTACTAATTTTGAACATGATATCGATGAATCGCTCAGTTACGCCTGGGCAAGGTTTAAAAGGCTGGTAAGAGATTATCCGCATAACGGCTAACCAGATTGTCTACAAATGGAAATTTTCTAGCCAATGGTTTGAACCCTGCATCGCATACGACTGCCAATGCGGCAGCAGTTGGAGGTCTGCTTGACAAAACGTACAACGAGGCCAAGAATATACTTGATCGCATTTCCAAGAATCCTGAAGATTAGAGAGAAAGCGATCAAAGACTGAGAATTAAAGACAGTGACGCGAGTAATGGGGCCATCACATCCCTACAAAACCAAATGACTGCGATGATGAATTTAATACAAGGAATCACAATCAGTAGCCCAGGAACGCATAGGGGACAGGTCAACGCAATCGACCAAGCGAGCGCAAATTGTGATACTTACAATGAAGGCCATCAAATGGAAGAGTGTCTGTGGAACCCATAGTCTGTCTATTTCATGAAGAATAATCTATTTTCCAGTACTTACAACCCTGGGTGGAGAAACCACCCTAACTTTGCGTGGAAAAATCAACAACAAAATTTTCAACCAATGGCACAAAAAGAAGGGCCACCAGGATTTTTCCCGCGAACAAACGGCCAAATGCAAAATCAAGCTAGTAGTTCACAGGCACCGCAATCTTCATCTCTAGAGAGCTTACTGAAGCAGTATATTAAAAATAATGAAACAGTGCTCCAGAATCAAGCAACGTCTATCCACAATCTTGAAATTTAGATAGGACAGATTGCGAGCAAACTCAAAAGTAGACCACAGGAGGCATTGCTGAGTTCTACTAAACTCCTGCACAACCCAGGGAGTACAGGAAAAGAGCAATGTCAAGTTGTGAATTTATGAAGTGAAAAGACAGTGGTGGAGGAGAAGAAGAAGCCAAGCAGGACTGCTCCAATTGTGATGGAACCATAGACCCAGTTGACTCAAAGAAGAAACAGAAGAACAGAAGACGATGGAACCGGAGATTGCATCCACTTCGAAGCCGAAAGAACAAGGAACCGTGAAAATATAGCTGCCACCATTCCCCTAGAGACTTAAAAAGAAGAAAATTGATGAAGTGCAGTATCAACGCTTCATGGACATGCTGAAAAAGTTGCATATCAACATTCCTTTCACTGAAGTGATTGAACAGATGCCAAAGTATGTGAAGTTTCTGAAGGACATGGTGACGAAGAAAAGAAGCACTGGTAAGTTCGCAACGATGGCATTGATGCAAAGAGCAAAAACCATTATTCCACCGAAAATGCGCGACCCTGGAAGTTTCACAATACCCTGCTTGATCGGAGGGTTATATATTGGTCAAGCGCTTTGCGATCTCAGATCCAACATCAACTTAATGCCCCTCTTAATTTTTAAGCAACTGAATGTGGGGAAGCTGGCGCCCACGACGATGACTCTCCAGCTAGCTGACAGGTTCCTTGTTCATCCAAAAGGGAAGGTGAAGGATGTCTTGGTCACGATTGACAAATTTATATTACCAGTAGACTTCATCATCCTGGATTATGAAGCAGACAAGGATGTACCCATCATCCTGGGACGACTATTTTTATCCACTAGTCGCGCTTAGATTGATGTGTACAAGGGATAGATCACATTGAGCATGAACGGACAAAAGATCAGGTTTGATATTATCAGAGCCATGAAATATCCAGAAGAAGAAGACCTCACTGAGTCCAATGATAAACCCAGTTTGTATGAAGAAGAAAATTCTGAAGATGAAAATGAAGATGAGGATGCGACCGCATCCATAGTAGCCTGCAATGCGATCATAGAAACAAGAACCAAAGAAGAAAGGCTGACAATAAATGAAGA
This sequence comes from Benincasa hispida, assembly GCF_009727055.1. Lineage (NCBI taxonomy): Eukaryota > Viridiplantae > Streptophyta > Magnoliopsida > Cucurbitales > Cucurbitaceae > Benincasa > Benincasa hispida. The sequence goes on along the minus strand of NC_052356.1, from coordinate 15,844,650 downwards.
AAGAAAAATGAAAACCATCCTCGAAACAACCAACGACAGTAGAGATGAAAACCCTTCCAAACCACCTGAAGTATGCTTTTCTGGGACAGAATAAACGCTACCAGTAATAATTTCCTCTGCACTTCAACAAGATTAAGAGAATGCGCTGCTGAGCATCCTAAAAAAGCACATAAAAGCAATTGGTTAGACGCTAGCAAACATTAGAGGAATCAGCCTCGCATATTGCATGCACAGGATACGTCTCGAGGACAATAAAAAAGGATCAATCAAACATCAATAAAAACTCAACCGTACGATGAAGGAGGTCGTGAAGAAGGAAATAATCAAATGGTTGGATGCAGGGATTATCTATCCAATCGCCGATAGCACATGGGTCAGCCCCTGTAGTGTGTACCGAAGAAATGAGGGATGACGGTAGTCCCAAATGCAAATAATGAACTAATACCAATGATGACCGTCACTGGTTAGCGGATCTGCATGGACTACTGCAAACTCAATGCAGTGACAAAGAATGATCATTTCCCTTTGCCTTTTATTGACCAGATGCTAGACCGCCTAGCAGGAAATGATTACTACTGCTTTTTGGATGGATATGCCGGCTACAACAAAATCATGATTGCTCCTGAAGATCAAGAGAAAATCACATTCACCTACCCTTATGGAACATTTGCGTTTCGACACATGCCGTTTGGCCTATGTAATGCGCTGAGCACTTTTCAGAGGTGTATGATGGCCATTTTTTCGAAGTATCTTGAAGATTCTGTAGAAATTTTCATGGACGACTTCTCGATGTATGGGCAAACAAACAGATTCTGTCTCAACAATCTAGAGAAGATACTAAAGAGATGTGAGGAGATGAACCTTGTGCTAAACTGGGAGAAAGGCCACTTCATGGTGAAGGAAGGTATTGTGTTCGGGCACAAAGTCTCCAAGGATGGGTTGGAGGTGGACAAGGCGAAGATTGAGGCGATTGAAAAGCTCCCACCTCCAGCAAATATGAAGGCTGTCAGGAGCTTCTTAGGACATGCTGGCTTTTATCGACGATTTGTGAAAGACTTTTCAAAGATTGCACGACCATTGAGTGCGTTGCTAGAGGAAGAAAGAAAGTTTGACTTTGATGACCAATGCCAATGCATTCAAGATACTGAAGAATGCATTAACAACCGTACCTGTGTTGATCGCACCGGACTGGACACAGCCCTTTGAACTAATGTGCGACGCAAGCGGTTATGCGATGGGGGCGGTGTTGGCACAAAAAAAGAAAACAATGTTACACCCCATCGCATATGCAAGTAAAACCTTGAACCCTACTCAAACAAATTACACTACCACAGAAAAAGAATTGCTTGCGGTGATATTTGTGTTGGAAAAATTCAGAGCTTACCTGCTAAGATCCAAAGTGATCGTTCACACTGACCACTCGGCAATCAAGTACTTGATGACAAAGAAAGATGCAAAGCCGAGATTGATTTGATGGGTTCTCCTCCTCCAAGAATTCAACATGGAAATCATTGATCGCAAGGGGACGGAGAACTAGGTTGCGGACCATTTGTCAAGATTAGAAAATCCAGAAGTCGACCGCAACCAGTCAGAGATGAATGAAACCTTCCCAGACGAGCAACTATTTAAAGTTGAAGAATTACCATGGTACGCGGACTTGATCCATTTTCTGGTTTGCGAACAATTTCTCGAAGACTACACAACCCACCAAAAGTGGCGGCTCAGACATGAATGTAAGTCATATTATTGGGATGAGCCAAATCTTTCTAAGAGGGGATCAGACCAGATTTTGCGCCTATGCATACCAGACGCTGCTCACCAACGCATACTATCACAATGCCATGACTCGCCATATGGAGGACACTTTGGAGGCCAACGAACAACAGCAAAGGTGCTACAAATTGGAATTTTTTGGCCAACTTTATTTAAGGACGCATGAGACTATGCAATGAAATGCAACTGGTGCCAACACACGGGAAACATTTCATGGAAGCATGCGATGCCCATGAACATCATCTTAGAATTGGAATTATTCGATGTTTGGGGCATAGACTTCATGGGACCATTTCCACCATCAAATGGCCACAAATACATTTTATGGTTGTCACTACGTTTCCAAATGGGTAGAAGCGGTATCGTGTGTCGCAAGCAATGTGGCGGTAGTCTCGAAGTTCTTAAAGAAAAATATTTTCACTCGTTTTGGCACTCCACGTGCCATAATAAGTGATGAAGGCTCTCACTTTGTTAATCACATCATCAACAATTTGCTGCTTAAATATAATATCCTTCATAAAGTGGCCACCGCATACCATCCACAAACAAATGATCAAGCTGAAGTGTCCAACAGGGAAATCAAGTTGATATTAGAGAAGGTGGTAAAACCTACACGAAAGGATTGGGCAATGAAGTTGGGCGATGCCTTGTGGGCATACAGGACCGCCTATAAGACACCTATAGGCATGTCCCCATATGCATTGGTGTTCAGAAAGGCATGACATTTACCGCTTGAGCTGGAGCATAAAGCAATGTGGGCAGTGAAAAAGCTTAATTTCGATTTAAGGCCAAAGGGGAAGCAAGGAAACTTCAATTGGTCAAGCTCGATGAATGGAGAATGCAAGCATATGAGAATGCCAAAATTTACAAAGAGCGCACAAAACGTTGGCATGACAAACAACTATGTGAAAAGAATCTCCACGTCGAACAAAAGGTCTTATTATTCAATTCGCAGCTACGACTCTTTCTCGGTAAATTAAAGTCACGTTGGTCCAGACCCTTTATAATCAAAGAAGTATTACCGCATGGAGCGGTCGAATTGACTAATGAAAAAGGGACTCGCGCATTCAAGGTCAACGGGCAAAGAGTCAAGATATATCACCGAGGTGACTTTCATCGGGAAAATACCTCCATAGACCTGAGAAATCCTAATGAAGAAAAATTGAACGGTCCATGTGTTGTTATGCGACAGAAACTCATCAGGGGCATAATTCTGTTAGAGTATCCTTTTTTCTATCATTGATTCATGAACTCACACTACCCTTCTTTTATATTTGTTATCATTTCTTTATCTTTCTTTAATCCTTGCATACAAAAAAAATGAAGAAGAAGAAGAAGAAAAATTTTGTTAACTCTGTCGTTTATATTTTTTACCCTCTCAATATTTTTTGCAACGATCGTGGTGAACGATTGCGAGGGAAATACACGATAACCAAAAGACGCGACTAGTTTATTCAGCCACCACAATTGAAGAAATAGGCTCGCCGCAAAGAAGGATGCGATCACAAATAATGCGGGCGACAGAGAAAATTTGGGGGTTGTATCTTTCCTTGACTTTGTCTATTCCAAATTTTACACTCTCGCATTTCATTTTAACTTTGATAATTTTATCATCACATCCTTTTTAGCCGGTGCAATCATTAGATATTGATTAATTTAGTAAGTCACTGCATTGTTTTTCTTGCCAATTATGATTTCAATGATGAAACACATGCCTCTATTTTTCATCACATGCACTAGAGTCAACTTAATTTTAGGATAGTAGATTCATGAAATATTTCTAGAAGTTAATGGTCCACCAGCTTTCTTTCAAACTGACTTTTAAGAAATCTCCTAAGAGCATCGTATGAATTCTTTCAATCTTTCAGCAATGAGGACATTGGTGCATTTAAATTTGGGGGTGCGGTATTTATTTTCAACCTTGCTATTTTTTAGGCATTAAAAAAAAATCATAACGTTGCGATCGGATCCTACTCGCAATTGGATGTCCATATGACACCCGTGGGGGCAAGCCAAAACGAAGGTAGGAATCGTGATCAATGCATAAATAAAATGATTGCATGAGTTTAGAATGAGAAAGTGCACCTTACTTGTAGTTGGATGCTCACATGACACATGTGGGGGCAAGCTAAAACAAAGGCTAGGCACTTGGATCAGTGCAAGGTCATAGAATATATATATATACACTACGCAAGGGTAAAAATTATTTGAAAACACCCCAGTTGAAATTTTTCTTTATGAAATAAATCATGCGATGCCCTAGAAACTAGTAAAGTCCTTTTGAAAGTTAAACTTGCGGTCCCTAAATTTTAGAAATATTTTAGAAGAGACTTGGATAGGAATTAAGAAGATTTTGGTACATAAGATTTGAATAAGGCACCTCGAGAAATCTAGGAAAGAAGAAGGCGGCAGACTTTCTAGAGAAAATCTTTAGTTTATGCTTGAGGATAAGCATTGTTTTAAATTTGGGGCTGTGATAATGGGAAAAATGCATGTTATTACAACACAAAGATATAAAACAATGTTGGATTGCGACGGTAAAAATATATAAAATTGTGTCCAAAAGCATTACGTTGAAAACATTGCGATCGCATGCGTCCATTGCATTAAAACAACTAATTTACATATTTTGTGCAGGAAAATGCATTGGTGCAAGGCATAATTGCGATCCGAGGAATTCAGCGTCCGAGCACATTAAAAGATTGAGACCACGAGGCTATTCAATCATATGCATTCGCAAAGATCTGCCCAAGAAGGTGGCTGCAAAGAGATAGTGCATCAAGGTGGAAGCTTAATAAATTACAACGAGACATAAAGCTGACGACAGTCGAATCCGAATTAAGTTGACAAGTCGTTAACGACGTAGCAAATACACTCAACTTTTCGGTGACAATTAATCGGCGCATCAGACAGAGAATTAATGACATACCATCAGTGCAATCATTTGAGAGAAAAGCACTTCACCCTGAAGCTCTAGAAATACCGAAGGCTACCTTCGTTAAAGGGGTTCCGCTATTCAGAATTTAGAGTTCTTCTTCACCATATACTTATATAGTCGTAGTCTATAATTTTATACACTTAAAAGACGGAGGCAAGTGAAAAGAGAATACGCCAATGCAGGGTGCATGCGATGCAAGTTGACAAACAGAGCTTATCTCTAAGTCCCGATCTCTTTCTTATGCATATCTAATCTTGCTCTCTCGATTCTAGATTCTAACCTAGATCTCTCAAGTCTTAGGTTCTTTCTTTAGACTTTCTCTCGAGTAGCTCTAAACGGGTGTTGGGCACAGCATAAAATAAGATAATCGCATGCAATGAAGATCCTAGGTCATGTTAGCTTAGTTCTTCTCAACCTATTCGATAAGTTTAGCTACTCATGCGTACTAAGAGAGTGAACAGATGTAAATAAAGAACTTCCATTGTATAAATATAGAGTTGAAATACAAAATAACAATGCAAGAAGAGAATAAAGAGCCTGGTAGCAATCTCTTGCTTACCAAGGCTTTTACACTGCCTTTTCTACTCTGTTCAAAAGATAGTCTCGCTCTTGCAAGATTCGGCCCGCTCTCTGCTTTTCCACTTCTCCGGGTTCTCTCTCGAGTTGCCCTGAGCGATCTTCTGGCGTCTCTTCCCTTCTCTCGCTCCACATTAAAATAAAAGAAAAACTAAGAACAAGGCTAATCTAAGGGAAAATTCTCTAAGTATCTGAACTTATTGAACTAGCTGAATGATGACATAAAAGTTTATGCTTCTATTTTAAGCACACGCACTACGATATCTCATGCATGATACAAGTCCATGTCCCCGTTACCAGTTCCCCGGAAACGGCGCCATAAACTTGATGACATAAAAATTTATGCTTCTATTCTAAGCACACACACTATGATATCTCATGCATGATACAAGTCCATGTCCCCGTTACTAGTTCTCCGGCAACGGCGCCATAAACTTGATGTAAGACCACGCATGGATGATTGCAATGATATGCGATACTACTTGTAGATGTGCGTTATTAATGAATGTTCTTGTAGTATGTTGTGCGTTGTCACAAGTTTCCTTGCGTTGAAACCAAGTATAATTTCACCGCAAGTTTCTCGGTGTGATCCAAGGTCGAACACAAGGATTTTTTTAGGTTTAATTTCGTTATATTTATGATATATGCGATCAGGGGTTTTTCAATTTATCAAAAGGTTGTTTGTACAAGTATTTAAAAATGTGATAATAAAGTAAAGACAGCGATAAAATGCGATAATAAAGTAAATTGCTGTAAAATAAACCTAAGTTATGATGATATAAGAGACACGTTTCATGATACAAGATACTGAAGTTGAGACTGACTGTGAAGATTATATAAAGATCGTGTTATGCGGTGGCAAATCTTATGTGTGGAACAGAAAGAGAAAAGATAATTAGTGCAAACATTGCAAGTTCCTTAATTGCGTTAAAGGCATAAGTACGGTTCCACTTTTCCCTTGGCGTACACCTCTCGGTGATTGGTCGCATTTCCACATCTCTGTGGTGAAACAGGGACGAACATAATGAACGCAAGGTTGCTTCCATCTCTGGAAGTATTTCTTGCTTTAGTTAACGCATTCTTCTAACCTTCTCTCGACAGATCAGAATGGCATCTTCACTTCTGCTCTCACAGGTGAAGATGTCGTCTAGCATGCTTTAGCTAAACATCTTTATTTCTTTAGTACAAATTAAGTTACTTGTTTAATTCATATTAATCACCAAGGGATTAAGAAAACATCATGGAGAATATGATTTATGGAGGAACGGAAATAGATAGAGAAGTGTAAATGGAAATGATCGAGACATTCAATAATACTATTTAGCGTCTAATACATGGTTGCGAATGAAGAGATTAAGAAGATGAAATAATATTAATGAATGAGAGTTAAAAACAAATACAAATAAGCACTAATGTCTTGGCACAAATCTGAAATGGAGAATCGCTTGCCGGCGTTGATGGAGTGAATGGAAGAATGAGCTTCCCTCTCAGGCTTGCTCAACCGGTAGAAGGGATCTAAGTACAGAGCTTCTCGACAGGGATTTGGCAGAATTGCACTAAGACTCACCTCTCGGCCTTGTCTTTTCTCTTTCCGGATTTTCTCCTATCGGCACTCAGATCAGCTCTCTCTCAATAGCCTCGTATCAATTATCCCCCGTATCAAGTATATCTTTTAGTAAATTCTTTAAAGGTATTTATAGGCTGAAGGCTTTGACTCTTTAACTTATGGTCCCCACTTTATTGTTATGGAAAGTCCAAAAATGGTGGAATAAATGTTCCTTCTGTTATGCAATCAGTCCGTCGAATATGCACAACGATTAGTTGTACACGTGTCACAATCCTCTGTGATTGCGTTGCTCATTTGCATCTTTGATCGTGTGCCCGCATGCAGTGTTGTTTTTATTACCGCATGCAGTTGCAAGTCAGCTCTGGATCGACTGTCACATTGCGCCGTCATTACATTGATCGTCTATTCATTCCTGAATGATGGGCGCAATGCGACGTAGATGCGTTAATCTTTCTCTCTTGAGCCATGAGTGCATACGGTGACTTGGTTTCCTGCAAAACAGACTTGAAATATCCCTTTCTACCACTTTAATGGTCTTAGTGGGTGTAATTGTGATAAATGATAATTATTTCATTCCTTAGCTAATTTTCATACAATCGATGCAACTTTACTCTCTTTTGGCCGCAATATCTAAATAAGGTAGTATAAATAACTTGTATTTCTACAAGTTATCACTGAACCCCTTTTTTGAAGGTTGCCTTCGGTATTTATAGAGCTTCGAGGTGAAAGGCGGTTTCTCTCTTATGATTGAACAGATGAGATGGCTTTAATTCTCTAACTGATGCGCCGAATATTTGTCACCGAAAAGCTGAGCGTACTTGTTATCGTTAGCGGCTTGTCAACTTAATTCGGATTCAACCGTTATCATCTTTCTATCCCATCGTGATTAATTATGCCTTTCACCCAAATGCGCCCACTAAGTTGCACCGGCTCAATGAGGCAATCCTTCTTGAGCAGATGTTTGCGAGCACAAATCACCACAAAGTCTTGCGGTAATGCTGCACTCGTCCATTGATTTCTTGTGATCGTGCTTTCCACCTTGTGTCAACGCATATTCTGCTTAAAAATACAAAAGTTAACTGTTTTTATGCGATGGACGCATGCGACCGCAATTTTATGAACTTAATCCTTTTTGGACGCAATCTAACATATTTTATCAACGCAAACCTTCATTTTTTAATAACTTAGCACTGTAATAACATACATTTCTGCCCGTTATCACATAGACTTAGCCATTCGATCGTGTAGCAACGATCAGCTGATTAACTATCGTATAGTCAAAGGTAAGTGATTGCTTAGCTTATCGTGTAGTCTCTCAATTCTATCGCCTAGTGAAACTCTTTCACTTGATAGCAAATCCATGAGAACTTTCTGAATGAAGTCACTACTAAATTTAGGAAAACAATTTTCCTATTATCTCACGGTTACCATAAAACCACCAATAACCTCCCACTCAATCGGTTATTAGAGAAAAAGAATTAATTATCCTATAATTAATATATTATCAATAAATATGATAACCAACTTATCATATTATATTTATAACTTATAGTTTTAATATTTCATCTCATGAAACATATAAACTATAGTTCTTTTTCTATTTTATGGTACTTAATGTAAATCATATTTACATTAATTCCTCCGTTTGATGTATCTCATACATCACACTAATTATATCATATATAATTGAATTTCCTCTTGTTAATTTGAACACTTCAAATCAACCCCAAAATTCGATTCTCAACTTGAATCCATTGAGCTACCAAGGGGACCTTATGGACCTGTAGCTTGAAGCTCCAAACGGTACGTGAATAACTGACTAAACTCTTTAGGTCACGAGATTCACCATCGGTTTAACTGTCAGGCACTCTACTAAAGACGATAGTTGCACTCTTCTCACTACATAATATTTTCTATGTTTCATATTAATCAATCAACAGTACGATAACCCTTCACAAATCGCTCGTAAGTAACGCTGGGCCAATTTACTGTTTTGCCCCTGTAGTTACATCTAACTCCTTAAGTACCACTGATTCCTCTAATGAACAATAAGTCAATAATCCTACTATGAACTGGGTCCTCTCTTCCAAAGAGAGGGTGTGGCCACTATGTTCAAGACCCGGAATCAGCCCTTAAGGGAGCAATCTATCTACTTCCTATGCTTCGGGGAAGGAGTGAATTCCATCTTGTGTAACTTGAGTTCCCAGCTCCCCAATCAAGACAAATCCCCAAAAAGGTTAGGTTTGTTGAGTTGGCAATCTAGCCACTGCTTCACCCATACTAATCAAAGGACCATCCTCAAAGGCAGGAGTTCCCAAACATTCAGGATTAAGGTCATGTCACTATGGTCCATTTAATAAGATGTAAGTCTCAATTATCAACGGTGTTATATAAAGAGACTAATCATCTTGTTGGTCCGGTCTTATTACAAACCCTTGTATAGGACACTCTCACTCGGCATGTCTCCACATGAATAGTCAGGATCATACCATCTGTAGTAGTTCACAACACTTGTAAACCTCTATAAAGTAGGTCGTATTCATTAGTGGTCACCAGGATAAAGTATCCCTTATTTATCCTTATACTACAGACCATTTTAGGTTATTACTTAAGGCATGATCCACTTTGTATATCTCATATACATGATTAAGTTTACATACAATAACCACGGGGTCTTTGTTTATTGGATATGAGTAAATGCAAATAAAATAACTCTTTATTTTATTAATAACAATTGTGTACAATGTTTACAAACTACGAGACTCGGGAGAATCAGAACACTAATCCAAAAAATCTCCCACTTGTTCTAATGCCTTGGGAGACTAATGTACATTACATGAAAGCAAGTACAATATAAACAAACTAGGGTATACTCTATACCCCAGTTATCATCTCCTACTTGCCCTAGAACAAGATTGTCCGCATGTCTGCGTAGACCTAGACTCACCAGATGACCCTCGAACACTTTAGCCGTGGAGGGCCTTTGTAATGGATCAGCAATGTTGTGCTACGATGCGTTCTTAGTGACTATCACATCACCGCGATGTACAATCTCCCTGATCAAATGATATTTCTGTTCGATATGTTTACCTCTATGATGACTCTAAGGTTCCTTTGAATTTGCCACAGCCCCGCTGTTATCACAATAGAGTGCGACAAATACATATTTGGAACAACTTCCAAATCTGTAAGGAACTTCTTAAGCCAAAGAACCTCTTTAGCAGGTTCACAAGCGACTACGTATTCGACTTCCATAGTGGAGTCCGCGATGCATCCTTGCTTAATGCTTCGCCAAACTACAGCCCCTCCATTCAGAGTGAACATTGACCCTAATATCGACTTCCGAGAATCTCTATCAGTCTGAAAGTCAAAGTCTGTGTATCCTATAAGGATCAAATCCTTATCTCCATACATGAGTATGTAGTCTCTCATTCTCCGAAGATACTTGAGAATCATTTTGACTGTCGTCTAGTGATCTAATCCTGGATTGGACCGATAATGACCGACAATCCCTACTGCATAGCAAATGTCAGGTCTAGTACATAACATTGCATACATTAAGCTTCCAACAGCCGAAGCATAAGGAGTTCTTCTCATCTCCTCAACCTCTTGATGTGTCTTAGGACATTGATCCTTAGACAAAACAATTCCATAACTGAAGGGTAATGAACCCATCTTGAAATTCTACATCTTGTACCTGATCAGCTTTGATCAATGTACGATGCTTGAGACAAGGCTAACCTCTTGTTCTTACGATCCTGAATGATCTGAATCTCTAGAACATACTATGCCTCTTCCAAATCTTTCATTTGGAATTAGGCGGCTAGCCACTTTTTAATGTCAGTCAGAAAACCTACATCAGGATATCATCCACATATAGTACTAAAAAAGCTACTGAGCTGTTGATGATTTTCTTGTAAACACAAGGCTCATCAATGCTGCAAACTCTTTGCTCTTAATCTAGAACAATGAACCCCTCTGGTCTCCTCAAGATTATCATTCAGAAAGGCAGTCTTGACATCCATTCGTCATATCTCGTAATCATAAAATATGGCTATGGACAGGAGTATCCTGATAGACTTCAACATGACAACAGGTAAGAAAGTTTCCTCATAGTCCACTCCCTCGACCTAGGTATAACCCTTTTTGCCACAAGTCTAGCCTTAAAGGTCTACACCTTTCCATCTATACCTTATTTTCGCTTGTAGATTCACTTACACCCTATAGGTTTTACCCCATCAGGCTGATCTATAAGTTCCTAGACATTATTGAAGTACATAGACTCCATCTCCTGGTTCATGGCTTTAATCCACTCATCTTTGTCAACATTCTCCATTGCTTGCTTATAAGACAATGGATCCTCGACCCCATCATCAAAAATGATGTTTTGGGCTTCAGTCAAACCCATGTAGTGTTTCGGTGGGTTTATAACCCTCCCACTACGTCGAGGCAGTCTCAACTCTTGAGATGGTTGACTAGATGAATCGACATCAATAGTCTGTTCAACAACTCTTATTGAACCCTCAGTAGTCTCACTAGAAATCTTATGTAAAACAAGCTTGCTTTGTGGTTCATGTTCCCTTATGTGGTCTTCTTCCAAGAAGATAGCATTTGTCGACACAAACACTTTGTTCTCACTTGGATCATAGAAGTATCTACCCTCGTTTCCTTGGGGTAGCCTAAAAAGAGGCAAACTTTCAAATGCGGTTCCAATTTCTTTGGGTTAGCCACAAGCATGTGGGTCGGACATCCCCAAATCTTGAAGTGGAGTAAACTACCTTTACGGCCTCTCTACAGCTCAAACCATTTTTTAGAAACACTTTTCGAGGGAACATTGTTCAAAATGTAACATATAGTCTCCACTGCAAATCCCCAAAATGAGTCTGAAAGATAAGCATAACTCTCATAGACCGAACCATGTCCAACAAGGTTCCGTTTCTCCTTTTTGATACACCATTCTGCTGAGATGTACCTGGGGCCAAGAGTTGGGACGTAATTCCATGTTCTATCATATAGTTCTGGAATTCGAGTCCATATACTCTCCACCACGATCAAATCGCAGTGTTTTTATCTTCTTACCTAACAAGTTTTCAACTTCAGCCTTATACTCCTTGAACTTGTCAAGAGCTTTAGAATTATGTTGCATTAGGTATAGATACTTGTATCTTGAATAATCATCTATGAAAGAGATGAAATATTCATACGCACCTCGAGCTCTAACATTCATCGAACCACAGAGGTCTGAATGTATAAGCTCAAAGGTTTCCTTGGCTCTATAACCTTTTCTAGTAAAAGGTCATTTGGTCATCTTGCCTTCAAGGCATGATTCACATACCGACAAGGAGTTTTCTTCTAAACTCTTTATAAGTCCATATTTCACCAAATTATTAGTCCTATTGAGGTTGATGTGACCTAACCTTAGATGTCAAATATGGGCATTTTTCTTAGGAGAAACCTTTGGTCTTTTTGCAGTTGTCGTCGTATTGAGCATTTCAGTATTAAGCAAGGCTTTTATGACTAACAGCCTTAGTACATACAAGTTATTTTCCATTGAACCAAAACCAATCTACATACCATTCATGAAAATAAACACTTTACTCTCAGAAAAGGAGACAGTATAACGTTTCTTGTCCAAAAATAACTTTAGCCTACCTACAGCAACAACTAAAACAACCTCACCAATACTGACTCGAAGAGTCAACTTTCCCTGTGGCAACATTTTCCAGGAACCTAATCCTTTGTAAGAAGAACTAACATGGTTAATAGCACCTAAATCAAGTATCCAAGCAGAATCATCATTCTCTACCAAACACGTCTCCAAGACAAATAAATCACATTTACTGTCTTTAGACTTCTTCCTCTTCTGGAGAGTAGTGGGATTAGTATCAAAACCTAAATAAACTCCAAGTTCAATTTCAGAGATCACTTATCGTCGGTGAACTTCATCAGAGTCAGCAACACTTGTTTTCTCTAACTAGAGGTTATCTTAGGAACTGACACTACTAGTTTCTCTGTCATCCATCCCTTTGTGCTAAAAAAGTAAGAACTGACGTTCAAAAAATTCTTGCAACGAGTCCATGATCTCACGTGAAATGACCATGTTCTCAACCTTTTTGGCCAATGCATCAGGTATGCTAGTCAAAATGTGAAGTCGGGCCAACGAGTTAGCCTTCATCCACACCTCATATGCATTACGAACATTTCACGATGCAGCAAGGGTCGGGAATTGAGGACTCCTTAATCATGACAAACTCGAGGTCGTTTACCATGAAATGTGTTTTAACGGACTCTTTCCAATATATGTAATCGGTCAAAAATGAGGCAACCAACGAAAAATCATTCATGTTGCTAAAAAACAAACACATTGACCTACGTTAGGTTTTAGCAAATACTCTTTGAAAAACAATCCAATACGGTTTAGCAAAACTGAAATGAACCCTGTGTGACATCTAGTTTCACAATGACGCTTCAAAGGTTTAGGACAAAAGCCACCAAATGGTAGTCAATTTATCCCTCCTCTAAATTGAGACATTCTCAACCATTAATATTAGAACAACTTTGTTCCTATAACAACTAGCTATCATTGATTTGGTCAAGAAATCATTAACTTGCTTAACAATCTTCCCTAAGTGTGACCCATCATTTTAGGCCCTAGAGTTTTGCCCCAAGCAGCCAATCTGAAGGAAAAAATCCGATTAAGGCGAAAACTAAAGTGACCTTATCCATTTCTGGAGTTCACCTTAATATTGACCAACCGCACAAAAGCCATCCGAAGCGGGACGCTCCCAGGGCGCCACGAGGCAGTGCAAGAAGATCTCACGGTGCGAACCAATGAAAAAGACCGTAGTACGTGTTGACACACACCTTTCACCCACTTACTAGAAACATTCTCTTCGTCCACCTTGATATTGACTCATGCAAACACCATCCGAAGGGAGATGCTCCCAGGGCACCACGAGGCCAAGCATAATATCACGGTGTGAATATTCAGGGAGAAACGTGAGTGGAATCAATGACATGTCATATATATCTCTTCCTCCCACTTAGAAAAAACATGGCTAAGAATTTTAACTAAGTGACTTTTAGGTTTGCCCAAAGGTAACTCTTACTTTGGAAAGTTGAACAACTTTTGATCATCATTCATTAAACTCTTTAACGAAGTCTTTGATCAACTGTCGCATGCTTGTAGCAAATCTATCTAATTCATCTTTCCAAGTAGATTCCCAGGTAGGGGTGTTCCGTTTCCGTCAACTTAAATACCCCAGCCTAGATAGAACCCGCCTTAAACAAAAGGTCCCTTATAGATAGATTTAATACAAATTTAATCTTTTATGGAAATCAATTTAATCCTATTAAACCGATTCAACAGATTAAACTTAGGTTTCTAATCTCATTAGAACCTTGAACTTAAGTCTATCTCAATCCAATTTTAAAACCTTTTTAAAACATGAGTTCATCTAAGTTCGCATGCAACTCTTTCTTATCAATTTTAGTTTTAATTTCCATTATAACTCTTATAACAGGAAACAACTAAAACCAACACAATGTGAAGCTACACATACAAGGCATTCATAACTCTTATAAAAAAGCCTAAGTGTCATGCTCCATCCATTGTTCATTCATTGCTACTTGTATATAACACTTATATAACTAAGCAACGAACAAGGCATACATGCTTCCATACACCCTTATACTATAATGCTTATAATATAAAGATGATGCATGAATATGCTTAATGTATGCATAAATATAACTCTTATATTTCATGATGCATGGGCATGCTTTCTTGTAATTTCATCATGCCAAAAACTATATTACAACACTTATAATATATGATGCATGAATAAAATGCATAACCTACGGTGGGTTTCAAATCTATATGTCATACACTATGGCATATAAACCAACATACATCTCATGTATATTAAATAAAATTTGATGAACCGGGATAATTAGCCTCAAATCCTCGAAAAACAAAGCTAACTATTACAAAGCACAATGAGTCTCCAGTTCAAACAGGCGAAGCGGGTTTTGAATCGTCCGGGTGAAGAAACACGTCTCCTTGATCATGTACCAAATCCTTGTGATCACCTACATGATAGAGTAAACCCTTTACTCAATAGTTTAGCAACACTTCCTAAGTTTAAATGATCGTTTAGCAACGATTGTGTACCTTTGACTATGCGATGAAGCATGAAGGCACGTGATCGTGCAACACAAGCCTTAAACGATCAACTAAACGACAACGATGTGGTAAAGCATAATTGTTTAAAAGATCGCTGAGCAAACGTAAAGTATCGTATACCACGTGATCATATAGTCAGTGACTATGCGATGAG
Organism: Benincasa hispida; assembly: GCF_009727055.1. Classification (NCBI taxonomy): domain Eukaryota; kingdom Viridiplantae; phylum Streptophyta; class Magnoliopsida; order Cucurbitales; family Cucurbitaceae; genus Benincasa; species Benincasa hispida. The sequence goes on along the minus strand of NC_052356.1, from coordinate 15,829,457 downwards.
GCATGCTAAACTACATGATCGTTTAGTGCGTGCGCCTTTGATTAAACAATGAGCATTAAATGCTCTATGCGATTGTTTGCCCTCAGCGTCCACATGATCGAGCAACCATCGCTACACGATAGAGTAAACACTTTACCCCATCGTTTAGCATTAGCTAAATGACCATTTAGTAAATACTATACGATCGCGCATAACTTTTCTACACGATTGTTTAGCTAAATCTCAACGATCGTTTACCTTAGGCTACACAATACGACCAACCCTTGGTCTTCTTCCTCAATGAGAACTGCATCTCTATGCTTCGAAACTTCATCACAAAAAACTCAAACAACTTAAACACTTTGAATATAGACTCGATTGCTTGTTAATTATGCCCAAAAACGCAGGGGCCCTTACAAATTAAAACTTTGTAATCTTAAAGAAAGCTTTAAACAGAGACAACCATCCCATAAACATTCATCAACACATCCACAAACGCATTTAACTCTTAAACGTAGTGCAAAAAACTTAAAACCCACTACAATTGTAAAAGAAGTTCAATACAGAAATAGTAATTTGGTATATCATAACGAACAACTAATAGCTCCTTGAACCCAATCGAGTCCAACTCGATCCATAAATTGAGTGAGAACACCACCACAATGGTTACCTTGGTATTCTCGGTGTGAGAATCTAGGAGTTGTGGGCTTTGTATGATTTTGGCTTGAGGAAGAGACTGGAGGTCTACGATCGACTAGACGATCGAGCAAATGGGAGATAATACACTGTCTATTGTATAGACGATGTGCTCGATCGTTTAGTAAACAGTAGCCTATCGCATCGACGTAGCCACTCGATCGTGTAGCAACAATCAGCTGATTAACTATCATATAGTCAAAAGTAAACGATCTCTTAGCTGATCATGTAGTCTCTAAATGTTATCGCTTAGTGAAACTCTTTCACTTGATAGCTTATCTGTTAGAACTTTCCGAATAAAGTCACTACTAAATTTAGGAAAATAATTTTCCTTTTATCTCACGGTTACCATAAAACCACCAATAACCTCCCACTCAATCGGTTATTAGAGAAAAAGAATTAATTATCATATAATTAATACATTATAAATAAATATGATAACCAACTTATCATATTATATTTATAACTTATAGTTTTAATATTTCATCTCATGAAACATATAAACCATAGTTCTTTTTCTATTTTATGGTACTTAATCTAAATCATATTTATATTAATTCCTCCATTTTATGTATCTCATACATCACACCAATTATATCATATATAATTGAATTTCCTCTTGTTAATTTGAACACTTCAAATCAATCCCAAAATCTGATTCTCAACTTGAATTCATTGAGCTACTAAGAGGACCTTATGAACCTGTACCTTGAAGCTCCAATGGTATGTGAATAACTTCTAAACTCTTTAGTCACGAGATCCACCATCCGTTAACTGTTGGGCACTTCACTAAAGACCGATAGCTGCACTCTTCTCACTACAAATATATTTCTATTCCATATTAACCAACCAACAGTGCGATAATCCTTCACAGATCGCTCGTAAGTATAGCTGAGCCAATTTACCGTTTTGCCCCTATAGTCACATCTAACTCCTTAAGTACCACTGATTCTTCTAATGAACAATAAGTCATAATCCTACTATGACTGGATCCTCTCTTCCAAAGAGAAGGTGTGGCCACTATATTCAAGACCCGGAATCAGCCCTTAAGAGAGTAATCTATCTACTTACCCCTGCTTTGGTGAAGAAGTGAATTCCATCTTGTGTAATTGAGTTCCCAGCTCCCTAATCAGACAAATCCCCAAAAAGGTAGGCTTGTTGAGTTGGCAATCTGGCTATTCTCACCCATACTAATTAAAGGACCGCCCTCAAAGGCAGAAGTTCCCAAAACACTCAAGATTAAGGTCATGTCACCTATGATCATTTTAGTGAGATGTAATTCTTAATTATCAACGATGTTATATAAAGAGACTAATAATCTCGTGATTTGGTCTTATACAAACTTTTTGTATAGGACACCCCCGCTCACATGTCTCCACATGAACCTCTACAAAGCAGGTCATATCCGTAGTATCACTAGGATAAGGTATCCCTCCTTTATCCTTATACTACAGACCATTTAGGTTATTGCTTAAGGCATGATCCACTCGTATATCTCATATACATGCTTAAGTTTATATACAATAACTACATATCTTTGTTTATTGGATATGAGTAAATGAAAATAAAATAACTCTTATTTTATTAATAACAATGTGTACAATGTTTACAAACTACGAGACTCTGGGAGAATTAGGACACCAATCCCAACAATCTCCCACTTGTCCTAATGCCTCGGGAGACTAATGTACAATACATGAAAAACAAGTACAATATACAATAAATTAGGGCATACTCTATACCCCAGTATCACCACCCACTAAGGTGGTTAGAGAGAAAAAGGGATTAATAATTAATAATATAAATAAATATGATAACCAACTTATCATATTATATTTATAACCTATAGTTTTAATATTGCATCATATACAATATAACCTATAATTCTTTTTCTCTATTTTATGTCATTTAATATAAATCATATTTATATTAAATTTAACAATTATTTGAATCTCATTCAAATATTTATTTCTCCAATTAAAAAATAATACATCAAATACATTATATCAATTGTAGCATATATAATTGAATTAATTTAATTATATCATATATAATTAAATTCCCTCTTATTAATTTGAACATTTCAAATCAACCCAAAAACTTATTCTCAACTAAATCCTTTTGAGCTACCAAGGGACTTTATGGACTTGTAGCTTAAAGCTCCAATGGTACTTAAATAATTAATTAAAATCTTTAATTACATTATCCACCATCCGTGAACTATCAGGCACTCCACTAAAGACCGACAGCTGCACTCTTCGCACTACAGATATATTTATGTGTCCATTGGATATAATCAATCAACAATACGATGAACCTTCACAAATTGCTTGTAAATACAGTTGGGCCAAATTACCGTTTTACCCCTGTAGTTATATCTAACTTCTTAAGTACAACTGATCCCTCTAATGAACAATAAATCATAGTCCCACTATGATTAAACACCTCTCGGGCCAGAAGAGGGTGTAGCACCACATTATTCAAGACCCGAAATCAATCTTTAAGGGAGCAATTTATCTACTTACCCCTGCTTTGGGGAAGGAGTGAATTTCATCTTGTGTAGCTGAGTTCCCAACTCCTTAATTAGACAAATCCCCAAAATGGTAGGCTTGTTGAGTCAGCGATCTAACCACTCTCACCCATACAAATCAAAGGACAACCCTCATAGGCAGGAGTTCACAACTCACTCAGGATTAAGGTCATGTTATCTATGGTCATCCTAGTGAAATGAAAGTCTCTATTATGAATGGCGTTATATAATGAGACTAAACATTTCGTAATCCAATCTTATACTAACTCTTTTATGTAGAATATCCCCACTCGCATGTCTAATACATGAATGATCAGGATCAGATCATTTGTAACACTTTACAACATTCGTAACACCTATAAAGCGTGCCATACTCGTAGTGTCACCAAGATAAGGTGTCTAACCTTATCCATATACTACAGACCATTTAGGTTATCACTTAAACATGATTCACCTGTATGTCTCTACATACATGTTTAAGTTACAATGATAATCTTGGATGTTAGTTTATTGGTTTGTGGTTAATGCCACTAAAATATCATATATTTCATAGACAAAGTGAATAAAATATCAAATATTATTAATCACATACAAGTTTTTTCATACAAGGTTTACAAACTATAGGACCCTACGAGATTTAGGACATCAACCCCAACACTATCAAATAGTTCCGGAATGTTAGATCCAAAAACTCTCCATCCCGATCAAATCGAAATGTCTTAATTGTTTTATTTAATGCATTTTCAACTTTTGCCTTGAACTCTTTAAACTTTTCAAAGGATTCAAACTTATGTTGCATTAAATAAACATACCCATATCTTGAATAATCATCAGTCAAGGTGATGAAATATTCAAATCCTCCTCTTGCTTTTACATTCATTGGACCACAGAAGTCTGAATGTATTAGCTCTAAAGGTTCTTTGGCCCTGTGACCTTTTCCAATAAAAGATCTTTTAGTCATTTTGCCTTCAAGACATGACTCCCACACTGGTAAAGAATTTTCTTCTAACTCGCTTAGAAGTCCATTCTTCACCAATCTCTCAATCCTATGAGATTGATGCATCCTAATTTTAGATGCCAAAGTTGGGCATTTTTTCAACTTCTGGTCCAGACTATTGTTACGAAATAAATTGGATGTAATGCATATTGAAAAAAATATATGTAACAACTTGGTTGGCACATTGTTAAATATTGAAGGAAAAATAAAGGATACAACAAACATTCAGTTATACCTACAATATTTGAAGATAAGAAAGGACTTACACATGATATAGGTCAATAACAGATTTGTAAAGCCACATGCAACGTACACATTAACTAATAGTGAGCGGATTTCGTCTTGTAAGTTTTTGAAATCAATGAAATTTCCTAATGGATTTGTGTCTAATATATCACAATGTATGAATGATAAAAACGGAAAAATATCAAGGTTGGAAACACACAACTGTCATGTTTTGCTTCATAGACTGCTCCCTATTGGTATTCGAGCATACCTAACGAAGAACGTGTCCACTGCAATTGTTGAATTATGTACATTTTTTCATGACTTATGTGCAAATACAATACATGTAAGTGATTTGTAAAGGGACCCTGTGAAGGGATCTCAAACGGAAGCGGATCGTCCCAATTTTTCCAAATTTCACATAACGTAAAATTTTACAGAGACAGAACAAAAATATGCATTTAATAATAAAATACAACATGCTTGAAAAATAAAGAAGAGAAAGAAGGATGGTTCAAAACCCTAACCTTTGTAGAAACCAAATCTTCACATGAAATTCCCTCGAACGAACACCACCACGAATGACTACCTCGGTATTCTCTAGATGTCTAGGAGGAGTAGGGCTTTGGCTATTTTGGTGAGGGAAGATGAATTAGAGAGAATATGAGAGGTGAAGGAGTATATATTGATCTCAAAACTCTCTGTAGTTTTTTCTTTTCTATGTACCCCTTCACCATTGAGGAAAAAAATGATCGTAAAAAAAAAATTATCCCCACTTACACGATTTGGAGAGAAAGAAGAGGAAGGGAGTTACAACACCCTCCTAAAAAAATTTTAAAAAAATAATTTAATTAATAAATAATTTAATATATATTCATATGATAACTACCTTATCATATAATATATATTAAACTATATGATATATCAAATATAACATATAACCTATAGTTTTAATATTGTATCATATACAATATAACCTATAGTTTCCTTTCTCTCACCAATGGCTTTTAATATAAATCACATTTATATTAAATTTAACCATATGAATCCAATTCATATAATTAATATTTGAATCATATTAAAATATTTATTTCCTCTCATAAATACTTAATAATATAATGTATCAAATACATTATAGTAATTATATCATATATAATTAAACTTAAATTAATTATATCATATATAATTAGTTTCCTCAATTAATTCGAACAATGCAAATTAATCCAAAAACTGATTCTCATTTATTCCCGTTGAGCTATCGAGAGGACCTCATGGACCTGTAACTTGAAACTCCAACGGTACGTGAATAATTAATTAAACTCCTTTAATCAAACTATCCACCATCTATTAACTTGGACACTCCACTAAAGACCAACAGTTGCACTCTTCGCACTATATATTTATGTATCCACTGGATATAACCAATCAATAGTATGATGACCTTTTACAAATTGCTCGTAAGTACAACTGGGCCAAAATTACCATTTTACCCATGTAGTTACATCTAACTCTTGAAGTACCACTGATCCCTCTGATGAACAATAAATCATAGTCCAAATATGACTAAACTCCTCTCAGGTCAGGAGAAGGTGTGACGCCACATTGTTCAAGCCCCGGAATCAAACCTTAAGGGAACAATTTATCTACTTACCCCGATATTGAAGAATGATTTAACTCCTTCAATGTAGCTGTGTTCCCAGCTCCCCAATTAGACGAATCCCCGAAATGGTAGGTTTATTGAGTCGATGATTTGGTCGTTCTCACCCATACAAATCAAAGGACCGCCTTCATAGGCTTGTTCAAAATTCACTCAGGATTCAGGTCATATTACCTATGGTCATCCTGGTGAAATGTAAGTCTTAATTTTGAACGGCGTTATATAATGAGACTAAACATTTTGTGGTCTAGTCTGGTCTTATACAATCTCCTTTATATAGAATATCTCCGCTCACATGTCTCCACATGAATGATCAGGATCATATCATTTATTGCACTTTACAACAATTGTAACATCTACAAAGCGAGCCATACTCATAGTGTTGTCAAGATAAGGTATCCAGCCTTATCCATCTATTACAGACCATTTAGATTATCACTTAAACATGATCTACCCGTATATCTCTACGTACATGTTTAAGCTACAAGATAACCTTGGATGTTAGTTTATTGGTTTGTGGTTAATGCAACTAAATAAATCATCACATATTTCTTTCCATAACTAAAATGTTTGTACATTATAATTACAAACTATAGGACCCTTCGAAATTTAGGGCATCAACCCCAACAATTTGAACCGACTACAAGCAGACATTATATTCATACTTTGTAAGTTGGAGAAAATATTCCTGTCTGCCTTCTTCGATGTAATGGTATACCTTATTTTTCTTCTACCATATGAAACCAAAGTGGTGGGTCCAGTTAGTTACAGCTGGATGTATCCTATTGAAAGAAGTTTACGAACATTAAAACAATTTGTACGAAACAAAGCACGTCCTGAGGGGTCTATAGTTGAAGCATATGTAATGAATGAATCATAGAACTTTTGTTCACGATATCTAAGTGGGATTGAAATGAGATTCAATAGAGATGAACGGATTGATGATAACAGTCCCGATTATGAGATATTTGGTGAATTTTAATTATTTGGGCAAAGGGTATGATCATTAGATGCGTCAACTTTATAAACACTATCAATGAAGGAAAATCGTATCGCATATTGGTATATTCTCAACAATTGTAAAGAAATAACATATTATCACAAATACGTTTTAAACTTTATAATTTTTAAACTTCTAAGATAAATTCTTTAATATAACTTTCTAGTAATCAATTCTAAGTAACACTTGAGGTAATTCATCGTGAAGCTCAAAGCGCCTCTTGCTTATATATAAGACATCAACACAAATTTTTCGATTGGTTCAGATTTCAGGTGTACATAGCATTGGGAGTTAAGAGGTGATTCATTTCTTATAGTCATTTTTAACGTATGATGAATTATCAGGTTCTACAAGTGCGTGAGAGGAAAGATCTCTCTGATGATTTTTTTTCACTTGCAATGGGACCTTCGTCTGAGGTGTACTCTTACAATTGATGCATTGTTAATGGGCACAATTTCACACTGTAAAGTGTGATAATCATCGACCTACACAAAATAATGGAGTCCGAGTGGCCGGGGAGATAAATGGGAATGGAAGTGTTGATAAAAATTTCTACGGTGTCTTAGACGAAGTATTGGATTTCCAATATGCAAACAGAAGATGTATTTTTATGTTCAAGTGTAGATGGTTTGACATCGACAAAAGTAATAGGATACACGTGGATTTAGGATACAAATCAATCAACTCATCTTGCTTTTGGCATGTTGATGAGCCTTTCATTTTTTCTATTCAAGCATAACAAATATTTTACCTCAACGACATAAAATATGGTAGCAATTTGAAAGATGTTAAAGTAGTCCAAAATAAGCGAATTTGGGATGTACCAAAGTGGGGGATGTTGAAAATGAACAACTGGATTTACTAGAAATTATCAGTGGAGTTCGAGTGGATGAATCCATTGAAGAGGTAACTTTATGCAAAGTCGACGTTGATCTTACAGCTGTGGAACGACCAATTATTCGGCATATTGATGGTGACTTCATAAATGATGATGAAGAGCAATTATCTCCCCATAATAGTTTAAATGCTGACGAATATTTTGATTTAGATGACCATGATGACTAAATGTATCTACTCACTTCTCTTTCTCTGTTTACACATATTTAATATTGATTTTATATTGTTTTGTCTTTTTTGTGTATTTATAAATGTGATGTCAACCCCTAACAAGAAACATGAGGTAGAGGAAGAACTCCAGGAGATGGAGACATATGCTCACACAATATCTTCTATAGGTGATACTTCAAGTTAGTATCGTACACACATTCTGTTGACTGAAATATATCCTAACCTCTTTTAATTTTTAATCCTCAGATGGTAGCTCTCCATCCACTTGGAGGAAACGCGAGTACTAGCAAAACATCAAGTTGGAAAAATACGTTAAAAAATATGGGAGAATTCTAATCGTGATCAAAAAAAGGGGAGAAAAAGCCAATTTGTTAACATTCTGTATGATTTAGTAATGCAATTGGTGTTACCGTCAAATCTACATTTCCAGTAGGATGTCATACTTTCACTAGCGTTCTAAAAAAAATTGTAGAATTGACTAAGAGTCAATTGTTGGTAAGTTTATAAGTTGTTTTTTTTAGATTGTCATAAACATCATATATGTTAATTATTCCTTAATTATTTTGTAGCCTTATTTCGTGCTTGATTTATCAAACCAAACACTTAATAATTTTATCGAACATCGAATGCAAAATTCGTTCAAAGAATTTAGAGCATATTCACACAGACATTACAGAAGACATAGCAACTCTCAACAAGCACGTGCTAACCAGCCTACCTAGCTTAAGAATAGATTAGAAGATAGACATTTTTTGTGTGACCATTTTCAAAGTGAAGAATTTCAGGTTATAATAATTAAGGTTGTCTATCATTTACTTCATTTACTATTATGGAATATCTTTTAATTTTTTTTTGTTTGAATGTAGGAAATTTTGGAGACGAATAGAAAGAATAGATAGAAATTACCGTTCAATCATGTAGGCAGATCGGAGTTGTTCCTGCAAATTCAATTTAAGCTACAGGAAAAACAAGGTCGATAAGTAGGACGTGTTGACCTATTTAAAGAAACACATTCTAAAAGTGGCAAGTTTGTGAATCAGGCAGCTGAAGATGCACATGTAATCAATTTGTTTTATTTTCATTTTGTTTTTCATTTGTAAGTTCAGTCACTCGTACTTACACACTTAATTAATATGTGCAGAAAAAATGTTAGAATTACAATCCAACCCCACTCTAGAACGTTCCCAACCACTAGCAGGGAACGAAATTTTTTAGATGATTTTAGGTAGATGACTCAGTCATGTAAAAGGCCTAGGTTGGGGCCTTAAACCTATGTCAATGAGGAATAGCAGCTCATCGAGTTCGTCATTTACTCAAGGAATGGAAAATAGGGAGGTGAGGAAATTGAAAGCCAATGTCGAACAGTCTCAATTGAAGATTAAGGAACTCGATGACATTAAAAAACAAATGAGAGAAGATCATGGAAGAAATTTTAAAAAATGATTGAAGATATGATACGATCACAGAGAGAATGGCCATCGAATTAGGTATGATTACTTCATTATCTAGTTGGCTAATATGTTGCTATCTTGTAGTTATGGTAGCAAAGTAGTTATGTCTTACTAGTAGCTTTATGATAATGAATTGTTGGCTATCCTGCAGTTATGGTAGCCAAATAACTGGATTTTTATGTGTTTTTTTTTGGAGTTTTTGTGTGTTTGTGGAGGTTTATGAAATTTGAATGTTATGTGTGGTGGGTTGAGATTAGTTGTACTTGTTTTGGAGTTCAATTTGGAATTTTTTGTGTGTTTGTAGAGGTTTATAAAGTTTGAATGTTGTGTGAGATGTGTTGAGATTAGTTATCTTTCTTTTGAAGTTCAACTTCTGGTTTTTGTGTGTTTGTGGAAGTTTAAGGTTGGGAACATGTAGTCTTATAAGTGGGTTGATTTTCTTTATTTTGTAGGATTATAAGATTCATCTTATGGTTTTTGTTTGTTTGTGGAGGTTTATGAAGTTTAAATGTTGTGTGGGGTGGGTTGAGATTAGTTATTATTCTTTTGGAGTTCAACTTATGGTTTTTGTGTATTTGTGGAAGTTTAAGGTTGAGAATATGTAGTCTCGGAAGTGTGTTGATTTTCTTTATTTTAGAGGATTGTAGGATTCATCTTATGGCTTTTATTTGTTTGTGAAAGTTTATGAATTTTGAATGTTGCGTGGGATGACTTAAGATTAGTTATCTTTCTTTTGGAGTTCAACTTATGGTTTTTGTGTGTTTGTGGATGTTTAAGGTTGAGACATGTAGTCTTGGAAGTGTGTTGATTTTCTTTGTTTTGTAGGATTATAAGATTCATTTTATGGTTTTTGTTTATTTGTTGATGTTTATGAATTTCAAATGTTGTGTTGTGTGGGATGGATTGAGATTAGCTATCTTTCTTTTGGAGTTCAACTTATGATTTTTGTGTGTTTGTGGGGGTTTAAGGTTGAGAACATGTACTCTTGGAAGTGTGTTGATTTTTCTTGTTTTGTAGGATTATAAGATTCATTTTATGGTTTTTGTTTATTTGTTGATGTTTATGAATTTCAAATGTTGTGTGGGATGGATTGAGATTAGCTATCTTTCTTTTTGGAGTTCAACTTATGATTTTTGTGTGTTTGTGGGGGTTTAAGGTTGAGAACATGTACTCTTGGAAGTGTGTTGATTTTCTTTGTTTTGTAGGATTGTAAGATTCATCTTATGGCTTTTGTTTGTTAGTGGAAGTTTATAAATTTTGAATGTTGTGTGGGATAGGTTGAGATTAGTTATCTTTCTTTTGGAGCTCAACTTGTGATTTTTGTGTGTTTGTGGAGGTTCAAGGTGGAGAACGTGCAGCCTTGGAAGTGTGTTTATTTTCTTTGTTTTGTAGGATTGCAGGATTCACTTTGTTTGTTTGCGGAAGTTTATGAATTTTGAATGTTGTGTGGGGTGAGTTGCGACGTTGTACATGAGACGTCGGGAGTTATCCCAACTCTAGACAATGTGTATATGCATGTCGGGAGATGGTCTCTCGATGGGTATATCCCGACCAAATGTCCAACGACTATTTAGTCGTTGGGAGTTCCTGACACTTTTTTTTTTTTTTTACCATTTTCCAGCGATTTAAAGCGTCAGAAAGGGGTGTTTTCTTGTAGAGTAAGTATATGTATTGGAGTTTATACCCTAGAGTTCGTAGTTTTGTAAATAAACTATTTATTGATTTTAATAAAATAAGATATCATTTTATCTTGTGTTATTATTTTGTGTAATATTATCCAATAAGTGAGAATCCAAGGTATATGTAGTATTATACAATATGTAGTTGACATAAGGTGGATCATGATCAAGAAATAACCTTAAGGGTCCATAGTATATGGATAAGGTTGGGTGTCTTATCTTAGTGACAATATGTACACGACCCACTTTGTAATAGTTACAAATGGTTTGATCCAAACCGTTCATGTGGTGACATGTGAGTGGAAGTCTCCTATAGAAAGAGCTTGTGTAAAACTAGACCGAAAAATAATTAATCTCTTTGTAAATTTGTTAATTGATGAAATTATATTTCACATGATGATCATATGTGACTCAGTTTTAATCCTAAGTGAGTTATGAATTCTTGTTAGTGGGGTCTCGTCCTTTGATTTGCACAGACACTACAACAAATTAGGCTTTTCTTGACTCATGAACGCTTGCAAAAGTAGATAGAAAAGAGAAAAAACAGTCACTAAAGCCAAAATCACGTGTTTTTTTTGCAGGAAAAATGGAGTTTTTTTTTTAATTTTTTGAAATTCAATACAACTTTTTTTGTGCCACTAATTTACAACTGAAAATAACATATATTGAATGTTTTTTTTTTTAAAAAAAAAAAAAAAAAAAAGCTCTTTGACAAGGAAATACATGAAAATTTGGAAGTTTCCAGCTATTTTGACTTTCTTTTGTGTCTATCAATTTATGACTAGAATTAACCGTCGTTAAAGAGCGACAAGTTTTTAGAATCATTGAATTGAAAAATGAAAAAAAAATAGTTTTGGTGGGAAAAGATGAGAAACTTTGAATTTTAAAACTTTTATGACTATTTTTTGGTGTCATCAATCTTTGACTATATTAATTATCATTAAAGAGCATTAAACAGGAAAACTAGTTGTGGTGTTATCTTAATTAATTTTAAATTGGAAAAATGTTAATAACGCTTAATAAATATTAGTTTTAAACTATAAAGAAATTAGTTACGATGTTTAGGAAATTAATATTAAATTTATGTAATTTAATTATATGAACCAAAATAAATTAATATTAAATACCCTTGAATTTCCAAAAGGTCCAAGTATACCTTTATACTTTAAAAAATAGTTAAAAAATATCTCCATCCTTAGTTTTGGATGGAAATCATTAGTGCTTTTTTCAAAAATACCCTTGAACTTAAAGAAAAATTTAAAAGTACCCTTACTATGAATATATGAGCAAAAACCGTTAATACCTTGTTGCAAAAATACTTCCAAACTTTCAAAAAGTTGCATTAGTAACTTTTTACTAAAAAAATAGTTAAATATGCTCTTACCGTTTATTTACACCTCATTACCTCCCTCTTCTATTTCCTCCCTTTCATCTACTTCAATCTATGACCTAACATTTTTCTACTTTCTCTATTTTTCTCTCCTCTTACTCTCCTTCTTGTTAATTGTTTCACCTTTATTTATTTAATAAAAAAATTATCTTATTTAATAAAAAAATTATCTTCATTTAAGATATATAAATTATAATGAAAAGAAAGCAAATAATGGAAGCACCACACCAAGGTGAGCTTCAGACTTATATTTGACTAGTTATTCAGTAAGTTTTAAGAGAAGATTTTGATTTTGAAATTTTGTGAAATTTTATGGGATTTTATGTTTCAACTTAAGCTTCAATGTATATTTTGTTGTAATAAAATTTGTATGAAAATTGGACAAATTGGAGGAAAATGAGAGTATTTATATAAAAAAGATGATATCTATATAATTTGTTTTAGAAGTGATTTTTTTCGAACTCAAAAAGTCTTCAAACAAATTGATCATTATACTGACAATATGATCATTTTTAAATTTTTTAAGGCTAAAAGTATTAATGCCACTTTTGAAAGTTCAAGAATATTTTTTAAACGAGTATTAACAGTTTCTATTCATATATTTATAGTAAAGGTCTTTTTGAATTTTTCTTTAAATTTAAGGTTATTTTTTAGACTTTTGAAAGTTCAGTGATATTTTTTAAACAAAACAGTATTTCATTCAAAACTAATGGTTGGGATATTTTTTAACTGCATTTGCCCGTTTAAAGGCATTTTTTAAAATTTTGAAAGTTTAAAACATTTTGACATAAAGTACAAAGTTTATGAGCATTTAGTATAATTTAGCCTAATATTTATGCAATATATATTTAGTTTAAGAAAATAAATAAAAATATTCTTTTTTTTCGCACTTAAGGCCATCACCAATAGAGATGTCCAATTTTCCCATGGGGACAGGTACCAAGACCCCGCTCGAAGGGGAGGGAGTGGAGAAAAAAATTTCCCGTGAACTAAACGGGGACGGGGACGGGTTCCCGCCCTGGCCTCGGCCCGTTTAGCTTTTACATATTTATATAGTATAGTTATCTAATATTATTATATAAATATTACATTTAAATTTCAAATTTTATTATTATATAAATATTACATTTAAATTTCAAATTTGATTATTCTTTGAAAAAGTTAATGAATATGTTTAAATAATTTGATTTATATTTATTTATTTCTACTAAAAAATTAATTAGCTTTTTAGGTTAAAATTTGAGTAATTTATCTTTAAATTCAAATGTTTCATATAAAGAAGTAATCCCGATTCTCCATGAGCGCCTCCGAGAATTTCACTGAGAATAAAATGAGGAGAATAGCATCCCGGCTCGGCTCCGTCCCGTGCATCTCTACCCACCAATTGATCTCTCTCTCAAACCCTCCACGCACAGTCCCACCACCACCCGCCGTCGCTTAGCCATTCCACCGCCTGTCGCCGTCCTTGCCGTGGAAACCTGTTGGGTGAGAGTTTATTTTTTTCAAAAATATGAAGACCTTTAGTTGGAGAATCTGAGAATTTTGAAAAAGAAGTCTCCCTTTTTGTACTCAACTTGTTATGTGTATGGCCCATCGTATTTTGCAGGTTACATTCTTCGACTAACCGCCGTTTTCTGACCATTTGCGGCGGTCCTGTTCGCCGTGTCTGATGGTCTTCTCGTTTACAACAAAACCTCGTCAGAACGTCGTGCATTATCGGTGACTGGTCGCTGCCGCTGGTAAATCTCAAACGTCCTCGTAATTTTGCTGCGTTATTCTCTTTCTCAGATCCACCTTTGCTATAGCGCCGCTAGTCGCCCACGACCGTCGCTATAGCTCCCTTCTCTGACCAATCCTCGCGCCACCATCCATTCACAGAACCGCCAATCACCAGCAGCCTCCTACTCTATTTGTGGGAAGAATTATGTAAGTTTTAGGGTAGTGGGCGGCGTCTTCATGAAGATTGCTTATACATTTTTGTTCGTTGTTTTTTAAATGTATTCACTTGTTATTTGTACTGATATTTTCACTACAACACCCTAGTTTTCCAGCAAATGTCTTACAAAGCTAGCAACATCCACAAGATATTTGGAATTGAGTCCATATCAACACTTCCACTCGCCAATGCATCTGTAAGTTTTCTTTTCTTCAATTTCCACTTCCACTTTCAAATTTCTTCTCCTTCAAAACCCTAGGCTTCTCTCACTCCTACCTCATGCATATTTGATATTCCTTTTGTTGAATTTTGTGTATATTCTTCGATGTCATTGCTTCTTTTTTATTTTTTATTTTTTAGTTCAGCTGTTAGATCTTGTTCGCTTTCTGTCAATTAGGAGGAGATTTAAGTGCTTCCTCTGTTTTTTTATTCTTGTACGGTTTCTCCCTTTTTCTTAACGGGCTTTCGTTTTGAACATTTTGACTATTGGTTTTCGACATATTGTTATACTCATTGACTTGTTTGTTCCTAAATTATGGAAATGATTTACAATCCAGGAGGTCCTCATGAGGGATTATCATCTATTTGCTACTTTTTCCTTTCTGTTACTAATGGAGTTAAATTTTTGGCAATATCTTCAAATTTTTTAATGCATAAGAGAAAAGATACCATAAATTTCTTTAAAATATGGTATATGTTGTAGATCTTTGGCTCCCAACCTAATCTGAAACTATGCACAGAATAAGGGTCTGTTTGATCCTTCCATATTCAACTGAAGTTGTTTACTTCATTTTTCCTTTGGTTTTTGTTCCAAATCCTTTCTCACTCAGGCTGTAGGCTATAAAACAGGTATGTCATGGTGAAATGTGAATCAATATATTCCTTACTTTATGTAATGTGTCATAGGATTGAAAAATCATTTGGAAAAGAGCTTTCGTTCTTAATCTCTCCCTTTTATTCTTTGAGTTGTAAATTAGCTTAAAGTAAAATTTTAGTTTCAGGTAGTATCTTACTCTTTTTACAGAGAAGTGTGTCACATTCTTATCATGAGCTCCTAGTATAATATGTATAGAAGTTGGAGATTAATTTGAAGAAGTCTCTCCTGAAATTATTTTTTTTATGGGTTACCATGTTCATAATTTGTAGCTTATGTAGTTTTTTTTTTTTTTTTTTTTTTTGGGTTTCATCTGTTCTATTACTGGATGCCCAATTTGGCATTGTTTGGTTTATGTTTGGATTCTCTAATCATTTGGCAGACTAGACTTATTCACAAGCAATCATCAATGAATTGAATTGTTTGGATATGGATTTTGCAGGTAGGATGCAAGATTTATTTGAAGAAAAGGAAAACAGATTGGCTTAATTCCCTTTTGAAAAACAATTTTTTTGGGTTCTTGTGTTTATCATCAAAACAATAGGAAAAATGAAAAGAATGTGTTCTGTATCGACTGTGGTATTGCCATCAGTACATTGTTCGTGAGCCTGACTTGAAAAACCACGTTTGTTGCAATATTCAGGTATCCCTTTATTACCTCCTTAAATTTTGCAAACTTTTAGTACTGAAGTTGTCCTGTTACCTATTGTTGATGGTTGTAAGTTGTGATCGAATGAATCAAGAAGTTATATAACCAAATGTAATATGGATATTCAACTTAAATCTTGATGGTTATACTCATCGTTCATAACTCAAAGATTTTCGATTGTTGGTTTTGCATAGCCAAGGAAACTGACGTATAAAATTCTACTTTCTACACTTTTTCAGTCGTTCTAATTAATTTAAGTCACTTGCTTATAGCTTAAAGGTATTTTGAAGTTTCATAAATTCAACAACAATAGATATTGCCCTGCCCCTTAAAGAGGGTAGAGCTGAAACCATAGCAATTGTTTCTATGGTTTTGGCATTGCCTTCAAATGATCAAGTTTGCACCATCATGACAATAAAATTCGCACCTTAAAGTTTTTATCAACAGTTTTGTTGTCTTGGTGAAATGTCAATCCATATATTACAAGCCTTTCTTCCTTACTCTTTCTTAATTTATCCTTTCACAGTAGGCTTTCCTCCTCTATTCCCCTATTACATTAAGACACCATTCATACTTTTAACCTCTAGTTTTTGTTGATAAGTTATTTCTCACCCAGGCTAGTCTCTGCTAATTATTTGTAAAGTAGGTTTATTTGTTACTATTACTCTTTATTTTATTAAAGTGTGGTTTTGATTGCTTTGAGTGTAGGCTAAGAGATTATAAACATTGCAAATATAATTATTATTGTTGATATTGATATATTGGGTTGAGTTCTAAAATGAATGTTGTCTTTTTTAATAGGTCTTTCACAAATCTATTGAAGTGAAGAAACTCTCATGCAAGTCATGTATTTATGTTATTTTTGTTGGGATGGTGCCAAACTTTTTTTTGTAACACTTGTTACACTTCTTGTATTTAGTTCTTTGTAAATAACTTTCCAAAATTTAGTTACTAGTTTCTTTATATATAGTTTCTTTGTATAAATATTACCAATCTTGTTAGATATGAAAGTTCATATTTATGTTTGTAAGTGTCAAAATTGGAGGGAAACATAGGTGTAATGATAGGATTGAAACAAATAATTATCCAGGATTATAAACATTTTTTTGACATTTCACATATGTCATGAAAGGTATTGTTTGACATTGGAATAGCATTCCATGATTATAAATAAATGTTAATGTATGTAATTTTATAACATATTTTCAACCTCAATATAGAGGTTTAATTGACAGAAAAAGTCAATTTTTTTATCCTTTGTTGACATAATAAATTGTCATAGAAAGCGTTATCATGATAGGTAATAAATGTCAATAAATACTTATCGTTGACTATATTAAAAAGTCATGAAAAAATCAATAATGACAAATTTTAGATGTCTCATCTATGTTCTTTCCTTGATGGTGGATTCAAGGACTAAAAAAAGAGTCAAGAAATGTGTTTATGGCAATTTTTTAGTCATGAAAAACCTATTTTTGTTGTAGTGAGGCAAGACCGGCCCGAGCCGTCTATTCAATATGTTTATCATTTTTGGGAATTTGAGTAGTTCCAAAGGGACTTGGTTTATGGTTGAACTATGAATAAATTGTTTATTAGAGAGTCATAGGTGATACTCGTAAAACGGATTTTTGACCAACGATCCATTTGCTTATAATGATTATATCCATGGATACAACTTGTCTTACTGCATAAAAGTTCAATTATCTATAGTGATTTGTCCCGTAGTTAATGAATGAAAATTAATTAATTATAGAGTAAACCAACCGAAAGAAAATTTGAAACATTCAAATTTATGAGGGAAAATATTAATTGTATTGTATATGATTAAAACATACATTTTTATAAAATTTATTTGAATGGAAATATAACTATGTAATATAGAGAATTAATTTATTTGAATAAATAGATTATTTAATTTGATTGAAATTTAAATTAAAGAGATAATTAGAGAACTAATAAAGATTTGAGTATGACTCAAATATTTAAATCTTTTTAATATGAGATATTAAAAGGAATAATTACAATTTTATTTTTAATTTGAGATATTAATATAGATAATTATAATTAAATAAGGGTTATCATAATAGAAGAGTAACCTAGTTGAGTCTTATATAAAAGGCTCCAGGGAGCCCTTATGGGACACACAACTACACATCTTTTGCAATCATTCTATAGGTTTTTTTCTGGAAAAAAGTTCTCCTAATTTTAGTTGAGGGTTCTCTAAAATTCTTCCCCGAACATCTTTCAATAGAGGTTCGCACAAATCCCAGAATCATATTAAGGAGATTATTGGTGCTTAATCCTCTTTATGTTTTATGTATTTTAATTTTTTTAAGAAATCAACGAATGCGATTTCATTACTTCTGTGGAATCGAAGCGTTCAATCCCTCATTATGATGATGTATTAGAAAAACAATACTTTGAAACCTATGACTAAGGATTAAAATCAAGTCCACAAATGATAACAAATGCATGAGCAATTATTGACTAATAAGTTTGACATAATGAGTGGTAAATTTTGTTTATCAATTTTGTATCTAACTAATATATCAAACATAAAGTATACCAGTATACACCAAATATAAAATACATCAAGTATATTGCTAATATATATGCTGATACACCAAAGAGGATAAAATTGGAATAATAAAAAATGAAAACCATATCTGATATTTTTGCTATATTTTTAAATTTCAAAAAATTCATTGCTAAAATTACAATTTTTTTTTTTTTTTGCTACTCTTGCAACTGTTGCAACTGTCCCATTATTTGACCCACAATAATGTACAATTCCTTCTTTTATGAAAAAGTTTAGACACCTTTGGTAACTATTTGGTTTTTCATTTTTATTTTTGAAAATTAAACTCATTGAAAGAAGTTATTTTTTTAGTTCTCAAAATTCGGCTTAGTTTTTTAAACCATTGATGAAAAGTAAGGAATAACTTTGAAGAAAAAGTAGTGTTAATAGGCTTAATTTTGAAAAAAAAATAAAATAAAATAATTACCAAACAGACCTTAAATACTCACTGCAAATTTACAAAGGAAAAGAAGAAAAAAAAAATCTTGAGGTTCACATTAACCTCAGAATCTAGACAACTTTTTGTGTGTGATTAATTGATAAGGAACGTAGAATAATATTTGGTGATGGAATTATATAAAGTGTTATAGAAACTCAATCTAATCTATTTCTTATCTTTATTTAATGGATAAACAAAACTTGACAATATACTCTCTCCACTTAAATACCAACATAGTTTGGCATCGAATTTAGCAAAGTTTGTTTTCGTAATTTCCACTTAAAAAGTTTAGTGTAGTGGACGTATCTATTTATTTTTCTTATTATTTAAAAAAAATCGATTAATCAAGTCTATTTAATTTTTAGTATTGAGTTTTTTAGATTATAATTTTCTAGAATTTAATAAGATTCAATTGTTAAATAAATTGTCTAACAGTTAAAATGTTACCATTTTTTTTATCTCAGATTTGAGTTTCATTTTAATTTGTTTGTTATATCTTGAGATTTACACTTTTATCTTCAATTTTTTACTAAACACTCACCTTCAATCTTTAATTTTAATATCTATCAATTACTTCTTTAAAAAAGTTTAGAAATATAATTAATTAACTTTTAGTATTTTTTTTCGATCACTATCAAAATTAATTTAAAATGTGATTTTATAATAGTTTTAAATTATTTAATAGACATTAATGTTAAAGATTGAAAGTAGGAATATTTAGTAAAAAAAAAATCGATGTTACAAGTGTAAATTTTGAAATTTAGGGACAAAATTGAAACAAAATTTAAGATTAAAATTCATATTTTGAAATTTAGAGACTAAACTAAAATCAAACTCAAAACTTAAATAATAGAATCTAAAAACAAAATGAAAGCTAAACCCAATAAAAATATTTTTTCCGCTATTTTGAAATTGAAACAAAACCAAGTTATCCTATTATGTTTTTTTTCTTCAGTACAACGATCATGGGTGGGAGATTGAATGTCAATACCAGTTGGTCAAATTCACTTTCCATGCATCTAAGGGTGTGTTTGGAATCCCTTTTCAAGTGATCAATTTAAAACATGTCATTTTGAAAAAAAAATTAAGTTTTTAACAACCACCTAAAATGGATCTTAAAAAAAAAAAAAGGAGTTTGTAAAATTAGGAAAATGAATTTTGAATGTTTAGGGTATGTTTGAATTGACTAGCTAGGGGAAAAAATTGTTTTTCAAACAAACTCATTTTTATTTAAATGCTTTTGATAAAAACTATTTAAAATACACTTGGAAAGGGTTCTATTTTAAGTAGTTGGCAAACGCTACAATTTTTTTAATGACTTATTTTCAAAATTAAACACTTGAAAAGTGAAAGACAAACATATACTTAATGGTTAATCACTCTCTAATTTGTATGAGAAATTCTGACCACCACCGCTAACAAACTCTAGCCATAACATTCATCCACAGCCTGTTGGCCAACTCTAACCACCACCTCCAATATCGTTGCCAGTCAACTTATGCCACCGCTTCTATTGGCCAAACTCTAAGTACCATCTTCAGTGGTTTACGCCATCAAACTCCAATGACCGCCACCATTAATTTTCTTTATACTATTTTTACATTAATAAAAAAAACACTTTTAATATATAACAAATCAAACGAACTTAATATAAAAACACTTTCGAGAAAGAGTTGTTAAACGCATGCGTGTTTTATTTTAAGGTGCTTTTATATAAAAAAAAAAAAATACTTAAATTAAAATGTATCTTGGATGCTTGGATTGCTTTTTTTAACAAAACTTGAATGTATGTTAGTTTGCATCTATCTTTATGTCATCACTTTGATCATATAATAAAGAAATAAAAATATCTAAACAAAAGAAAAAAAATGAATTTATCATGTGACGAACTGTAGTTGAATAATTGAGTGACTTATTGTGTACAATTCTAAGATGCAATTAAGTATTTTTCTATTTTTTTTCCTCACAACAACACCCATATAGTTCTTTTGAAATAAAAAAGGAAAAAAACGATTGGATCTTAGTAAATAAAATAAGAAATATAATTCCAAAAGTGAATGGTTTGATATAGACCCCACAAATATTAAATAAAAAAAAAAAAAAAAAAGCCTCTTTTGGTTCCTCTTAGTCCCTAAACTTTTTAAAACATTTATTCTAGTCGCTCAACTTTAAAAAGTGATTACTTTGGTCCCTACTATTAATGCTATTAAATTTTTGTTAACTCTTAATAACAAAATGACGAGATGACTTTATTTTTAAATGACTATGCTATCAAATAAATTAGTCATGCTAAAGAAATGTAGGATTTCAATTTTGAATTAAGTGGTAGAACGATTTTTTATAGAATTTCAAAAGTCATTTTGCGTTCAAGATTTTGGTCATTCAGTACTTTGTCACGTTGGTTGTTGACATTTTGCTTTATTTTCATCTTGCTCAACACATGTTAAACGCAATTTCATCGAAAAATTAACAAAATCTTAATAGTATAGATCAAAATAAACACTTTGTAAAAGTTTAAAGACTAAAAGATTGTTATTTAAAGTTTAGAGATTAAAATAGAACAAGATTCAAAGATCAAATATCAAAGATCAGAATCTATAACTTCGAATCTTGGAGGTTAGCCTCCCTCCATTTAAATTTCTTTTTTCAATAAAAACTACAAGAATGGAAAATTAAATATTTCGACTTCCAGAGAATAAAGATGGTGGCAATTAGCTCACTCTAGTTTGCATGTAAAATTTTTAATTTACTAGTAATTTTAAACAGTATAAAAGCACATAGGTATGAAAATATGCAGTTGCCAAAAAAGAAAAAAAGTTCAACAACGCATCTACTATTATTATTTTAAAGGAAAAAATAATTTTTTTAGTCCCTAGATTTTTCCTTTTTTTTCATAATGTTATAATTTTATCATATGTTTGAGTTTTATTTTAATTTGTTTCTTACATTCTAACATTTACACTTTTAACCTAATATTCATTAAACACTCACTTGGATTCTTAGACAAATCATTCAAACTAAAATTGGTTATGGTTGCTATCCAGTTCAAACTATCTATGAGATATTAGGATATTTGTAGATGAGCAATAACAAATCCTTACTCAACTTGTGTTTATGTTTTATTCAATGATCGATCAAATTAATCTTTTTTGTTTAAATAATAATAAAAAAAAAGAGCAATTCTATAAGATTAAATAAAAATGATGAAATTATTCATATGAGATAATTGCTATGCTCAGGGTGACTTATTTAAATTTCAAAGAATTATAATTAATTAAATTTTATTATTTTTTATCACTATTAAATTAATTTTAGAATTTCATATATATATATATATACACACAACCAATATATTGGTAGTGAGTATAGGGTTCTTAAAGTAAATTAGGGGTTTATTCCTAATTAGTATTTTCTTTTTATGTAATTTTCCTTGGTTGGTTTCTTTCATTTATTGTGTTTGTTGGTGTCTATTTATTTGTCTTTGTGTTGTATTCTCATTAAGTCAATTATTCAATAATAGATACAAAATTAACATGGTATTAGAGTCATAAGTCCTAGGTTTTATACTTTTTAGCCACTGCTTCTATCCGATCTCTACCTCCGTCGATGAGCTATAGTGGCAGATCCAAATTTGATTCACCTGCTTAGTTGATTATGCATTTTTTTTTTCCAATTTCAACCTCTGTTATGTTTTCTGATCTTTCAAGGTTCCTGTTCTGTTTTCAAATTAGCAATTCATGGATTTTGTTTTAGATCTCTTTATGAAGATATCTTTTCCAGCCCAGAAGTTCTCTGTTTTAGTTCTTCGTGGGTTTTGTCTCCAACTCAAATCTGCCATGATTTGATTCAAGAGTTTTCTTCGATTTCCATCATTAGCTTTAGTTGGTCCCTTCACAAACTCAAGTTGGTTGTTACTCTATCACCTTGAATTTGAGGGAGGGTGTTAAAGTAAGTTAGAGATTCATTCCTAATTAGTATTTTCCTTCATAGAATTTTTCTTTTATGTATTTTATCTTTTATTTGTTTCTTTCTTTTGTTGTGTTTGTTGGTGTCTATTTATTCGCCTTTATAATGTATTCTAATTAAGTCAATTATTCTATAATAGATACAAAATTAATAAGGGGATTCAAACCGCAAACCTCGTGGCTACTGTCACACTCGTATACCAAATAGCTATGTTTGGTTTGGCTAATTAATAGATATTAACGTCAAAGACTGAAAGTGAGAATATTTAGTGAAAAATCAAGGTTAAAAATATAGATCTTAAAATCTATGAATCAATTTGAAGCAAAATTCAAATTTTAAAATTAAAATGATAAGATTTTAAAATTTAAAGACTGAATTGAAATCAAACTCAAAACTTAGATTTTTAAAACGTGAAAACAAAATGAAACGTGGACCCAACAAAAATATTTTTTTCCCTATTTTAAAATTGAAACAAAACCATGTTACCCGGTTCTGTTTTTTTGGCTTGAATTGAGTTTCTTGGTTGATGAACTGAGAATTCATGCATATTATAAATTTATAATATAATTATTAGTTCTTCACACGCACTCCCATGAACTCTAAATCCATGCACTTTTTGGATTATATTCTTTTAGCAAAATTTGAATGCGACTGTATCAATCCTCGTCATTTAATTAATCATACAATAAAAAAAATTAAAATAACTTTTAAAAATAATTAAAATATCTTTTAAAACGAGAAAAATGAATCATCACATGACAAATTATAATTTGATAATTGAGTAAGTTATGGAATATAATCGAAGATGTATGCAATTGTAAATTTTTTTTTTCTTTTCATTTTTTCCTTCACATCAACACTCATACGGTTCTTTATGGGAAAAAAAAAAGATAAGATAAAAAATTCGATTAGATCTTAGTAACTAAAATACAAATTATAATTTCAAAGTTGATGTTCAATATCTACTTCACAATTATTAAACTAAATATGTGGTAACCTCCTTGCATTTATTTTTTTTAATTTACAAAATATTTTAAAAAACCATTTAGTTATTTTTCTTGGTTTTTAATTTTGCGGCGATTTAATGTATCTTTTTGTATATTTATATATATAAAAGAAATTATTTCAATGAAACTAATAAAACGTAAATCCAAAAAGTGGAAATTATTGGAGTTTCTTTTTTTAGGAATAACCTAAAATAAAATGGGAATTTTGAATAAAGCTAAAACTTTAAGCAGATTATTTTTCTTATTAATTAAGCTACACAATTGCAAATGAATATTAATAATTTTTTTTTTCTATCCACAAACACCAATCATTAATTCCTGTACATGATCATCACAATTCCCCGTTCATCGGCCGCCGCCGTCGAAGTCCATATGGTTAAAAAAACAGGGACATATTACAAGAATTACGACATATTTATTTTTTTAATTTAAAAAAATAAATCAGTGTCGATAAGAGGAGGGTGTTTTGGGTATTAATTAATCTTCACTAATGCTATGTAAATGAGGCCGCCACGTGCCGCCGTAGCTACGGCTCCTCCGACGATCTCGTCGGCTGGGTTTAGCCTTCTTCAAGACAATGACATCCTCTAATCCGTGACTAAGATCGTCAGATTCCGGGAAAACGCCGGCGCCGGATGGCTTCTTAGCAGCCTTCCGGTGGTCGGAATCAGCAGGAATCAAGAAATAGATGCCGCCTCGTCGGAGGTGAGATTCAGGGGAGAGAATGGTGACACGGCGGACGAGGCGGTGGTCGTCGGAGGAGGGAGTGGTGAGGACGTGGCCGGGATTGGCGTGGAGGATCTCGGCAGCGGAGAGCGGCGGAGAGAATTCTTGGACATGGCCGTTGAGATGAACGACTCTGATTAAATCTAAAGCTCCACAAGGAAGAATACAACCTAAACAATTCCTTAAACTATTACCCATAGAAACGACACCGTATTTCCAAAGCTCTCAAAGAAGAATTGAAGAACTGAAAATTATGCAGGGGGAAAGAAAAGAGGAAAAATGATGAGATTTATATAATAAACACAAAAATAAAAGAATAATCAAAAGCAAAGGCTGTGGGAATTGAAAGTACGAAACTGTCCTTTTGAAAGTGGGGTTTCTTAATTTTAAATAAATAATTAAATTTTTTTTAAAAAAATAGTTGGCGTTGGTTTCTTCCAATTTACGCGTTATTATTATTTCCTATATAAATATTATATTATTTCTTGTTTAAATAAACATTTTTCGCCAGCTGCCTTTGTCAATAATCAATCGTTATTTATTTATTTAGTATGTCCAAAAACTAAAAAGAAAACACCCAAAAATCAGTTGATTTAAAGTTTAGAATTAATTTGAGTTTGACTATATATATATATATATATATGCCTTTTTTTTTTTTCTTGTTATGCTTGCAGGCTATGGCAATTTAATAATATATAATAGATCGTGGAGTTTTATTTTTGACTTATAATTTTGTGTCAAATTAATTTTGTCTTGCAAAACTCTTAATTTTAATAATTAATTGTTCTATTGAGTGTATAATTGATAGAATTATTAATAGATTTTGCATCATAGTTTCACTGGTATAATTCATGATGAGTTATGCATTATGATTTGGTTAATTAGAGAATTGTGTTGGATTTGAGTTGTTTATGTTATGGTTAGGGCTCTTATAATTAATGTACGTTTATTGTTTATAATAATGAGGTGTATTGTTTAGAAGTAGGGACAAATGTAGAGTATTTTTTTTACTCAATAACTAAATAAGTTTGTTTCTGTAGACCAAAAGAGATTTTGACTAAAATAATTTCTATGAGAAGGCTACTATGTTATAGGTAATTGATTCCATCTTATCTTATTCTAATTTGAATTTACTTTGAGACTAAGTAAATTATTATTTTTTCCATACAAAAACCACATTTGACACGTGTGAAATATACTTTAGTAATGGTTATGTCATATATTACTGTTGGATTTGTGTGTTATGAGTTACGTGATACTTCTAACTTACCGTTTTTAAAGAAAATTGTCAATGTCTTTGCTAATTAAACTATATTTTAAGTCCATATCAGGACGTCAATAAAAATGAGAGAACTCAATTAATTTCTTTATAATTTTTGCTAATTCAAGCATAATTCAACGGATAAGACACCAATTAAGTTTTAATAAGTCATTCATTCAATCCTTCATTCTAGAACTAAAAGAATTCATTATAAATTTTAGTAAGATTATGAAGCACAGATATTTCATGTAAAGCAAAGAATCTGTATCACGTGTCAGATACCGATACTTTCCAGATACGTATTTAACACGCGATTTGACATAACTATTTCTACACATACATTTTTTTAAAGAAAAAAGACAAGCAACTCATCTAATCTTTCCCAATCTAAAATTAGACAACCTATTTAAGAAGCTCACTATTCGAGTCCAAGAACCATCTAATTTTCATCTTCACGTTTGATTCCCCACAAAGTCCACCAAAATATAAACCATTTGAATATCTTCAACAATTCATTGGAGAAGTTCTTCGTTTATATTCTATTTCTCCCTCTAATCTTCTTCTTCTTCTTTGTAATATGAGTCTCTTTTCTATTATATTTTATTAACTATTGTACTTCAACATCTCAGATGTTGCTTTTTTTGTATTGTATTTCAGTGTTTGTATTCTATTTTGTGTTATTGTTATTAACTTATATGCTAAATTTATCTATATCTTAGATTTTTTTTTTTTAAAAAAAATGTATGTTTAATGTATAAGTATCCTCGTTTTTAGAAATTGACAAATTATCGTATTCAATTGTATCCGTATTGTGTAACCGTATATGTGTCTATGTTTCATAGATTGAAATCATAATTTAGAAAAAAAAAAATTAATGTGAGATATTTCCACTAAAAGTAAAAGAAAATATAAGATTAAAAATACATAAGAATTTGTGCTAGGTATTAAAAAAAAAAAGAAAAATAAATAATTACATTATTTTAAAAAGAAAAATGATTAACATGATGAATGAGGAGATGGGAGACATGACAGCTTAAGGAGTGAACGCGAATATAGGCATCGGACAGTCGAAGGGATTAAAGTTCCTTTACGTACGGAATTATTATTATTATTATTCAATTTTACTTCTCTTTATCTATTTATTCCTCCCTTTAAATTTTTATTTTCTTCTTTAACTTTTTTTTAAAATTTTAATAATTTAAATCTTTTATAAATCAGTGATATGGTCCATTTTCTGGTTATTTGATTTAATATCTACAATTTTTGGTGATCAAAATTTTATTTCAATTTATTTTCTTGTTTTAGGACTTATTCTTGGACAATCTTTAATTCCATTTTTCTATATTCCTTTTCGAGTGATTAATATATTCTTATTTGTCAAATTTCTTATTCAAATTATATCAATAACAAATTAGTCTTGTTCTCTTGAAGGATTATAATATAACGTTTTAAACTTTAAGAATCAAATTTAAAATAAAAGTAAACTATAGGACCAAAGCTAGCTAGATTTTAGTTTTTTTAAATATAATAATTTGTCACAACTACCTAATTATGCTATATAAGTCCATATAATTGACCCTACTATTGAAATGTTGACATCTGGTTAATTGGATTAATAAGTGAAAATTTCGAAATGATATGACACTATAGACCAAACCAAAATGAGCTAACAAAATCATCTTATTTATTTTCTGTTCCTATTTTATTTAGCTAACCTGCTTGTTTTATGTCTTGCATGATGAAAAAAAAAACATTCGGGATAAAATCAAGACAAAGATAGACAAACTCTATCCAAACTCGAAACATGTTGAAGATAGCTTTGAGACACTCAAACAAGATTCTAAGAGATTCCATAAAAGGAGGCAATTGGGTCATTCGAGCCCACCGCCTAATTTGATCTCAACCTCTAAGGTTGGGGTCGACATATGACTCTAAGGTTGAGGTCAGTGTCTGCCTACAACTCTGCAAGACTTGCTCTTTACATGCTCCTAACTCCTTCTCCTCTGATTGACTCGATCTTGCCTTCCTAAATGCAATTCATAAAGAGATTGAGAAAACCTAAGCTTACTCCCTCATAAATACATTATTATAACTTCACATGGTAAGTTTATCTTCTTTCCTAAAAAAGTTGTTACCTTCTTCACTCTTGACTAAGTATCAGAGTGTTTGTATCAAGCACCACATCAATGCGCAACTCTTTCTCTTTTGTAGATCGCCTCATCCCGAGTCACCTCATCCTGTGTCGCTCCATTTCGGATCACGTCCTTCTAAAATCACAAATTCATCGACGTATGGAGATCAAGTAAATTTGTTTAGTTGGATTTTACCATCAACAATATGTCTATTATTGAAACTTGAAGTTTAAAAAATACACATAAACAATTATAAGCAACATACAAACACCTAAAAAATTTGCAAATTAACAATACTAGTTATCTCCCTCACCCACAATTATATATTTGTGAAATGGAAAGTTTTGAAAATACAAAAAATGTGATGTTTGAAAACTTGGTAAAGATATTCATACAAATATACTAGTAAGAAAAAAATAGAGAACACATGATGGTATACATAAAAGTATATAAAATATGTAAATAAAATGAAGATTAAAATAAAGTTTTAAAGGAATTGATTAATATAAATATAGGGAGTGGTGTGGTTTTGGCAAACATATGGAGACAAAAACTCCTTCAACATTATTATCAGAATTGTGATTAGCCTTCTCGAGCCATGTTACAAACTAAAACGAAGCTTCCTAGCTATTTCTTAATTAATTTAGAATTTTCTAGCCAGAGATATTTAATTAAACCCTAACATAAGACAAGACACCGACCATTGATTAATCCAAATCCTAAGCCTAAGCAAACACAACTGAGGCATCCTTTGGGATTAATTTAATTCATTAAACTTATAATATATATAATGTAATTTGATTAATTAAGGAAACCTAAGCCCACAACACCATACCTAAGATTCTAAATCTATCATTAGTTTAATTATTAGCTAAATAATGTACTTATAAATCTAAACCAAAACAAACTCCATGAAATATATTTACTTCCCAAAAACAAAAGTTATCAGGTTAATTATTAGTTTGGTTTTTATGATTTTTTATGAGTTTTAATTTGATTCATAGAGTTTTATACTTTAATCTATCTTTAATATTTAATCAACCTTTATAAATGATTTTTTCGACACGGATTGTTGTGAACAATTACCAAGTTATATATCCATATACCATGCTCTAGTTTCTCGAACTTCTGCATACTTTTGAGAGTTGGTTGATTGAAAGCGCTAATCATATCAAAGTTTAGGGTTGATTAAAAAAAGAGTATTTTTTAACGGATAAAATATGAATTAAGGAAGATTTACGAAAACCTAGAGACCAAATAGAAATTTTTAATACTATGAAAAATGAAGCAAACCCAAACTAGTAAGAATGGGTAATTTAAGCTATATTTTATTTTGGAAAACATGGTGCCTAATATATTCTAATGTCTAAAAAAACTTTGTTGGAATGCCTTGAATTTATTTATTGGCACTTCAAACAACCAAGTACAGGAGTATCGATGTCCGGTCAGTCCGCCGGGGTCCAGGGACGACGCGCCCTTGTGGGAGTTCAGGGGCAATTCCCCTTAAACCTATTCAAATTTGTATCTAGCATATTTATTTATTGGTAGTTATTACATTATGACCCATTTTTGGGATGATATTTACTTCACTTTTTGACTTTGTACATTTAGATGTTTTATTTGCTTTACCACAAACCAATAAACTAAAATCCCTGGTTGTCTTTATGTAACAAAAGCATGTATGTGGTGGCATACAAGTGGATCATGTCTTAAATGAGAACCAAAATGGTCTGTAATATATGGATATAAGAGGGAAACCTTATCCTGGTAATGCTATGGATGCGGCCCGCTTTGTGGAATTGTTACAAGTATTGTGATTTGTCACAGATGGTCTGATCCTGATCATTCGTGTTGGGGACATGCAAGCGGTGGCGTCCTATACAAAGAGTTTGTATAAGACCTGACCACAAAGTGTTAACGTTTCGTTATATAACATTGCTCATGACAGAGACTTCACTTCATTAGGATGACCATAGGTAACATGATCTCAATCCTAAGTGAGTTGGAAACTCCTGCCATTGAGGATGGTCCTTTGATTTGCATGGGTGCGAGTGGCCAGTTCGCCAACTCAAACCTACCACTTTGGGGATTCACCTGATTTGGGAGCTGGGAACTCAACTATACAAGATGGAATTCACTCCTTCTCCGAAGTAAAGGTAAGTAGATAGAAAGCTCCCTTTAGGGCCGATCTAGGGCTTGAACGATATGGCGCCACACATCTTCTCATGGTCCGAGAGTTGTTCACACATAGTAGGACTATGTTGTATTATTCATTAGAGGGATTGGTGGTACTTAAGAAGTGAGATGTAACTACAGGGGCAAAACGGTAAATTGACCCAACTGCTTACAAGCATTTGTGAAGGGTTATCGTACTCATGATTGGTTATATCAGATGGACACAGAAATATATCCATGGTAAGAAGAGTTCAGCTGTTAGTCTTTAGTGAAATGTCTGGCAGTTAACAGATGGTAGATCTCGTGGACTAAAGAGTTTAGTCAACTATTCACGTACCATTGGAGCTTCGAGCCATAGGTCCATAAGGTCCCATTTGTAGCTTGGATACAAGTTGAGAATAAGTTTTTTGGTCAGTTTGAAATGTTCAAATTGACAAGAGGGAGTTCGATTATATATGATATAATTAAACTGGTTAATTACATATGATATGATTGACTAAATGTATGAGATACATTAAATTGGAGGAAATTGGATATAAATATGATTGATATCAAGTAGAGGAGAAAACACTAGGGTTGATATATGATATCAAACTATAGGTTATGAATATACTATGATTATATTTATTATTTTATTAATTGGACAATTATGAGATAATTACCCGACATTTTCTCTGAATTCATGCGTTAGTGGGAAGTTCAATTTGGTTTTTGTAACTGAAGAATAAAATAAAAATGGTTTTCATTTTGCATGAATGCATAATTGCTCACTGTGTGATTGCATTCAATCACATAGTACTTGAGAGCCTATACGATAGAGCATTGCATTTACTAAACGATCGCATACTCGTGCGCGCATTCATTAAAGGATCGCTTACCATTTCCTAAACGATCGCTTAGCGCCCGAGTCTAACTAAACGATCGTATAGACGATCATCCAGTTTTTCCTACATGATTGTATACCTCACCCAAACAATCAAGCACCCGACTGTACGATAGTCTTTCCCTTCTCCCACTTGCTTGATCTTCTGTACACGATAGCCTTTCCTACTCACCTCTACCAAATTCGAGCAAAGCCCACCCTTTGCATTCTCACTCCGAGAATGCTGAGGGCTCCGAGTGGTGGTGTCATCCCTGTTTCCTAGTGTTCGTGCGAAGTCGTTCATGGTAAACGATTGGAGGTGCTGAACGATTACTTGCTGGTCTAGCGAGAGCCAGAGGAGCTCGTTTGCAGAGAGAGTGAGTCTTGCCGAGAAGAAAGACTTCAACTGGTTTGTTTACTCGTTCTCTTGTCTTTTATCCTTTAAGCATACCAGTAATTTAGTATTGTTAATGCATATCTGTATGTGTGAATGTATATGTGAAAATTTTATCACAATGAATTGGAAAGATCTCCTTTCGTTCACAGGTATTCTTGTATAAGAGTTCCTTCAATTGGTATCAGAGCCAGGTTACTGATATTTCAAATTCATTGCTGCAAAGAATTGCATTTACATTCTCGGTGGGTGAAACATGTCTACTCTCTGTTTTAATTGTTAATTCGTTTGTGGATGTGTTGATTAATGGAGTTTTCTGGGATGAAACCTTGGTTTGTTTAAATTCTTTTACATTTTCAGTTAATTGTAAAGGCTCTTGCATTTTTTGGCATAATTAATTGCTATCGAGTCTGTAATTTCAAAGTTAGTTTGAGTTTTGAGCCCTTCGTGAAGAGGCTTCGTCGCAAAGGTTGTTGTTCTTCGAGGAAGAAGACGATCAAGTGTTGATCGGGTCGTGTAGACGATGGGGTAGATGATCACTGAGTATTGGATGCTCGAGAGTCGTTTAACGCGCTCGCACTAGACGATCGTATAGCTCAACAAGCCTCATCACTTAGTTACTGACTATACGATTGCGGAGTAAATCACGTAGTAAATCGTTTACCTTTCGCGTGTTAAACGATCGTCTAGAAAATCAGGCTTCGCAGCCTCATTATTGTCTAAGCGATCATGTAACATTCGTGCTATCGTCTAGTGTGCGTTAAACGATCGTTTACCTAGAGGCATTTTACTACACGATGAGAGCTTTGCCCGACAGTTCAAGACCCGGTTCGCCTGTGAACCGGTTTGCTCGGTGGAAAAATGTAATAGCAGTTTTCTCATTCCGGTTTAGAGGTGGTTCATCCCGATCCATTAATTTGTGGTTTTATACATGAGATGTATGCTCATTTTTATATGTCATATGGTATGCACATATAGAAAAATCCCATCTTAGGTTATGCATTGGTCATGCATCATCTCTTTATTATAAATGTTATGATTTAGAGAAACGTGATTTAAATTACGTAAGAACATGCTCATGCATCATATAATATAAGAATTATATTTAT
The DNA here is from genome assembly GCF_009727055.1 of Benincasa hispida. Lineage (NCBI taxonomy): Eukaryota > Viridiplantae > Streptophyta > Magnoliopsida > Cucurbitales > Cucurbitaceae > Benincasa > Benincasa hispida. The sequence continues at coordinate 15,796,677 of NC_052356.1, read as the reverse complement.
GAATGCATAAATAGCATTGACATGCATCATCTTTATATTGTAAATGTTATAGTATAAGGGTGTATGAAAAACATGTTTGCTTGGTTGTTACTTGTATATAAAAGTTATGTACAGTAATGACCCGACATTATATGAAGCATGACACATAAATTATTTTATAAGCGTTATAAATACCTTTTTGTGTAGCAATGTGTTTTTATTGTTTCTTTTTAAAGATTAAAGAGAAAATAGAACTAAAATCAATAAGAAAGACATGCATGCTCACTTAGGTTTAATTCATGGTTTTAAAATAGACTTAAGATCACGGTTCTAATATGATTAGCAACCTGAGGCTTTAATCTTTTAATCATTTTAATAGGATTAAATTGACTAATAAAAGGTTAAAGTGTAGCAAATCTATCTATAAAGGACCTTTTGTCTAAGGCGGGTTCTGGCTAGGCTGGGGTATTTAAATTGACGAAAACGTAACACCCCTACTTGGGAACCTACCTAGAAAGGTGAATTAGATAGATTTGATGCATGCATGCAAGTTAAGGACAGTCCATTAAAGAGTTTAAATGTGACTACTTGAACTTGTTTTATTTCAAAAAGTTATTTTTTAGCGGACTTAATAAATGACTTAGGCTAAAATCAGTAGTCGGATTGTATATGTTAATGAACCCCTAGGTAGAACATTCAGTAGGAGGTACTTGGGGCATATGATGCTTCATTTAAACCTTTCACATTTCTCCCTTATAATCCACACCGTGAGATCTACCCTCGGCCTCATGACATCCTGGGAGTGTCCCCCTAAAGGATGGTGTTTGGGTAGGTCAATATCAAGGTGGATGGAGAGAATGTTCATAGTGAAAGATCTCATATCTAAGAGTTCCATGAGCACGTTCGGATAGCTCCGATCTCACAGTGACCGAAATACAACAATATACATTCAACGCACAGTTATACAAACAAACACTAATTATCGACATGCTAAGAACAAGATAAATAACAAGAGAGAAAGTTTCATACCACTTGAAGACAATCTTCAATCTTTGGAACTCAATGCAGTGGAACCCTCCAAGCGATCTACCAACGCCCAGCAGAATCGTCGACTACAACAACATGAACAACCGTGAACACGAACACCATGGGGACGACACCACCACTAAAGAGCCCCGAATATTCCCGGAGTGAAAACCCAAAGGGTGGTCTTTGGTGAATTTGGTAGAGGAATGAGGAAGCATAGATCGTGTAGGCGATAAGCAAGTGGGAGGGAAGAAGATGCTATCGCTAGCAGACTGTTTATTGTTTAGGAGAAGCTACACGATCATGTAGGTTTTACTGAACGGTCGTTTAGTAAAAGCTATACGATCGTTTAGCAAAATCGGCACACTATACAATCGTTTAGAGAAGCTATGCGATTGTTTAGGCACGAGGTAGACGATCGTTTAGGTGGAGAGTGCTATCGTATAGGCTCTCAAAAAAACTTAAGCGATCGTTTACAATTTCACCAGCGCGCTCTCTTTTTTTTTCTTCGGGGCGTTTGACGAACGGGGTCTTAAAAAATGAAACGATTTCATTTTTTATTTCATCGGTTACAATAACTGACTCATTCCCACTAACCTACGTCCAAACGTAAAAATTGGCTTAATTATCATATAATTAACTAATTAATTAATTAATTAATTAATATAATCATATTATATTTTTAACCTATAGTTTGATATCACATATCTACTATAGTATTTTCTCCTCTACTTGATATAAATCATATTTATATCTAATTTTTTCAAAATAATGTATCTCATACATTTAGCCAATTATATCATATTAATAAAGTCGCGATCTAATCATACAAATCGGGTCCTCTTGATCAATGAACCATAATTAACCCGCTACTCACTCCAACTGGTTCCCACATTTCTTTACTCCTACGGCTATCCCAGTGCACTAGGACCCGGTGGCTTTCGAAGGCTCAACAGTCATGAATAGCTTGACTAAACGTCTGTCAGCCACTGACAAGTCCACATTCCTCCTTTCATACTGAGCCCCATTATTCCCCTATATACGGAGCAACAAACTCGATACCATTAATACCACAGATAGATCGTTGTCCCATCGATACTAACTATATATCGTCCAGCTATTCTCTCGTCATGATACCGAAGCTCCTTTCACCGACTTCTCTCGCGTACCATTCTCTCGCGTAATCACACGCAGTCTGACGGGTCCTCTCCACCATTCTCAATCTACTTATATCCTTTCCTCCATCTCGTAGCTACTTGTGGAATTTCCCTATGGTTTATTATACGTGTGCAAACATCTTCCCACTCCGAGCTTGCAATTTTTACAGGCTACACAACTTGATAATTTCTTCCTATATATTTATTGACCCAGTTCTTCACACCTAATTAACCTATCACTAATAATTCATGGAAGTGGTTTCCAAAGGTTACTATATACAAGATGTGATTCTCTTTCTATCTTATCTTTTACCTTCTCAGAGTGCGCTCTCTAAGCTAACGATCGGATATCGGTCTCAGAGATATTGCGACAAACATCAATACGATCGTTCGATATGAACCCAGAATCATAAGCCATACTTATAGAGGATAACCTGAACTATCAATCTAATATTAGTCCCCTGGTGCTCACATATCGTAGCGACATACAGTTACTAAATTGGTTAGAATCTCAGAATTGTAATGGCCATTGTTGTAATTAGTGGTAACAGCGTGTATTCCAACCCAATTTAACGTAATTCCCCATATGACAATTGTATATGGAGGTTTGAAAGAATAACGGTTCGTACCTGAACCATTTACGCAACCCATACAATTAATTCAAAAAGACGCCCTTTGTAGAAGTCTCTCAACACTATAACATAGAATCGTTGTCTTACAGAAATCTCTGATAGGTATGTACCTAGTCATCCTACGGTTGAAGGTACCAATTAAACCGCTCCTGTATTGTACATCATCGGAATCTAGGCTTGTATATGAACCAGAAGTAGGGATGTACTCGAGTAATGCAGGAGATTTGTCTATCAATCTGGGTTATTCACAAATGATCGACCTCATTGGCATGGCACGCCCTAAATAGGTCCTTGCGCACCATAAACGAATGTATTTATGGGTATTCGGACCATCTGTGACAAGTCACATCACTTGTGACCATTCTACAAAGCGGCTCAGCATCCGTAGCATTATCAGGATAAGGTTCCTCTCTATATCCATATACTACAGACCATTTTTGGTTATCACTCAAGACATGATCCACTTGTATGTCACCACATACATGCTGTAGTCACATACAAACAACCAAGGATTTATGATTTTAGTGTTTGTGGTAAAGCAAATAAACAAAGAACTGAGCAAATATAAGATGTAAAATAATATCATATATTAACAACACAAGCGTTCGTACAAACTGTTTACAAACTTAGGATACGAGACTTTTAGGGAGGTCATCAACCCCAACACATAGTTAATTGGCAGCGGGAAGTGACGAACAGGTATCCCACGGTCTCTCTCGTTGGATGAAGAATAAGTTTCTGCGCATCGCCTCGAGGCACCTGGAAGGTGTCCACCTATAGGATGGAGTTTTGCATGTTCTTTATTTGATCTCCTGTAAGAGGATAAGGTTACTTAGCCTCTTGTCCTAATCTGCTTCTTCCCTACGGTGGGGTCATTAGGATGGGACTCTGGCCGGCAAAAACGAAGGGCTACACTTACGTGGAATTGTTAACGGTTAACAGTTCTGGACCAAATAAATGGTGGCTATTAGGTTCAATTCAAGAGTTGATTCTACCTAATGGTTGAGAATATCTCATCCCAGTGAAGGGACATCTAATCACCCCACTGGTGACGTTTGTCCTGCCCCACTGGGGCATCATTACAAAATAGAAGTCTTATCACTTAGGTTACTTGGAAACTATTTTGCTAAAACTAATTGGTTAAAATGTGATTTAACAAAGTCTTATAAAGTTTTTTCTTTTTTAGTAACGGTTTTTTTAAAATGGCTACAGCCACAATTGCTTTGCTTAGCGCCGAAAAACTTACTGGCGACAACTTTTCAGTTGGAAACATATGACCACGATGATGCTTCTCATCGAGGATCTAATGTTTGCCTCTCAAAGGCTGTTCTTCTTATTCCAGCTCTCAACACCACTTGAAATGTTTGAGAGGCGTACGAGCGATGGACACGGGCAAACGAGAAGGCCCGAGCCTATATCTTGGCTAGATCTTAGTGACGTGTTGGCCAAGAAGATGAGCCCATGGTCTCAGCGCGTGAGATCATAGAGTCCCTACGGGGGATGTTCGGACAACCGTCTAGATAGTTCAAGCATGAGGCTCTTATAATACATCTTCAAATCCAAAATGGAGGAAGACACCTCTTATTCGTGAACATGTGCTTAACATGATGGTCAATTCAATGTGACAGAGATGAATGGGTCTAAATCGATGAGGGCAGTCAGGTTAGCATCATCCTGTGTTCTTTGTTGAAGAGTTTCCTCCACTTTGTTAGTAATGCAATCTTTTAACAAAGTGGAATATACCCTTACAACTCTCCTCAACGAGTTGCAGACATACCAACTTTTGCTGAAAAGTAAGAAGTGTAAAAGGGGTGAGGCTGATTATTCGTGTTGGGGACATGCGAGCGGGGGTGTTTTATACAAAGAGTTTGTATAAGACTGATCACGAAGTGTTAATCGTCTCATTATATAACGTCGTTTATGATAGAGACTTCACTTCACTAGATGACCATAGGTAACATGGCCTCAATCCTGAGTGAGTTGGAAACTCTTGCCATTAGGTGATCCTTTTGATTTGCATGGGTGCGAGTAGCCAGTTCAAGACTCAAACCTACCACTTTGGGAATTTTTTTTGATTTAGGAGCTAGGAACTCAGTTACACAAGATGGAATTTACTTTCTTCTCCGAAAGCAGGGGTAAGTAGATAGATAGTCCCTTAAGGGCTGATCCAAGACTTGAACGATGTGGCCCCACATACCTTCTCATTGGCCCGAGATGTGTTTACACATAGTAGGACTATGTTGTATTGTTTATTAGAGGGATCTGGTGGTACTTAAGGAGTGAGATGTAACTAAAAGGGACAAAATGGTAGAATTGGCCTAGCCGTTGCTCTCACTTGACGAGATCTGTTGAAGGGTTATCGTACTCATGATTGGTTATATCAGATGGACAAAGAAATATATCTATGGTAAGAAGAGTTCAGCTGTCGGTCTTTAGTGGAATGTCTGGCAGTTAACGGATGGTGGATCTCGTGACTAAAGAGTTTAGTAAGCTATTCACGTATCATTGGAGCTTCGAACCATAGGTCCATAAGGTCCCCTTGATAGCTTATATACAAGTTGAGAATCAGTTTTTGGATTAGTTTGAAATGTTCAAATTAACAAGAGGGAGTTCGATTATATATGATATAATTGAACTGGTTAATTATATATGATATGATTGACTAAATGTATAAGATACATTAAATTGGAGAAAACTGGATATAAATATGATTTATATCAAGTAGAGGAGAAAACACTATGGTTGATATATGATATCAAACTATAGGTTATGAATATAATATGATTATATTTATTATTTTATTAATTTGATAGTTATGAGATAATTGCCCGACGTTTTCTCCGAATTCATGCGTTAGTGGGAAGTTCAATTCGGTTTTCATAACTGAAGAATAAAATGAAAATGGTTTTCATTTTTCATGATATACGCATAATTGCTCACGGTGTGATTGCATTTGATCGCATAGCACTTAGGAGCCTATACGACAGAGCATCGCGTTTACTAAACGATCGCACACTCGCACGCACATTCATTAAACGATTGCTTACCATTTCCTAAATGATCGCTTAGCACCCGAGTCTAACTAAACGATCGTATAGACGATCGTCCAGTTTTTCCTACATGATCGTGTACCTCGCCTAAATGATCAAGCACCTGACTATACGATAGTCTTTTTCTTCTCTCACTTGCTTGATCTTTTGTAAACGATAGCCTTTCCTCCTCACCTCTACCAAATCTGAACAAATCCCACCCTTTGGATTCTCACTCTGAGAATACTGAGGGCTCCAAGTGGTGGTGTCGTCTCCATTTCCTAGGGTTCGTGCGAAACCGTTCGTTGTAGACGATTGGAGGTGCTGAACGATTGCTTGCTGGTCTAGCGAGAGCCAGAGGAGTTCGTTCGCGGAGAGAGTGAGTCTTGCCGAGAAGAAAGTCTTCAACTGGTATGTTTACTCGTTCTCTTGTCATTTATCCTTTAAGCATGCCAGTAATTTATTGTTGTTAATGCATATCTGTATATGTGAATGTATGTGTAGAAATTCTGTCACAATGAATTGGAAAGATCTGTTTTCGCTTATAGGTACTCTTGTATAAGAGTTCCTTCACCTAGAGTTTAGAGTAATGTGCTATATAAACTATCTAAACCTAAAGACACCATTTTGTGTATTCAAAAAATATTCTCCCTAATAATACTGTTCTTCGGTCCCTCTGCCTTGTGGACGTAGTTAACACACAATTAGTAAACCACGTATATCTATTTGTCAATTCCTTTACGTTCTTTTATATTCTTTAATTTTCATTTTCATAGCAAACTTTAATTTAAACCCAACATTGTGAATGCATGCTAAAAGAAAACTAAAAGATGAGGGAATAAGTTCAATTCATGGTAGCCTGCACATTCCAAAGATTTAATATCCTACGATTTTTTTGACACCCTTGAGATTATTTTAATACATGGTGTATGTGTAAGCCTGTCTAGATACTCACAAATGGGGAAAAAAATGTATTCAACAATGTTCAATATGATTGGACAAAGTTATGATAGTAGAGTCATGCATTTAAAAATATGTATGCTAAAATATTTGTTAAATGAGAAATTTAAGACTAATCACAAATTGCTATATCATTTTCTAAATTAATGACGAAATTAAAATGATCAAATTGAGGTTAATTACAAGTCAACATGTGTCCAAATTGAAAGTGAAGAGCCAAATCGACATTTGCTCAATTGGCATACAAGTGTATTAATTAGTAATCACGAGGTTTATGGTTTGAATCCCCATACCTCCAATTGTGCTAAAGAAATTGAGATTGAAGAAAAGAACTTAACATATCCCGACGATGTCACATGTCTAGAAAATTAAGAGTTGAGAGCACTCAAAAGACTTCAAGATGACGACAATCCAGACTCTCTAAAGCACTTGAAGTTGGAAACTCCATAGTATAAGATTATAAGATTCTTGGAAGTTCTTAAAGTAAAAAACTCTAGAGTTGAAGATCATATTACTCTCTGAAAACCAAAACCACTTCAAAGGATCATATGGCTTCAAAAGAGAAAACAATTAAGTTGCAAAATTACTGAGACAATCAACATAGAGAACAACATGAAAAGCCCTTAAAACAAATAAATGAGATACTTGCATACAGAAAAAATACAAATTCAAGTTTATTACTACACTTATTAAATTATTTTCATTGAATCTCACATAGTATTATTTTGATCTATGTTTTCTTTCTATTTAATTCTTACAGTTCAAAATGTTCAAGTTTAGTTTTCATACTTTTAATAAAATTTAAGCTCAGTTTTTAAGTTAATTTCTATTAAAATTGGTCACATAATAATTAAAAAAAAAAAACTGACGTTGGATATGTTCCAAACTTTATAGAGAAAAGATCAATGGAGATCAAATTTTTTATTTGAAAATTCCGATAATAAACTAATAATACAATGACTAAACAAGAACATGTCTCATCAAGAGCAAATCTACGAAAGGATTGGTGGACATGTGCACCCCTCACATCATGTCGTTATATATATANATTAAATATGAAAAAATATTTATTTGTATATTACATATATTATAATAAAGCGTGCCCTTAAGTTGTATAAAAACGAAACTTGCTTTTTTTGACGATCAGAGTTCGAAACATTCTGGGTTGCAATGTTTTTCTTTAATGTATATATATAATTCCACTTTTATTTTTTTTCACATACGTGTTCATGTTTATGTATAAATACTTTTAAAATTATAAGTTCATTTTGGTAACATTTGGTTATTAATTTTTTGTTTTTTTAAAAATTAATGTATACAAACACTATTTTTCACATATGAATTGTTTTTGGTTACCAACTTTACCCTTGTTTTAAATTTACATTCAACTTTACCATTGATAAAAAGTAGACAATAAAGTAAGAAATTTGAAGGTGGAAGTAGTGTTTATGCACTTAATTTTCAAAACTAAAACAAAAAATAAAATGGTTACCAAACGTGACATAAACCTTCAATTTTAACTCTAATAAATCCCTTACAAATGTCTAATAGACATATTAATTTTCAATTTAGTATTAGACAAAAAATTTAATTATTTTTTCTAATTGAATTTCAAAATTTAATTTTGTGTTCAATAGTTAAATTATTTTTTTTAAAAAAATGTCTGGTACTACATATTAGACACACAAATCGTGATATCAGTAATCTAGTATATATTTAATTATTTATTTTTAAACTGAAATAATAAGAATTGGCAAGAAAAATAGTAAATTTTTTAAAATTTTAATTAAAAATAATAAAAATTTTCAAAATTATAAAAATAGTAAAACAATTTATAAAAAAAATTTGAGATTTGTTCTAAAAGATTCACAAATCTTCACTTTATGTCTTTTGGCATAAAATTCAATGTATCAAATTTCCAGATGATTTTTTTATTAGGTCAGAAATAAATCTAGAGTTTGCCACAACTAAGTGCAGAAAATATTCTATTGGACAAGATTCTATTTTTCTGTATTTGTTCTGATTCCTTACTCTTTTTTTTTTTCAACATCAAATGGAGTTTGAGTTCAGCTGTATATCACGAAGTATTTTTTTTTTTTTTTGGACCTTCGAAATATGCTATATATAATAATAATATATTTTTCAAATTTTATTTTGAAATAGCATAGGTTTTTAGAAAAGTAATAAAATAACCAAGTAAACTACATATAGGGTAACTTAGTTAAAAAACTTGGAAAAATAATACTTTGTTTGTTGGCTCATAGATTTTGAGTCTAATTTTAATTTGGTTGATAGATTTCAAAAAGTTATACTTTTAATCATTAAATTTTTAATTTGATTTCAATTCAATCTCTAGATTTTTAAAATGTAACCATTTTTCTTTGAAATTTGAGTTTTGTTTCAATTTGATCATTAAAGTTTCAAGATTTACACTTTTAACCTCTATTTTCACTAAAATTAATTGGAAAATTTTATGTCATTATAATTTAAATTAATTAATAGACATTAACGTCTAAGACTAAAATGAATATTTAGTGAAAATTGAGTTTAAAAATAGATCTTGAAACTTAATGACCAAATTGAAATAAAACTCAAAATTCAAAGATAAATTAAAACTGTAACATTTTGAAACATATTAACTAAATTGAAATCAAATTTAAAGTTTAAGAACTAAAAGTGTAATAATTTTGTACCCTAAGAACCAAATGGAACTAAACCCAAAACCTAGAGACAACCAAAAAGGTATTTTTTTAATATATATATATATACGTACGTACATAAATTTCTTGATGAAGAATAATCTAATCAAGATTCGAAACATCGAGGTCTCGATTTTATGGAAATATCGATATCTATGAAAATTCTGAAGAAAAAAATTGTGGAAATTATTATAATTATTTAATGAAACTCTGATTGTATAACTTAATTAGACTATAATTGACCATAATTCATCATAATTTATATAAAGTAAGACAACATTTAGATGTCTATTGTAAATGTCTATGTAAATGTTGATACGAGAACATAAATTTAAAAAAATAATAGAAAATAATTACAAAATAATATAAAATGGTTATTTTCAAATATACGAAAATGAACTAAAATATTTACAAAGATAGCAAAATTTCGTCTATATGCGATAGACTGCGATGACTACTATCATAATAAACATAGATAGTCGTCTATCGCTATTTATCACAGATAGACTATGATATTTTGCTATTATTTGTAAATATTTTCAACAATTTTTTCATTAAAAATAATTTTTCAATATAAAATTTAGAAATATTTTGAAGTGAAATATGTGAAAATTATAAAAGTTTTGGATGGTTAAAGAAAAAAAAACTCACATCAATTTAACTTTTAGGTAAAATGATGTGAAAATTAATGAAAAAAGTTTGAATGAGGTTAAAAATAAATCTATGTTATTTTTTTTGGTTTTTTCAAATTCAATTTCTTTAGAAAATAAAACTAAAAATTGAGAAAATATGGAAATTAGAAAAAGTAACACATAAAAAAAACTTAATCCTCTGTGGTTTTTTCAATTTGAATTTTTTTGGAATATTCTCGAAACTTGTAGAACTTGAAAAAAAAAAAAACGAAATTTGTTCCGATTGAAATTTTGAGGTCATTAAAATCTCGAAGTTCCGATGGAAACTTGGAAAATTGGGTGGAAATTTTAAACCATGGATCAAACTAATGATAGGTAGAAATGGGATAATGTCGTCATTAATACTTTTGTGTGTATATAAGGGATGACCAATACCTTTGTGAGGAGATGAGGTACAGAGTATACCACTGCCATTACCATAGACTCCTCACTATTGTAAATTGTAATTGTTGGTAATATTAAAATTGGTCACCTGGTCATTACTCATGTGAGCGTTGCAACTCTGTTCGATAACTAAATCATAATCATCGTTGCCATTGTTGTCAATTGAGATGGTGGTTTATAGCAATCAAATTCAATTTGTTTGATATTCTATACAACAATCAAAAGTAGATATTTGGAGAGACAAACTATTTTAGTGCGAGTTATAATAATCCATATTTGGAGTGCATATTATTTTAGTATTATTTCAAACGACTATTGATTTCTTTGGACATATGATCTTTAAGTCCATCATTCAAGTTAATCGTTAATATACTCATCAGCTCAGTTTAAATTCTTATCTAAATTAATATGTCAATATAAGGAAAACGAGGCACCAACTCTTTAGAAGGCTAATCACTTGGAAGAGATATCCAACTCACCAAAATCAAGCGAATCACTGTGTATATATATGTTTAATAATATAAGTGGGAGTTTACAGATTTGAATATTCAACCTTGGGAGACGAGGTGTCAATTACTTTTGGCGGATTAATATGTTCATGTTTTTAATTGATCAGTTTGGGGGAAGACGGAGAAAAAAAAAACTGCATTAAAACTAAAGCAATTTTAATTTACAAGCTCCATCAACTCAAAAACTATGTTCATTTTGGCTGAAGTGTAATTTTGTCCATGAACTTCAACCAGAAACAAAATGCTCATAGAAACATAGCATAGGTCAAGCTGAAGTATTTGTAACTGGGTTAATGTTCAAATCCCCATTCAAAAATCAAATCCATTCTAAAAAAGATTTAGAAACATAATCTAAAGTTAAAATGTAACATTTTAACATTTGAGATGGAAGTTATTTACACCATACTTGAAATCCAACAAAACTAGGAACGGAGGAGGCTAATTTAGATCAGTCTGAACAGTAGTTTTAGGAGCAATAGAAGTTTCAAAAGCCCAGTAATTTCTTCTAATCCACCATTATCAATCATTCAAGAAAAAGCTTCAAAGCTTTGAAATTTAATCATAATTCAGAATGGCCCCTACACATAACAGTTGCAATTGCAGTTATACCCAGATCAAACCAATTACAACTTAGCCAAAAATTTCTTTGCCCAGTTCTCTAAGCCAAAAGATTTATGAAACATGGCATTTGTATAGATATACAAGCAAATATTTAACATTGGTGACTTACCCTTTTACCTCCTTCCACTGCCTGAGCCGCCGCCTCCTCCTTCGAACAGCTCAGTGATTCGAGCCTCCATATCCTCCGCCGTGTACTTCAAATACCGGTCTGTTCGCTTCGACAACTCTGGCAAACTCTGGTACCTTGCTATGAACTTTTGATATGCTGGCAATAGGATTTTGGCAACTGAGATTCTTGCTTCTTCTCTAAGCTGATGCTCAAATATCACCCATGTGGATTGAGTTTGGCAGATTTCTTCAAACTGCATATTGAATGATTGAAGCTTCTCCTTCATCACGGCCGGAGCTAAAGTGCCACTGTCCACTTTCAATGCTCCGATCACCTTGCTCCATGAGCCTTTCAGGTAGTTCCCAAGGTATTGCCGGTTTTTAACCGAGTGTTTTCGAATCCAATCGTCGCCTAAAACCAATCCTAATTCACTGTCTTTCACTTTCTGAACAATGTATCTCCCATTGTTCATTAGAAACACAGAGCTTAAGGAAAGATCCTTGTATATTTTTGACTTCGCCTCTAAATTGCTCTCTAAAAGCTCCATGATCCAATCCATTTGAACGGATAAGGAAGATGATGCTGCGGCTCTGTCGTCGAGCTTGGTGTAATCCTTAGAAGGAAGAGAAGCTTCTTCGAAAACTTGCTCCAAAGTCTGCCGTGATTTACAAGCTGCTCTAAGGTAATTCATCACATATCGAGTGATTGGATGAAGGCCGCCCCCTGGTACCGGAGTTTTAGCCGGATCACGGCGGATCAAATTCTCAAGCTCCATGAAGATCCCTTTGATTGTTCCGCCTAACCTTTTCCAGATTGTAATTGCTTCATTTCTAAGCAACAAGCAGTACTGATCTGAAAATACTGAATCGAACTCCGGCATCAAGTCTCTTAAGGTCTCGAACATATCGAGGATTTTGAATAGTCGTTCCGGGGCGCGGGAGCCAATGGCTACCGCATCTGCAAAATTCAATAGCTGAATAGTCGATCCACGGCACACCTCCATGAAAGAAAGATCGGCGGTGGTGGAGAGGCCGACGAAGACGCGTTCACAGAGGCGTCGTTCGCTTGGGAAGAGAATTCGAAGGGAGACGGTAATCGCTTTCATCCACCGTTCAATCTCCTCTTCAAGGTCTTGCCATTGCATCTTTTGAACTTCATCGATACTCAGCTTCTGTAACCCCAACCTAGAAAGACTCTCCTCCAAGAACTCCCTCCTGCAACTACTGTAAGCGTGGGAACACTCTTTCTCGAACCCAGCCGCCACCATACGCTTCGCTATTTCATGGAGATCGCTGATAGTCCCGGACGGGAGCGCATCAATAACGATGTTGTAATCCGTCACCGGCTGCGCCACAGGGATCTGGAGAGCATCGCCATCGCCAAGAATTCCTTCGTCATCTTCCTCAGAATCGAAGCAGAAATCGCCCGTTGACTCGCCGTTCCTGAAATGGCGAGTCAATTCAAAAGACTCACCTCCACGGTCCATCAAGGACCGGAACTCCTGGTCGACACGGAACATAGCCTGCTGCATCAGATCGTCGGCGCGAGCAAGGTAGGTGGCAACAGAGTTATCTTTAGACATAGGCGCCCAGTCTCTAATGATAGCCATCAACTCATCGATAGCGTCAAGAAAAGCAGAGGAATCAGCGGAGTCAGCCCAAATGGGGTGGTCGGCGGCCAAGTATTGAGAGATCCGGCGGTCCAAAGACTTGAGAGAGCGCTGCAACGCGGCGGGGGCTCTTGGGTCAAGCTCATCGGGTTTATCAGACAACTTATCGAGGGAAAACCTAGCATCAAAATTGGAAAAAATCTGGAGAATATCATCAGCCATGGACTCGTTACGACCCATGGTCTTGGCTATGTGGCGAGCCATAGCCAGCAGCTTCTCCTCGCCGTTGTCAACCATTGAAATGGAGGAAGAAGAAGAATCAAAGGGGATGAAGCATTGGAAATGGGGTAGAAACTGTTTGAGAAAATGCGAGAGAGAAAAAAAGAAAATGAAAAAGAAGGTGAGGAAATTGAGGAAGAAAGAGTGATTGAAGAAGAGAAACCAAAAGTGAAAAAATGGGTAACGCGCTTTCTATAATTCTCGATCACTTAATTACTAATCCAACTCTTTACATTATTCACTTCTTCTCCATCAATATCAAAATAATTCTCTAAATCTTTATAACTCACCTTATCTCCACCCATTCATTCACATCTACCCAACTAAATTTTTACAATTCTATTACTTCTCACCACGTTTACTTCAATGTTTTTTAATCCTCAAGTCCACAAATTCTTTGGACTAAATAAGGAGTGGAGTTCACTTTACAAACTCCCTCCTCTAACCCAACTCTTCATATTTGCCACATGACAAATTATAATTGAACAATTTAGTATGATGTATAAAGATAGATGAACCTACAACGGAGAAATTTTCTAGTACTATGATAGTAAGAAAAATTTGAGTACCATCTCCATTCATTGCATGCCACATAAGTAGCATTTAAGAATGATGTGGACTCCACCAAATAAATTAATAATTCATTTAATGACATGTCAATTGATGAATGGAGTAGTATTTACTATGATAGTACTAGATTATTTTTTCTCTCTAAAACGTACTTAAGTATTTTTCTGTAGTTTTATTTTTATTATTTAAATCTTGCTTGTTATTGTTGAGGAATATCAACTTAGCTGAAATATGCTGCAAATGTGAGAGGAAAATGGATCTAAATTAATTATAATATTTGTATACATTTTTGCAAATGCGTAATTAATTGTTGTAATTTGCTCCCCTACTATTAAGGTTAAGTATGACATATTCGATTCCTTTTTGGAAGGGAAAAAAAAAAGGAAAAAAGAAAAAGAAAAGCATGAGAGTTATAGGTCATATGTTGTTTGTGGAATTGCAACAACATTATAATTTAGGGATGATTGTATGAATTTAGGTTCATTATAACTTTTATTTTTTTTCAATGTAATCTTGATGTCTCTTGATGAAAAAAAAAAAGGGAAAGAAACATTAAGCAACCAAAAGATGAATGAAATTGAAATAATAATTCTAACATGAATTCATAACATCAATAGCTAAAGAAACATGTCAATCTCTAAGTATCACTCTAAATTTTGTCTTGATTTATGGGAATAATATAAAGTTTACAAATAAGTGTGTCCAAAGTAAAGTGGAAGGGGATAGTCAAAGTTAAAGTACACAAGAAATTCAAGAGCAAAATGAGTTATTGCTTGGAGATTATCAAAGAAGTGTGGGAGAGAAAATGAAAGGACAATTCAAAGAGTGAAAAAAAAGAAAAAGAAAAAAGAAGGATGCTTTCTTTTTCTTTTCTTTTCTTTCCTATAGGAGGAAGAGACCCAAATGACTTTTTGGTGTTCTTTTTCAAATTTATCATCATTATGCATTAGCCTTTGAATTGAATCATATTTATTCATAATAAATTAATTAATTACTAATTGAAGCCTATATTTGACTTTAATTAGTATCATAATACCAATTCTAAATATGGAGAACTTATACTTCTTTTCTTTAATTTACGATAAATCAGCCTTTAACTAATTCTAAATTACAAATTTAACTAAGAAAACTTGTATGTTTTTTAACTTTAAAAAATATTTAATAGATATCGATTTATTCTAAATTTAAAAAAAAAATCATAAATCTATTAAATACAAAATCGAATATTTAATGTCCGATCACTAGTAGACATAAAATTTAATTTTATGTTTAATAGATCCATCAATTTATAAAAATATTGGATACGCCAAAAAATTTAAGAAACACAAAATTCAAAATTTAGTAAATAGAAGATTGGAAGTTCACCGCCATAAACATTTAATTTAACTTTCTATTTTCTTTAATTATGTACTTTATAAACAATAATAAACCTTTTAAAAGACAATGTAATAATTATTAAACTAGCATGGAGTACACTATCAATGGTTATATTTTCAAAAAACTTTATGTTTTTGTCATTATATAACTAACGACAAATCACCCAAAGAATACTAGAGAAAAATGATTGCCTAGATTCACTTTGCTGCTTTAGTAGTGAAATAAAAAGTAAACATTAAAATTTAAAAAAAATGTGAAAGTTATAAATAATTATAGAAATGGGTCATATGTGACCAGTTCTATATTAAATTAAAGCAAAGGAGAAAAAAATGAATATTTTATTCAAATTTAATAATACCCACATTTAAGGGGCAATTGGGTACATAGTTTGGCATTATTCATTGGGAAATCCAAGAAAATGCCATTTTGATAGGGTCAAAAGAACGACTTGTCGCTCTCGTTTTGATAGGGTCAAAAGAACGACTTGTCGTTTTCTTCTGCAGAGAAGAACACTAAAAAAACAAAACAAAACAGGAAAAAAAAAAAAAAAAAAAAAAAAAAAAAAAAAAAACCCATATTTCTTAAACAACGGCCAACCAACCTCGACAAAACTCAACTGATTTAGGTATATATATGCTCAATCAAAATGTGATCGAGAAAAACAAGAAGTAAAAGAAGATGATCAATTTACAATATCAAACCTCAGTTTCACATGAACTTCAACAGCTCAGTGTGTGAACATAACATTTCGTAGGGACACAACTTGGGCAATAAGATGTTGAAAAAACCTTTCCCAAGTGTTCCTCTTTATATTTTATTACCTTAAAAATGGTAAATTATATCAACAAAATGGACGAAAAATGAATCTAGTGAGACCAAAAAAAAGAGAAGAAAGAAAAGAAAAACGAGGAAAAAAGAATCTTCTTGAGGCTTTGAACTGATGCCACACAAGTTCAATGGCTCTCCTTTGAATAGCTACTAGTCTCCTCTGCTACCTTTGCCCATACATCAGAAATTTTCTCTGCATATCCAACCTATTCAGCAAAAGTTCCCATATTTAACATCAAGGATGATCAAGAAATCATGCAGTTTTTGTACTATTTGGTTCACATAATCATTCATAGCAATCTTCACAAAAATCAGAGAGAACTCATCATAGAACGTATGATTCTGTTCACACAATCATTCATATCAATTTCGACAAAAGTCACAGATTCCACCACTAATCTTTTCCTTATTCTTACAATCCGAATACTTTGATTGCAGTCAACATCTGGGCCCCGCCTTCCACTACTCGATTCCTGGCCCCTTGGAAACTAAAGACGCCTCCAGGAATCTTTAAAACCAATTACCAACAATATCTGAACTTACAGAACCATGTTTCAACACAAGTTAAAATGATAGAAGAATATGGACTTTCAAAATATTTCACGACATTGTCTGTTTCGGGATGAGTAAATCTCCATACTTGACAAAGAGACGTGAAAAAACACTTCATACAATCATGCAAAGCATGAATTATGAATTAAAACCTGATGACTGCCCAATAGAAAAGATGGTAAGTACGCACCTGATTTGTTACAAACCCTTTCAACATACTCAAGAAGTCTGCTTGTCTTTCTCTGTCAAATCTTTCCAGTTCACTCCTATTGTTTTCCTGGATTACATACAGCATCATCAGGTCACCGTAAAAAAGGACTGAGAAGCCAAAGTAAGAAATGCAGGTATACACAAGAATTTGCATTGTGTTATTCACAAAAAATGATGACAACTGAGTCGAGCTTTAGGAAATACAACCTCTAGAACATTTCGCAAACAAAGAAGACCTTGAAACTTTTCCTCTCTAAGTACTGCTAAATACTACTAAAAGTATATATACATACAATTTTTTTATAAAAATTCAAAAACAAAAAACAAAAACAAAAACAAAGAAGAAGAAAAAACTCGTCAATCGCCACTCAAAAAAACCTCTAAACGGGTATGTTTTTAACATCACTACTATAATCACTAATAATCATTAATAAGATTGACTTGCACTCTTATCAAGCAAGAAAGAAAGAGAGAAGAAAGAATGAAAGAAAAAGATGGATGGACTTATACTATAAACTTTTGTTTGTCACAATAGTAAAAGTGGTAATAGTTCAAATTGTCACAGGACTCACAACTCAATTTCTTATATTTTTTTAAGAATGAGACAAACTAATATTAGTTTTCTAATCAGTACACGAGACATAGACTTTAAACTCCAGTACGCTTAAGCTTCTTATGGTTCAGTGGGGTGAGTCTCAAGGCTAAAAATCTGAGTCTTATCTCAAGGTGAGCCCTCAAGGCATAAGCCTCAATGACCTTTTTTAAATATTGGGTCTCACTCCTTTACTCCAAAAATAACACAAAATGATGATAATTATTCATATATGAAATAAGACATCAGAATAAAACATCAAGAAGATTCTTCTAGAGCTGACACCTTGAGAAAAACCTTACGCCATTCAGGAAAGAAGGAAAAGAAGATCCCACGGCTAAGTACCTCAGATCAGATGAGCACGAAGTACAAATTGTTCCTCATTATGAATCATCTCCAAAATGTGGGAATCTTTTTTCCTCCTTTAATTGAAAGCAGATGTACATGAGTCAGCTTACATGTACGTATGAATATATACTAGGCAGCTAGCCATGGTTTTACCCCAACCTCAAAAGACATCTGGGTTTACACCTTGCACCTTTGACTATTGAGCCAACTCTTGATGGTTTAATCAAAGCCCTAGTTTACGGTTCCTCATAGATAAGAAAGCCAATTTCATCTCTTTTTACATCACTCTTAAAGCACTGAATCATATGCTCTAATATGACTGTAACAGATACTCTATCCATATCTTACAGGCTCCAAGAATGAATCATTTACGCTTAGGCATAAATGACTAGGGCTTACCCTAATCTTGATAACAAAGTAGTATCGCCAAATTAGTTCCTCCAACTAAGTTGTGTCCATGATTACAATGAAAAATAAATAAAAGAAGTAAAAATTTTTAGTGACTGAAATTCTCCAACTACTTGCTCTTTGATGAAGCTGCCTATTTTTAGTGACTGACATTCTCCAACCACTTGCTCTTTGATGAAGGCAACCCCAAGTCCTCTCACCAACAATGTAAAAAATAAGATGCCGGTAAAAAGCTAAACATGAACATATTATAGTAACACCTCTACCATATGATGCCAGTGAAAAATAAGCATCAGGTGTCACTTTCTGAGTTCATAATATAAGCTCTATATATACCCAAGGAGAGGCTTAATAATAATGGGAGCATCTTCCACATAAATGTCCTTACTTAGACATTTACAAAGAAAAATTATTACAAAAGTCTGGATCCTACAAGCAACAACTCCACTCTGGATAATAAGAGCAACGGAGCTTCAAAATCAAGGTGAGAATTATGCCATCGCATACATCCCATCTCATGTACTACAGTTAAAAATCATATAAAAAGAAAGACATTGCAAGATGTGATGAGAAGACACCTTTATGCGCTCGTATTCTCGCATTGCAACATTTTTAGCATCCTCTGTAGTTCTTATGGTTTCTTTTAACTGCTCTAACTTCTGAATCCTTGATTTGTCACCGCCAAATACTTTAGATGATGCGGCTTCAAGCTTTTCAGCCCTTGTATTCAATGAGGACAAGTCAGACAATAGAGTTTGCTCAGTCAGTAAAGCACTTGAGCGTTCTGAGAATGCACCATGAACTGCTAGCATTAACCCAAGATAATCGTGAAGTACATCCTGAAAATATATAAATTAAATATCTATGAAATAATTACAGGATTATAATCAAATGCACAAGTCTTCAGTTAGCTGCTATTAATCTATCAGTACATGAATGAACTATAAGGTTCATAGTCTACATACATAAATGATAAATTGAATAGTGTATGGTGTATACGAGTTTCTTGGGCAATACTAACTGTCCAGTTTAATACTTAAAAGAGCCATTATCAAAATAACTTGAACAAATAGAAATGTTTCAGTTCATAATCTCGAGGAAGATAAAGAAAAATTACCAAATGTTTCACAGTTTGAGCATTGAGCTCTCGATATAATCTGCTTGCTTTCACAGCAGCAGTAGCTATATTTTTTGTGTCGGCGGCACAAACTCTTTGACCGTTGAATACAGCCTCCTCATTTTCAAATTTTGTCAACTTAATCAATGTCAAACCTAACTCTCCATATGTTTCTGCCATATCTTGCTGAGCTTTGACCAATGATTCAGCCTGAGATAATCAGTGCCACCAAGACAATAAAAAAACATACACATTCTCAAATACACAGTTTGACTAACTGATAAACAAGTATCTCACCTGCTGAGATGTAGCACTGAGCTGCTGCTCGAAATCACGCAGCTTTTCTTTCTTTTCCAAGAATTCCTTATCCTCCTCAACAACTGGAGGCTTTGAACTGCCCCAGTCATTCGTCACAGATTGTTTCAATTCCTTAAACAATCTTAACAAATCCCTTCCACCTTTTGCTGGCTGAACCACCTCCTGAGGCGCCATTGCGCTCTCATTGAGCAATTGCTTAGGGAGATTAACCGCCCCATCAAGCATCCTAGATGCAACATCTGTTGTCGTTGGCAGTGGCAATCTCCCTTGAACCTGCAAAAACACCTTAAACTCATCGCTCTTTCTAATCACTGGATGTCCCGCTAGTTTCCTCAAGTATTTCTCCAGTGCCAACCTTCTCTGCTCAACAAATTCTTGTTTCTGCATCACTTGGCCCTCCACCACACTCTTATCCGGCCGTGGGGGTATAAAGAACCCTCTATAAGACTCCGCCAAACGTTCTGATAGCGTCACCACATCCTTAAACCTCCTTCGAACGCTGAATTCTGATCCTCCAAAGTCCGCTATGTTCGTCCTCGTAGTGATCAGATAAGTAACGTACGAATTCCCACCGGGCACTATCGAGTTCGAAACGTCTTGCTCCTTCTGGGGATTCGAGACTGTAATTTTTATATAATCGGAGTTGGAAGAGGAAGATCTGGACAAACCCCCAGAACTTTCCGAACTCTTGCTGGGGCTTTCAACACCATTAACATCACTGACATGATTCCCATCGAACGGACCAAAGTGAAGCGGTTCAGAGAAAAAATGATCAGACGCGTTAGGTTTTCGGAGATCTCGATCGAGCGGCGGCGAAAGAAGGGGATCTGAGTCAGCCGGTGTAAGAATAGTCGGGGGAGCCAGAGGATGGTGGGAATCAGAGAGCGAGGACATAGCACTGCGATAACTAGAGAAAGATTTGGAGCTTAACGGCTCCTTGAGAACCAAATTTTCCATCTCATCACGAGAGGAATACAATTGGGCTTCTTCAAAGCCCTGATTATCCGAGTCCATCATCGTATAATATAATCCCCAAAACAAAATCGAGTAAAACAACAGAGAATTCAGAAAATTACCACTTGGTTTGATCAACTCAGCAATCTACAAAAGGAAGAAACTCTCTAGGGTTCAATCCGACCCTTTTGAGAGAACACAAATCTTGAAGAGAAAATGCAGAGTACTGCAGAGGAGGCCACCGAGCGGCGTGGCGGAGAGAGGCAGCTGAGGAAGACGAAGACTGAGGAAGACAAGCACGTGGCCGCTGGAATCCACCCTTCACAGAAACCTCCACCTCTAAACGGTGCCGTTTCAGTAGGCTTCCCGTCTACGGGAAGAATGGTCAGGGGTAGTACCGTAATAGTGTTTCTTCGTTCTTCCCCCGAGATTTTTAGTATCCGTGTGGCAGCATAATAGCGCCAATTTCTCGTTGACTTTTCAAATAATTTGGATAAGAAAATGGCTGAAAAATTAAATGAAGATAAGTTTGTGGTAATGGAAAATCATTGATATTTAATGAATGGGACGGGACTGCCTTATAACTCGGCTTATATTTATGACCTTATTCTTAATCGTATCGTGAGAAAAAATTTTAGTTAATTTTTAAAATTCCACTATTTGGGGGTTTTTCTTATAAAAGAAATTAAAAAAAAAAAAAAAAAAACAAAACAATTACATCTTACAACAAAAGAGAATAAAATTGTGGCCTTGGATGCTAGGTTATGAGCTAATGTATTGTGAGATCGATGAATATGGGAAAACGAAATATTCCCCCGAGTCTGCACCATGTCTTTAGCTTCTTCAATAAAGAAGGAAACCTCAGTAATGTCCTTAAAGATGTATCACATACCACCAGTAAGACGAACATGCCTTAGATAACCCCTAATTACCCATCTCATACCCCATAAGGGGTGGAAAGGTTCCAGGTCGCATCAACGTTCATCTTCCAAGTGTTCCTTAGAGGAGGAAACCAGACATCGAGTCTACTGGGGGTAGAAAACAAGACCCTTGTTACACCCTTTCCAACAACGACATCTTCAAATTCATGCATATGTTTCTCACTACAGATATTGATGGAGTTAAAATCTGCCAAAATTATCTAAAATATAAACTTATTCCTCACCACCCAGATTTGCCAAGAGATGATGATGTTTGCCAACCTACAGTACTGAGCATCTCTCAAGAAACTAAAACCATTGGTCTTGATTACTCAATGTCTTTCTGTCATCACAAAGGATATCAAAATTGGTAGAATTGATGAATATAGGCCAAAGCTCCCTTGTAACTTGACATTTCTAGAATAGATGGGTAGATGATTCCGCATGCTTTCTACAAAAAAAAAAAAAAAAAAAAAAAAAAAAAAAAAAAACTCCTTTTTTTTTTTTTTAAATATATTAAGGTTTCCTTTAGTGGGTAAGACCGTGGGTAATTTTTTAGCAACATATCTTGGCCTTTGGATGGGCCATGGCCTTTCAAAAAGATTTTGATATATGGTTGGAAGACTTCTCACTAAAAGAATTTGGAACTATTAACTTAGAAATATGCAAACCAAGAAAATACGTATTTATAACTATAAAAACCTCCCCCTTTTTTCAAGATCCCATATGATCTCATCCTCCTCCCTATCCCTACGTCAAGGCAGAGGAATTTGAAGAATAGTCTCAGCATCACCTTTAAGGAAACTAGCATGGATCACCTCTTCATTCCATCTCCCTCTCAACAAGACATGCCACATTTCGGCCCTATAAGCTACAAGGATCGGGATTCTGCTTTCCTCCCTAGGAATTCATGGATCCCTCAAAAGTTGAATTAATTTTTCATTTCCCACTTGCCATTGAAAACCTTTCTCAAAAAACTGTCTATTCCACATAATACTCCTTCAAGCATGGGACGAGTTATGTCCTAGACCTGCAATCAAGAAATTTTCAATTATGAAATACTTACCTCTGGGGACCTTGGAAAGCAAACAGTTAGGCTACCTCAAAATTCTCTGACTTTGCTTGATCAACATATATTGATTGAACATGCTAATAATGTCTTAAAACCAAGACCTTACTTTTAGAGCACAGATAGGACTAGCTGTGCTAGTGGATTTTACAGTTATCCTTAAATGATCTCCACCAAAATCTAGCATACAATTGACTAGTTTCACCGCATAAAGTCCTGAGAAGTTGAAAATAGTTCATGGTGTAAGTTGGAATAGCTTGCGCCACTACCTTAATTAGTAAATCTTTATAACCTAGGTATAAAAAAAAAAAAAAAAAAATCCTTCCAACCTAATAGAGCTCTCCACACCCTATCCTTAATATTCCGAAAAACCTAACATTTAGTCTGGGAGATTAGGGAAGGGAGTCCCAAATATTACCCTAAAGATAAAGAATAGCTAATCTTCAGATCATCCATAATTTTATGGATCACCTTTACTTTGGTATTCTTGATAGTTATGAAGCCTTCTAATATGTCTCCAAGATCGCTCTAATCACCTTCTACTCCAACTAAAAAAAAAGGTGAGAAATAGAAAGATAATGAGAGTTAATCGACAAACCTGAAAATGGTCAACACTCTCTTCCTCCTTAAAAGAGCTGAAAGTCCTTTAAAGTAAATAAGGAACAAATATGGCGAGAGAGGATCCTGTAATGCTTCAGTCCTAGGATTCAGAACTCAGAATCTAGAATTGATACTTTATTTCCCTACAACCTAACACATTATCCTTTTGTGCTTCCAAGTCTGAAGGCTGTCTCCACAAGCCAACATTGGTCATTTCAGCATGCTTTGTCCTCACTCATATGCATCCTAGAAAAATTTTCAAGAGGTCACTCAACATAGAGTGAAAACCAAGCTGGAAATGTTGGATGAAAATGGACTGTGATTTATTATTACATATGAGATATGTACAATTCCTATGATTGAGCCACCGAAAAGGAAAATACACTTTGATGGTATATGTAGTAACTTTTAATTCTTGTAAATCTTTCTCAACCATACTTTCATTCTCAGGATCTCTCTCATTCGGATGTGATTTCGATTCATTCACGTACCATTCCTAAACTCGAGTCATTACATGCCCACATGCTTCTGCTTGGTTCGTCTTCATGCATCCTAGGAAAATTTTCAGGAGGTCACCTAACATAGGATTGCTCCTAACTGAGCATTGGAGTCTTATGATTAAGCCACTGAAAAGGAAAATGCACCTTATTGGGATAGGTAGTAACTTTCAGTTTTTTTAAACCTTTCTCAACCATACTTTCATGTCTTCAGTATCCCTCTCATTTGGATGTGATCTCGGTTCATTCATGTACCCCTCCTAAACTCAGATCGTTACAGATCCACATATCGTAATCCTCTAGATAAGCAATATTGTCTTTACTCGTTCCCATTTAAAAGGACGGAAAAGGAGATAGACTCAACACATTGCATGATCAAATGGATCTAGCACTGGCAAAACCCATCTTTCCCATCATCTGACGAATAGAGCTCCACTCCACCTTATCATATGCCTTGTGAAGGATGCGTGAACACCAGTGTGGAAGCGAATGTAGCTTAATTTTATTTTTATACAAAAATGAGGAATTCAGAGGACGAAAACTAATCATACACATTTTAAATTACAACACGCTAAACACAGAAAATGGAGGAAATAAAGACTTGAGTAACAATTACCCTTGAAGACTAGTCTCTTATATAACTCATCTTTGGTCACGAACTCAACGATCTCACAGGAACTCTTTTGAACACGAATAACCAAGAAACACGGCAGTTCCAAAAAGACACCAACACAATGAAACCTCTGTAGTCTCTGAAGGGTGAGAATAAATTAGAAAGTTTGTGGGCTTCTTGTTCTTAATTTTGATAGAGGGGGAGGGAGAGCTTCCTAAGAGATATTTTTGCAGAGAAGATTTCACACTACGGATAGAGAGAGTTTGTATCCTGTATAATACATGAAGAAGAAGATAAAACCTCTTTTATCTCTTTCTTCCCCACTCATACGATCAAGAGAGAATTAAGGGGGGAGTTATTTTTTTAACGTATTAATTTAAAAACAAATTTAAATCAATTATACATACATACTTACATATATATATATATATTTAACATATAGTATTTAATATGAATCACATTCATATAATTAATATTTGAATCAAATTCAAATATTTATTCTCTAAAAAAAAAAACTTTGTATTACAATGTATCATATACATTATATTAATTATATCATATATAATTAATTTCCTCAATTGATTTAAACTATTCAGATTAATCCAAAATTAATCTGATTCTCATTAATCCCAGTTAAGCTACCAATGAGACCTTATGGACCTATAGATTGAAGCTCTAATGGTACTTGATTAATTAATTAAAATCTTTAATTAAATTAACCAACTTCCATTAACTACCGATCACTTCACTAAAGACTGATAGCTGCACTCTTCGTACTACAGATATATTTCTGTGTCTATGGGATATAACCAATGGTCAGCCGTCGGATTCACCATCGTCCGTAAACTCGCGCCTACGCAAATGATATTTGTATGCACTGAACTAACTACTTATACTAACTAGTAGTACAAGTGGCAAGTCTGGAGTCGAACCACAGAGAGCCGATTTGGATTCTACGAAAATTGACATTTGTAGACAATAACCAGGGGAGGGGGGGTTGTAAAATTTTGAAGTAAATTGCAAGAAAATGAAAAGTGCACGATGCAAATAGATGTGTGAATAATCAATTGAACAAAATACTTAGCTTGGGTAATTCTAGTCTAATTCATTCCTTTTCAGTTCTATCACAAACTAATCAAAATATACGTGAGAATGTTTGAATTTAAACTTAGCCTACTCGGTTAGAATCCTAACCGGTAATCCATAAAATCAAGTTAATTAAAGGAAAAACGAGAATCCTCAATCAGGTAATTAACAGGAATTAAGATATGAGGCAAAGCTAAGCCAAATAAATCATCTAACCAATTATTTGAGCGAGATTTATCCAAGTTAGAAAGTAAATGCTTGCTAAATGGAATCCCAATTTAACACAATAAACTAACTTAACGATTGCTTCTAGATGACGACTACCTAACGATTACAAATTAGGGCTAATCGAAGCAGTCAATTATACATGCATAGTTAATTTGTCAGATTATCCCATACAAGACAATTGAAGAATATGCTCAAAATAAATTCTCATAAATTCGTAATAAACTCGCAGAATTACATAACAAGTCTCAAGAATCAAATTGGAACGAAATTAATCTAACAAATCCAAGCTAAGTTCTTACCCTTTAGCCATAAAACATGTTCAAACTCGATACAAAGCTCAAAGGGGAAGGAATTATTACAGAATCTAGTGAAAAATAGGGTTAAAACCAAATTGGAATAAGGCGACGACGCTCAAAATCGAGTATACTTGGTGTGATGTAATCAACTGACCCAGATAATCCTTTTATAAAACTGTCGCGACGTCTAAATGCTAGGAAGAGCGTTGCAATGCTACAGTGCAAATTGGTCCAGCGTCAGGCGAGCATCACAGTGCTGCCTTGACGCTGTGTTGCACGCGCGTTGAGTTTGAATGTCCGTAAAACCATGTAGCATTGCAACGCTCAGGGGGGAGTGTTGCAACACTACCTATTCTGTCCTAGAGCGTTAGAGGTGCAATGTTAACAAGCGGTGCGATGGTGGCGTTGGGGCATCTCCAGAGCATTGCAACGCTGGCCTACATTCGAGAATTTTGTCCAATAATGTTGAGCTAGCATTGGACTTAGGTATAATGAGAGCGTTGCAACGCTCGGTAGGGCAGAAACCTTCTTTCCTTCTTCATTTGATCATTTTAGCTCCTAACTTCATCATTTTAACATCTTTTTGTCTCAAACACTGAATTCGACTGCTTCATCATTTTAACTTCATCCACTACAAACCAATTAGGTTATCACTTAAACATGATCCACCTATATGTCCCCACATACATGTTTAAGTTACATAAGATAACCTTGGATTTTAATTTATTAGTTTTGTGGGTTAATGCTACTCAATGTCAAATAAAATGTCTTATATTTTATTAGATAAATAAATTATTTGTATAGTACAATTACAAACTACACGACCCACGAGATTTAGGGCATCAATTCCAACTATTTCTCACTTGTCTTAAAGCTAGTGGGGTGTACATCATAAAAGTCAAACTATTACAAAAGTACACAAAAACAAAAAACTATGGCATACAATATGCACCCAGTACAAAATCTCCCACTTGCCCTAGACTAAATGTGGTCTTTCTCGTAGACTCATACCTTTTAGGTGACCCACAAACACCTTAGCCGTGAGGGTCTTTGTAAACGAATCTGTAACGTTGTGCGTTGAAGCTATTTGCGTAACGATCACGTCCCCTCGATGTACAATTTCCCGTATCATGTGATACTTGCACTCAATATGCTTTTCACACTTGTGGCTTATAGGCTCCCTGGAATTAGCCATAACACCACTATTATCACAATAAAAGGTGATGGGCTTTGACATGTTAGGAACAACTTCCAGATCAGTCAAGAATTTTCTAAGCCAAACAACATTCTTGATAGTTTCACAAGTTACTACATATTTTGCCTCCATGGTGGAATTAACAATGTACCCCTGTTTTGTGCTTCTCCAGAATACAGCTCCTCCATTAAGAGTGAACACCGAGATTGAAGTGGATTTCCTAGACTCCCTATCAGTTTGAAAATCAGAGTTTGTGTATCCTGTAAGGATTAAATCCTTAGACCATACACGAATATGTAGTTCTCTCGTTCTCCGAAGATACTTGAGGATGGTTTTAATGATAGACCTCCTGGATTTGACTAATATTTACTGACTATTCCCACTGCATAACAGATGTCAGGTCTAGTCAAGCTACCAACAGCTGATGCATAGGGGATTTGTTTCATCTCCTCAATTTCTTAAGGTATCTTAGGACACTATTCCTTAGACAAAACAACTTCATGCCTATAAGGTAGCAAGCCTCTTTTGGATTTTTACATCAAATACTTGACAATCATCTTGTAAACATATGATTCCTAAGACAAGGCCAACGATTTGTTCTTTCGAACCCTAAAGATTTGAATACCCATAACACACTACGCTTATCCCGAATCTTTCATTTGAAATTAGGCCGCCAACCACTTTTTATATCAGTCAATAGATCTACATCATTTCCAATGAGTAGGATATCATCTACGTACAAGATTAAGAAAGCCACTGAACTGTTGATGATTTTCTTGTAAACATAAGGCTCATCAACATTTTGATCAAAGTCATAAGATTTGATCATAGTATCAAACCTTATATTCCAAGATCAAGAAGCTTGTTTTAGTCCATAAATGGACCGATTTAGCTTGCAAACCTTTTGCTTTGACCTTAGGTTATGAATCCCTCATGTTGCTGTATATAGATTGTCTTTTCAAGATTGCATTCAGAAAGGCAATCTCAACGTCCATTTGCCAAATCTCATAGTCATAATATGTGGCAATGGACGAGAGTATCTAGATAGACTTTAATATGGCAATAAGTGAAAAAATCTTCTCATAGATGACTCCCTCAACCAGGAATAACCCTTTGCCACAAATCTAGCCTTGAAGGTTTGCACCTTACCGTTAGCTCCTTTTTTTTTCTCTTGTAGATCCATTTGCAACTTATAGGTTTTACCTCATCAGGTTGATCTACAAGATCCCAGATCAAATTGTAGGGATTGAATCCCGAGCAGAAGTATGAGGACACATTGCATTCGATTTTTCCATTTTAAATGAAATAAAAACAACAAACTTAAACAAAAATAACATACTCAGCATGTACTATAAAGGAAAAGCAAAATGGAAGAATGGTTCTTATCTTTATAAACTTCCCAAGTTCCTCGAAATTTCTCTTATTCCTCGCACAAACATCTTCTCAATGATCACTAACATTACCACAAAAATAACCTGTTATTCTCTAGGATTAAAAGAGTTGGATGAGTGGTCTCCAACCCTTGGTAGAGGAAGAGGTAGAGAGATTGTAGAGAAAGTGTAGTGAGTAAATTATTTTGGAGGCTAGTGTATGATTTTCACCAAATCAATTCTTTTTCCTAAATGGGGCTAATAAGATGAACATAACCCTTCTCCAAGTATTTCCTTTTTTACCCTTGATGCCAATTAATTAAATAACCATATATTAAATCCGATTTAATATATAGTTAATTAATTAATATTTATAAATATCACATGTCTATATTGTTCCACCTCTCTATCATTTTTTAATCAATTAAGTTAATTAACGTATAAATATCACATATTTATATATATATACATCTCTTTAGAAATCAAATTCATACCAATCTAATATTTGAATCTCATTTAAATATATCTCTCTTACGTCATTTGAATTATAGATCACATCTATAATTAATTATATATTAATCACATCAATATACAATTTCCTTAATTGATTTGAATAATTCAAATCATTCCTAATTAATATCCTATAGTGAGCTAATAAGGGGACTTGTGGACCTAAGATCAGAAGCTCCAATGATATGAGATTAATTGGTTAAACTCATTAACCAAATTAATCAACATTCATTGAGTAAGGGTACACTCCACTAAAAACCCACAACTGCACTCTTCTTACTGCATATATATTTTTGTGTCCATGGATATAGACCAATAACAGCAAGTTAGTCTTTTACGAGTGTTCGTAACATCAACTGTGTCAAATTATCGTTTTACCCTTAGGTTACCTCTATATCTTTAAGTATCAGTACTCTTTTAATGAACAACCTATTTATGGTCCAACAATTAAACAAAAACCCTTATCGGGCTAGTGAAAGAGTAGGGTCATTTGTTCAAGTTTCGGAGACACTACTTAAGGGAACACTCATCTACTTACCCAAAAGTTAAGAAGGAATGAATTTCATCTTGTATTATTATGTTCCCAACTCCCCACTCGGTCTTATCCCTAAAGTGATAGGCTTATTGAGTTGACGAACTGACCATTATCACCCATACAAATCAGGACAATCCCTTGTGAACAATGAGTTCACAATACACTTAGGATTAAGACTAAGTTGCCTAAGTCATCCTATTGAAATAGAAACCTAACTAATCAACGGTGTCACCATGATAAGGTACCCAACCTTATCCCTAACTATAGACCCTTAGGTCGTATCTTGAAATTGATCCTTGTATGTCTCCACATATTGTTCAAGACTTATAAGACAACCTTGGATATTAGTTTATTGGATTTAGGGTTATTAAGACAAAATAGAATACAACACAATCAATAGAAATAATATTGATAACTTTTTATTGATGACAAACACAATCAATAACATTTATTGAAATAACATTGATAACTATTTATTGATGACGGTCAATTATTTACATTTACTATCTACGAGTTTTAGGGCATAACCCAACGAACTCCCACTTAAACTAAAACTCTAATCAGTGGAATGTACATAATATCACTATCCAAAGCAACGAGAATGATAAATAAATACAATAAACTAGAGCATCCATATACCTATTACACATCTCCCACTTGGTCTAGATTACACAGCGTACATGTTTAGCAGATCTAGACTCTCTAGATGACTCTCGAACACTTTAGCCAAGAGAGCCTTCGTAAATGGATCAACAATGTTGTGCTCCGAAGTGATCTTTGTGACAATCACATCTCCTCATTGCACAATCTTCCATATGAGGTGATACTTCCTCTCAATATGTTTTCCTTGTTCGTGGCTGCGAGGTTCTTTAGAGTTGGCTATTACCCCACTATTGTCAGAGTATAAGGTGATAGGTAAGTCCATGTTTGGAACCACTTCCAAATCACTTTGGAACTTCCTAAGCCCTACTTCACAAGTAGTTACATATTTTGCCTCCATAGTGGAGTTTTCAATGCATCCTTACTTGATGCTACGCCATACTACAACTTCTACATTCAGGGTAAACACTGATCCTGACGCAGATTTCATAGAATTCTTATCAGTTCGAAAATCAAAGTTGGTGTATCTCGTAAGGATCAAATCCTTAGACATATACACAAGTTTGTAGTCCTTTGTTCTCCTTAGATACTTGAGGATATTCTTAACTACAGTCCAGTGGTCTAACCCTGGATTGGACTGGTACATACCAACTATTCCTACTACATAAAAAATGTCTAGCCAAGTGTAGAGCATAACATACATTAAGTTACCCACAGATGAGGTATAGGGAAGACGTCTCATATTCTCTTGAGACGTATTAACATATTGTTCCTTAGACAAGTGAACCCTATGCCTAAAAGGTAATAAACCCTTCCTAGAGTTCTACATCGAATATCGAGTCAACATTTCATCGATATAAGTTGCTTGAGGCAAAGTCAGTGTTCTGTTCTTGTGATCCCTAATAATTTGAATCCCAAGGATATATTGCGCCTCTCCCAAATATTTCATTTAAAATTGGGCTGACAACCACTTCTTAATATCAGTATGGTACCCTAAATTATTCTTAGTGAGTAGGATATCATCCACATAAAGTACTAAAAAAGTTACTTCATCGTTGATGATTTTCTTGTAGACATAAGGTCATCAATATTTTGATCAAAACAAAAAGATTTGATCGCAGTATCAAATCTAATGTTCCAAGATCTAGTCGTCTGCTTCAACCCATAAATGGATCGATTCAGCTTGCAAACTTTTTGCTCCTTACCTTGGGCTACGAACCCCTCAGGCTGAGACATAAATATGTTCTTTTTGAGATTACCATTTAGAAAGGCAGTCTTGACATCCATTTTCCCTATCTCATAGTCATAATATGTGGCTATGGGTAAAAGAGTTCTTATAGACTTAAGCATAGCAATAAGGAAAAAAGTTTCTTCATAGTCAACCTCCTCTCTCTGGATATAACCCTTTACTACAAGTCGAGCTTTGAAGGTCTGTACCTTTCCAGTTATATTTGTCTTTCTTTTATAGACCTATATACATCCTATGGGTTTAACCCCTTCAGTAGATCTACAAGCTCCCATACTGAATTGAAGTACATAGACTCCATTTCAAGGTCCATGGTTTTAACCCATTGGTACTTCTCTATGTCATTCATGCCTGTTTATAGGACAATGGATCCTAAATGGCATCATATGGTATGACAAACTGAGTTTTAGTTAAAACCTAAGTAACAGTCAGGTTGTTATATAACCCTACCACTGCGTCGAGGCATTCTCAACGATTGAGAAGGACAAGACTGACCTGAAGTTCTGGCTTCTTCATTAACTTTTGATGAAGAACCAGCTACATCAACAACCCTTGTTGATTTTGCTTCATTTAATACTAATTTGCTCCTTGCTTTATGATCTCTCATGTGGTCTTCCTCCAAGAGTGTAGCATTTGTCGATACAAACACCTTGTTTTCTTGAGGCTCATTTCCTTAAGGTAACCAATAAATTAGCATAACCTTGAACAAGGTTCCAACTTCTCAAGATTTTTCACCAGCATGTGTGTGGGATAACCCCAGATTTTGAAGTAACATAAACTAGGTTTACACCCTCTCCATAACTCGAAAGGTGTTTCATAAACACTTTTCGAAGTTACATTATTCAAGATATGAACTGCAGTCTCTACTACATAGCCTTAAAACGAGCTAGGTAGTTGAGCATAACTCATCATAGAATGAACCATGTCTGATAAGGTTCTATTTCTCCTTTCTGATACACCATTCTACTGAGGTATATCATATGCTGAAAGTTGGGATTGAATTCCAGGCTTATGTCTAGCTGAAGGAGGGCGTAGATCAGAGGAGAGGGTTATTTTATCATATAGTCAAGGAATTCTAAATCCATGTACTCTCCACTCCGATCAAACCAAAGTGTTTTAATTGTTTTACCTACCAGGTTTTCAATTTCAGCCTTATACTCCTTGAACTTTTCAAATACTTCAGACTTATGTCCTATTAAGTATGAGTAACCATACCTTGAATAATCATCTATGAAAGAGATGAAGTATTCGTACTCTCCTTGAGCTTTTACATTCATTGAACCACAAAGATTTGAATGTATGAGCTCAAAGGGCTCTTTGGTTTTATAACCTTTTCCACTAAAATATCTTTAAGTCATTTTTCCTTCAAGACAGAATTCACATGGAGGTAATGAATCATCTTCTAACTCGCATAGAAGTCCATTTTTACCAGTCTCTTGATTCTATCAAGATATATGTGACCTAATCTCAAATGCCAAAGATAGGTATTATTGTTACTTGGAGAAATTCTTTACCTTTTTGTTAAGTATTCGCAGTTTTAAACATCTCATGATTTAAAAGTTCTTCTGATTAATTGGTCTTAACACATATAAGTTGTCTTCTAGTTTAGCTGAATAAATCATGACACCATTTTTCATAATAAATACTTCATTGAATGAAAAAGAAACAGAATATGATTGTTCAATTAAACAAGAAATAGATATAAGGTTCCTCTTAATTTTTAGAACTATATACAAGTTTTTAAAAAATAGGCATCTATTTCCAAAAATAACTTTGCAGCTCCCACTACATGAGCTGAAATGGCGTCTCCTATTCTAACCTTGACTGTTATTTCACCCTCCTCGAGCTGCTGGAAGGAACTAATTCCCTGTAAAGAAGAACAAACGTGATTAGCGACTCCCAAATCAAGTATCCAGGCATTATGGTCATTTTCCACTAAACAAGTTTCTAGAACCAGTAGATCATATTTACCTTCCTTCTTTTTCTTCTTCTCGGTGAAAGGTACTTAGGGCAATTGCATTTCCAGTGATCATCCATATTGCAGTGGAAAGATTTGCCCTTATCGGCTAGCTTGGCCTTGGCCTTGCCTTTTCTAGTAGTGGGAGCCTTTCAGTTCCCTTCTTTCTTTTTCTAGATCTTCTTAGAACCAGAAGATAAGAAGACGGACTTAGTTTCAGAGGATGAACCCTTGTGAAACTTATTGGAATGGCCAACATTTGCCTCTCCTTCTACCGATCCCTTACTTTTCATAAGAGACCGATACGTTTGTAACCCATTCAGAAGGATAATTATGGTATACTCTATTTTATTCATAACTGCATTACTGCGAAAATGAAGGAAACTCTTCAGAAGAGATTCCAGAATAAAGGACACCTAACTTTTCTTGTTGATGACCATGTCGTTCGTCTCGGCGACATTGAAGTGGACCATCAGATCGAGAACATGTTCTCTAACTGATTGGCCTTCCTTCATATGTGCGTTATAAATGTACTTGAGGGCCTCGTGTCGGATCTGAGAGGACGGTTGTCTAAACATCTCTTGGAGGGACTTCATGATCTAAAGTGTAGTGATCATGGCCTCATGTTTCTTGGTAAGAACGTCAGACAAACTTGCCAAAATATAAACTCAGGCCTTATCACTAGTCTTTGTCTAGCGGTCATAAGCATCCTTTAATGCTTAGGATGTATTACGAGCGGGGATTGGAGGACATTGCTCTGCTAAGATGTACTATAGATCATCTATAACTAGAATCGTATTCAAGTTAGATTTTCACGTCACATAATTTTCTCCGATTAGTTTTTCGTTCTTAAGCAAGAAAATGATTGTGGAAGACATGCTGAAACGAATAACGAACAATTGACCGTATTTTTTATATTTGTCTTAACCCATTACAAAAATAATTATCCAATCAATTTAGCAAAAACAAGTAATAAAAAAACCCTAGTTAAATTATTGATTTAGTTTTTGTAACGATACTTCAGAGGTTTAGGGCGACAGCCACCGAAGAGTCATTAGCTACCCTTCCCCTAAATTGAGACAATCTCAGCTAATTACTAATACCATAAGAAACTCTATCCATTACTGAAGTTTGTGTTGTTTCAAATCCTATTATTAGGCCCTTCGAAGGGATGGTCACTCCAAGACGACATGTAGACGGACCATAAGACTCTCGTGGTGCAACCTAATATAGGAGACCGTAGGATACATTTACACACGTCCTTCTCCCACTTACTATGAATACTTTCCTTATTCACCTTAGTATTAACCCATGCAAACACTTTTCGAAGGGAGGCCGCGCCCAAGGCGACTTGAAGCCAAGCATGGATCTCATGGTGTGAACTCTTAGGGACATGAGAGCTAAAATTGATATATCCCATATATCAATTTTCTCTCACCAAATACTCTACTATTTTAAGGTTTTATTATACTTATTTAAACTTCGACTAATGAATATATTTAAATCCTTAATTTTCTCAATATAACATTTATATTGAATGTTTTAACAATACTTGATTTCAATTATTAAACTCTTTAATAAAATCAATCATCTATAGCATACTTATAAAATATTTGCCCAATTCACCTCCCAAATCGGTTACCAAGTGGAGGTGTTCCGTTTCCCTCAATTTAAATACCCCACCTTAACAGAATGTTCCTTAGACAAAGGTCCCTCATGGGAAATTATTTTAGAAATTTAATCTTTTAATGGATTTCATTTTAATCCTATTAAAACAAATTAAAAGATTAACCTATCTCTAATCTCATAGAAATACTTCCAACATAGGTCTAGGTGAATTAATTTTAAACCATTTAAAAGTAATTTGGACCTATGTTTGCATGCAATTCTTGATTATAGATTTTAATCTATCACATTAAACATATAACACTTATATTTTAATGTCGTACTAAAACCTAAAATTTGCATTTAATGACGTTGATAAAAAATAATGATTATATTTATCTAACGTCTCTTCATGATCAAGGGACACCACCGTAAGTGAAACCTTGTTATTCTCTAAGATTCCAAGAATTGGATTTTTGGTCTCCAAGACTTGAAAGAGGAAGAAGAAGTAGAAGAGAAAATAAGAGAGATTTTGAGAGAAGTAGTGGGAGACTAGGATTTAGAATTCCCAATTCAATTGTGTCATAAACATGAGCCATGAATACCTATTTATAAAGAGGGCGAGTGACCCCCTTCTCCTAGTCTTTCCTATTCCTACTCTAGTTCTAATTTAGCTAAATAACTTTTATTTAATTAATTAGTCCGATAATTAAATAACCATATATTAAATTGGATTTAATATATATAATTAATTAATAAATAAATAAACATCACATGTTTTTTTATCTCTACTTCTAAAAAATTAATTAATTAACCATTAATTAATCAATTAAACGACTATATTAAATCATATTTAATATAAAATTATTCAACATATAATTATCATATATTTATATGTATATATCTCTTTAATATTTGAATCTTATTCAAATATTTTTCTCTCTTAATTATAGATCACATCTATAATTAACCATATTATATTAATCTCATTAATATGCAATTGATTTGAAAAATTCAAATCATTCCTTTTATACATCCTTTAGTAACTAATAAAGGGACCTTATGGACCTATAGATTATATGTTCTAATGATATAAAATTAATTAATTAAACTCTTTAATTAAATTAATCAATTTTCATTAACTACCGGTCACTCTATTAAAGACTGATAACTGCACTCTTTTCATTAATTTATGTGTCTATTGATACCGTTTTACCTATAGATTATTTTCATTAATTTATGTGTCTATTGATATAACCAATCAACAGTAAGTCGACCCTTCACAAATTGTTCATAACTATAGCTGGGTCAAAATACCGTTTTACCCCTATAGTTACATTTAACTCTTTAAATACCACTGATCCCTCTAATGAACAAACAGTTTATAGTCCAATTATAAACTAACATCTCTCGGGCCAGTGAGAGGTTGAGGCCTCAATGTTCAAGACCCAGAATTAGCTATTAAGGGAGCAATTTATCTACTTTCCCTAATGTTAGAAAAGGAGTGAATCCCATCTTGTGTAGTTGTGTTCCCAGCTCCCTACTCAGGCAAGTCCCCGAAATGGTAGGCTTGTTGAGTCGGCTAATAAGGCCACTCTCACCCACACAAATTAAAGGATTGCCCTCATAGAGAAGAGTTCACAACTCATGCAGGATTAAGGTTAAGTCACCTATGGTCATCATAGTGAAATGTAAGTTTTTTCTAGCGACGATGTTATATAGAGAGACTATTCATTTCGCGGTTTGGTCTTATACAAGCTCTTTGTATAGAATACCCCCGCTCGCATGTCTCTACATGTTTGAACATGATCAAATCATTTGTAGCACTTTACAACAATTGTAACATTTACTACAAACCATTTATATTATTACTTAAACATGAACCACCTGTATGTCTTATACAAGCTCTTTGTATAGAATACCTCTGCTCGCATGTCTCCACATGTTTGAACATGATCAAATCATTTGTAGCACTTTACAACAATTGTAACATTTACTACAAACCATTTATATTATTACTTAAACATGAACCACTTGTATGTCTCTACATACATGTTTAAGTTTCATAAAATAACTTTGGATCTTATTTTATTGGATTGAATTAATGCAGTCTAAACCTTAATAAAATACCTCTTCTTTTATTGGATATATAATTTATCATTATAAACTACAAGAAACCATCAGTGTAGGACATTAAATCCAACACTTTGTATGATGCATGAACTGCTTAATTAATCATACATCAAAATAATATAACACTTATATTATGATTCATGGGCATGCTAACTAAATCATGCATCCATAAAATATAACACTTATACTTAATCATGATGCATGGATATGTTTATCCTAAGATGAGATTTTTGAATCTATATGACATACCTTATTTAATACAAATTCAAACATTAATTTAAACATACATCCAATGCATGATAAATTAAGCAGCAAATATTGGACCATATTTTGGCACCCTTAAAAATTAATTAAATCAATTTCGAGATCCATAACTTTGATCCATTCATCTTTATCTACATTCTCCATTTCCTTCTTATAGGACAATGGATCCTCAATGTCACCATCAGATATGACGGTTAGGGTTTATGTTAAATCCATATAACGAATAGGTGACAACCCTCCTACTACGTCGAGGCTCCCTCAACGATTAAGGTGGATGTTACCTACTAGATAAACCAACATTAACAACCTTGTTGATGTACTTGGCTCTTCAACAACTCTTGTTAAAAGTTCAGTAGTTTCGTTGGAAAGTTCATTCAATAGTATCTTATTGCGTGGTTTGTTCTCCCTAATGTGGTCCTCTTCTAAAAATGTAGCATTTATCAACACAAATATTCTATCATCTTTAGGATCGTAGAAGTAACCACCTCTCGTTCTTTTGGGTAGCCTACAAATAGGCATAATTTTGAACGAGGTCCGATTTCTTAGGATTAGCCTGAAGCACATGTGTTGGGTAACCCTAGATCCTGAAATAACGTAAACTAGCTTTACTGTCACACCCCGCCCCAGACCACTCTCTTAGCCTAGGAAAGGGCGTGACTGCAGCAGTTATCAACCCTTTGGTTGACACTTATTGCCTAATAACTCTTGCGGAATAACTCTGATACCAATATATAACTCATATACAGCGGAATGCCTTATAGGCCACAAATTTATTAATTCAGAAACATAACATGTTTAGAGTAATTACAACACGAGATTCATAAGTCACAAAGCCCAAAACCCTAGTCCCTATATGAACAACAGTAACATGTGTACAATATTTACAATAACCACCTAAACCGACGGGTTACAATATCTTTATCCTTTAGTGGTAAAGCGGATGCAGAGCTATCTTTTGAGGATTTGACCACTACCTGGGGGAAAGGAAAACATTTGAAAATGGGGTGAGCTTGCTAGCCCAGTGAGTGATTTAAGAAAGATAACTGATTCTCATGCAAAAATCTTAATAAAGAGTTAAACTGAAATATAAGCTTCTACAGTACCTTGTACTGCAGTATAAACATTTTCCAAGCATAAAATATATAAAGCTGTTTAAATCATGAAACAGTAAAACTGTTTCTCAGTCGAGAATAACCCTGCTATGGTTAAAAATAATCCCAACACCAACTGCTAGTCAAGAGAGAACCCTTTTGCTCAATCTCTGACTCTAACTACCTACGTGCACGTAGCCATACTAAGTACCATCATACCTTAGGTACTTCTGCTCAGATACCTTCTCAAATATCCTTCAGTATCGAGCTGCTAGGATACCTTCTCAAATGTCCTTCGGTATCAAGTTGGTTTGGTACCTTTTCAAACATCCTTCAGTACCAAGTTGGTTAGATACCTTCTCAAATGTCCTTTGGTATCTAGTTGGGCGAATAGCTTCTCAAATGTCCTTCGGTATCGCGTTTTAAGTAGAACTAGTCATAAATGACTTTCTCTTTAAAGCATGTAAATTATAACACATATAAAAACATGGCTTTAAAGATACTAATGCATGTTGGGTATATTTAACACATATAAATAGCTTTTCAACAAACTTCCCACACATGCATGTGTTTAAAACATAACTCATGGTTTGCTTGGAAATTACTTTATAAAACTAGCTGGCATGAGAATAATCTTCTTTAAAACATGATTTCTTTAAAACATTGTAAATATTTAGACAAATGTTTTAGTCACTCACCTCGATTGCTTAGGAACTTTTCACTCTAGTAGTTCCTTGCTACCTCGGGCTCCCTTTTTCACCCCTATAATCCAGATTCAAGTTACAACTTAGATTAATCATAGTTATAGGCCTTATTTTAAGATACTTTCTTCTACAAACATGTTCTAAAATGTCTCAGGAAACTTACCCTAAAATTTGAGCTCATAACTCCTTGTGGTTTGGCTGGAATCACAAAATCTTCAAGACTGGCCCAAGCTTATCACAACAGCCTGACCCTTCTGTCTTCTTCTTAGTTTCCAGCCCAATCCTTTAGATCTTTTTCTCCGGCAGCCCTACCTGAAAACTAGACTTTCAGATCTTTCAGGAGGCTTTAGAATCACTCCAAACACACGAGTATACTGGGAGAACTCCTCGTCCCAAGTTGATGTTGTTTTCCAGACTTCACTGTCCACTGTGTCCTCTTTGAAGCTCTATGATCAACGCCTTTTTTGCTTTCAATGCAATGTTTACTCAGCTCTCCCACTCTTTTTAATGTCTTTTTGAATTGTGATCTGAAAAAGAAGTCCTTGGCTCTATTTATAGGCATCCAAACACTCTCCAAGGTCGACACCTCCTACTTGGCTGCATGTTCAAGTGTTTCTTCCTCACACTACCAACACAACTTTTGACCAACGTAATCTAAGTGTCCTTCTCCTACATAGCCAACGCAAGGGGACTCAAATTGCATGTCCTCTTATGCAACCACCTCAAATGCTTAAGGCTTAAGGTTTCCTCCCAAAAAGACACATGTTTGATGACGTCCTCTAGGTGAGCTCATCTTTCTTATGCGTCCACAAATCCTTGGATGTTCAATGCATAGTTCATAATTAACGCATAGCAAGCCAACTCACTTAGTCACCGCAAGTCCTAACCATCACAAGAGCCAGCCACCACAAACGCATAGGATGGCTGCTCGTACTCGATGCATTGCTCACTCAGCATCACCGCAAGGTTCGTTTGGCATTGACGCATGGCGCTTGGCATAGGCGCTGGTCACCGACGCATGGGCGTGTGGCATAGGCACTGGGCATCGCTTATAGGGCTCGCTCGGCCACATGGGCGCTTGGTAGGGCACTCGACGCATAGGCTAGGCGCTTGGCAGAGGCGCTTGGCATGGGCGCTCGATGCATGGGCTGGGCACTTGGCAGAGGTGCTCGACGCATGGGCGCTTGGTTGGGTGCTATGCATTGATGCATGCCACCCTTCCAACGCATGCCTTGCCCGCGTCCTCGCCTACCTTTGTGCCATCCAACCTTCCATCACATCACTTCAATTTTCCTTCCTTTAGTCACATGGACGCATACCATCCTTCCAACGCATCCATCGCATCCAACACATCCATCATCCAACGCATCCAACACATCCAACGCATCCATTATTCAACGGATCCAACACATCCAACGCATCCATCATATAGGTTTATACGTAGCCAATTTTTCAAATTTTGCCCCAAAAGTCAAGCTTCCAAATACACATTTTTCTTCTAATTTTCCACCCTTTTCTCTACCATCACACACTAGTTTCCACATCAATCTACTCACCACACTAGTCTCATTAGGGAATATACTCAAGTAGAGAAATTAGGATTCGGGGTTCACATTTACAGCCATTCCATAACTCCAAAGGTGTTTTAGAAACACTCTTGGATGGAATAGAATTCAAAATATAAGTTGCAGTTTGTACTGCATAACCCTGGAACAAGTCAGATAAGGAAGCGTAACTCATCATAGACTGAACAATGTCTAACAAGGTTCGATTTCTCCTTTCTGATACACCATTATGCTAAGGTGTACCAGGTGTTGAGAGTTGGAATACAATTTCATATTCTATCAAATAGTCTTGGAATTTCAGATTTATATACTCTCCATCTCGATCAGATCAAAGCATTTTGATTGTTTTGCTTAATACATTTTCAACTTCAGCCTTATACTCCTTGAACTTTTCAAGGGCTTCAAACTTAAGTTGCATTAAATAAACACACACATACCTTAAATAATCATTAGTGAAGGTGATGAAATATTCAAACTCTCATTTTGCTTTAACATCTATAGGACCATAGATGTATGAATATACAAGTTCTAAGGGTTCTTTGGCTCTGTGATAGTAAAAAGTCTCTTAGTCATTTTGCCTTCAAGGAACTACTCACATATAGGTAGAGAATTTTCGTCTAACTCACTTAGAAGTCCATTCTTAACTAATTTCTCAATTCTATTGAGATTTATGTGACCTAACCTTAGGTGCCAAAAGTTGAGCATTTTCTTTAAGAGGGTTTGAACAATCATTAGTGAAAGTGATGAAATTTTCAAATCCACCTCTTACCTTAACATTCATAGGACCATAGAGGTCTGAATGTACAACTTCTAAGGGCTCTTTGGCTTTGTGATCTTTTCTAGTAAAAGGTCTCTTAATCATTTTGCCTTCAAGGCATAACTCATATACAGGTAAAAAATTTTCTTCTAACTCACTTAGAAGTCCATTCTTAACCAATCTCTTAATCCTATTGAAATTTATGTGACCTAACCTTAAGTGTCAAAAGTTGAGTATTTTCTTTAGGAGATTTTATGTCTTTTATTCTGGGTTACCGCAGTTTTAAATAGTTCAGTATTTATGAGGGTTTTTGTTGCTAACGACCTTAACACATAAAGGCTATCTTCAAGATATGAAAAACAAATATGAACACCATTCTTGTAAATAAACACTTTATTTACATTAAAATTTAATGAATAGTTTTGTTTTAGAAAGACTTTACAAAAATTAAGTTCCTTTTCAAACCAGGAACAACATAAACATTGTCCAATAAAAGAAATGATTTCTGTAAGCATAAACGAATTCCTCTCATTGCCTTAGCTGAGACGACGCGTCTAGTTCCAATACACATCATCATCTCATCAATCTCCAGCTGTCACCAGGAATTAATTCACTGAAATGAAGAACAAATGTGGTTAATGGTGCCTAAATCAATTATCCAAGTTGAATCATCATTCTCCATTCAACATGTTTCCAACACGAGTAAATCATATTTATCTTACTTGGCCTTCTTCTTTCTGGCAAGTATTTGGGAGAGTTTCTCTTCCAATCTTTCTCTTGATTGCAATGGAAACAAATTCCCTTTGCAGTCTTGGCTTCCTTGCCCTTTTCGCAGCAGTTGGGTTAGCCTTCCCCTGGTCTCTCTTATTATTCTTCCACTTTTTGGTGTCGAAAAAAGAGGGTACAGACTTGGTTCTAGAGGTCGAACCTCTGTAGAACTTCTTGGAGGATGAGGTAACATTTGCCTCACCCTTCTATTCCTTGACTTTCATTAAGCATTAATAAGTTTGTAACTCATTGAGTAGGGTGGTCAGGTTGTAGTCAATCATGTTCACAACAACATTTCTACCAAAAGTGCAGGAAACTTTTAGGAAGATGAAACTAACCCGACTGGCTTCATCAATGACAGACCCATTCATCTCTCCCACGTTGAAGTAGACCATCATGTTTAGAACGTGTTCTCAAACAGAGGCCATTTTTTGCATACGAGCATTGAAAATGTATTTGAGAGTGTCATGCCAGAGCTGAGTGGACGGTTGTCCAAACATTCCCATCAGGGACTTCTTGGCCAAGACTTCAGATAAGCTTTCCAAGATATACACTTAGGCCTTTTCATTCACCCTGACCCATCACTCATATGCCTCCCGAACATTTCGAGTGGCATTAACAGGTAGGACTTGAGGACACTTCTCAATGAGGACAAATCGAAGGTCATCGATGATAAGCACTATATTGATAGTATTTTTCCATGTAGTATAATTATCGACGTTAAGTTTGTCAGTCGCAAGCAAATTTAATGTAATGGTTGTCATATTTGAAATTGTTGAAAATGTATAAGTTATCTATATTAGTTATACAAGCATTACCTAGTTTAAACAACCAATAAATTTAACAAAATAAATTAATGCACCTTATGAGACATCTATTTTATAATGATGTTTCAGTGGGGCAGGGTAAAAGCCACCGTAGGGTTATCAATTACCCCTTCACTGAATTGAGACTATCTTAACCATTAATTACACCTAAACAACTCTTGTTCCTACAATTATTTGTCACCATTATTTGATCCATAAATTTTTAACTTAATTAACATTTTCTTGTAAGTGTAACACCTCATTTAGATTCTAGAGTTCTACCCCAATGAGCCAACTATAGGGAAAAATCGATTTGGGCAGAAACTAAAGAAATCCTATCAATTTCTAAAATTTGAGTAAAAAGTCATGTACATGCCATCCATAGGGGGCACAAGCAAATGTGTCTCGAGGCCGAGCATGAAAGTTTACTACAAACTAATGAGAGAGATCGAGGGATGTGTTGACACACATCCTGCTCTCACTTACTATAAACACTCTCTCCATTCACCTTGTTATTGACCTATACAACCACCACCTGTAAGGGGACACAAGCAAAAGTGCCTAAAGGCTGAGTATAGGTCTCATGATGTGAACTTTTAAGGAGAAATGTGATAGGAAAAAATGAAGTATCATATACCTCGATTTCCTCTCACTGAGTGTTTTACCTAGAGTTA
Organism: Benincasa hispida; assembly: GCF_009727055.1. NCBI lineage: Eukaryota > Viridiplantae > Streptophyta > Magnoliopsida > Cucurbitales > Cucurbitaceae > Benincasa > Benincasa hispida. The sequence continues at coordinate 15,752,629 of NC_052356.1, read as the reverse complement.
ATTAACTTAGAAAAATATGACTAATTATTTTTACTGAGTATTTCGGATAGTTAAACAAAGTTGATCAATGCTCATTAAACATTTTAACAAACTTTAATCAACCATTGCATACTTGTAATATATCTATCTAATTCACCTTCCAGGTCAATTCCCAAGTAGGGGTATGCCATTTCCATTAGCTTAAATATCTCAACCAAGACAGAATCGTCCTTAGACAAAGGTCCCTTATAGATACATTTGTTACAAATTTAATCTTTTATGATAAACCAATTTAATCTTATTAAACTGATTAAAAGATTAAACCTATTTCTAATCTTATTAAAAATATTGTGATCATATGTCTACAGTGAATCAAATTTTAAACTATTTAAAAAATGATTTGAAACCTGTGTTAGCATGCAACTCTTTATATAGATTTTAATTTATAATTTCATTTGACTTATAACTATTTTAAAGTAAAATGAAAAAAATTAAAACCTAAGATTGCATCTAACGACATACTTTGAAAAAATTATAACATTTATAATTTACCTAAAATGGTGTCATGCAACATGCAATCTCATTTTTCATTATGTTATCATAGTTTGAAAAATAATAACATACATCCAAACATAAGAAACTATATATTATAACACTTATAATATAAATAATGAACTGATATGTTATTTATGTATGCAAATATATATTGTAACTATTATATTGTATGATGCATGAGCATGCTCAATATTCGTGCAAACTTATAATATAACCATTATGTTAAAATGATGCATGAATTAATGCTTATCATATGGTGGAATTTTGACTATTTGACATACATTATGACATAAATAAAATAAAATTAACCATTCATCCAATTCATAATTAAACAGTAATATTTTGGATTGAGATTGACCTTCCAACGATTAATTACATTAATATAACTATTACATTAATTTAATTAATTAAAAAAACCAATTATTATAAAACACTACTGCTGAACCACTAGAGGAGTCGAATCACCTGGACTGCGAACTGCTCGCCAAACTATTCTACTTCATGTCAACATGCCTCAGAGCACTACAATGCTATACCCTAACGTTGTGATGCTTTGAAAAAAAATTTCGTTCCCTCGTGTCGTAGCACCGTGACACTGTTGTACAAAAAGCTTCTTTACAGTATGTTTCTACTCCAATTTCCTCCATTTTGGCCCCAAAAAGCTCCAGATCTTTTTCAGAAAACAACACGAATGACCTAGACTATAATAATTACAAACTCGATAGAAAATTATGCCAAAAAATGACGGCCCCTTGCATACCGAATTGTAAACAAAATAGCAAAAATATATACAAACTAATCTCGAAACCATCCAAAAATTGCAATTTTCCACATTTATAAAAAAAAATGAAGAAACATTAAAATCCCACCATTAACTCTGAATTTAATTTCGGAAAAATAAAATTGGGACTCAAAACCTGTCTTTATGACCACTGATTCTTTTAATGAATAATAAGTCATAGTCCAACTATGATCAAACCACTCTTAGGTCAGGAGAAGGTGTGGCACCACATTGTTCAAGCCCCAGAATCAGTCCTTAAGGAAACAATTTCTCCATTTCTCCTAACAGTAGGGAAAGAGTAAATTTCTTCTTATGAAGTTGTGTTCCTAGCTCCCAATCAGACGAATCTCTAAAATGGAAGATAAATTGAGTCGACTATATAGGTCATTCTCACCTACGCAAATCAAATGACTTCCTTTATAGGTAGGAGTTCACAACTCGCTCAGGATTTAGGTCAAGTCACCTATGGTCATCCTGGTGAACTGTAGGTCTCCTCTATCAACGATGTTATATAGTAAGACTATTCATTCGTGGTCTAGTCTTATACAAACTCTTTGTATAGAATACCCCTGCTTACATGTCTCTACATGAATGATCAGGATCAGGTCATTTGTAGCACTTTACAATAATTGTAACAACTACAAAGCGGGTTGTATTCGTAGTGTCACCAGGATAAGGTATCTAATCTTATCTATCTACTACACACTGTTTAGATTATCACTTAAATATGATCCATTTGTATGTCTCCAAATACATGTTTAATTTACAGAAGATAATCTTGGACCTTAGTATATTGGTTTTGTGGTTAATGCTACTAAATGTAAAATAAAATACTTTAGATTTTATTAGATATATAAATTGTTTGTACAGTACAATTAAAAACTACAAGACCCATGAAATTTCGGGCATAAACTCCAACTCATGTCTAACTTAACAATTCCTAGTCGTTTATTATTTGAAGAATGTATGCATTCCAACTTAACAAGAGCATTGTTGGTGATTAGACAGCTCGAAACAAAAGTCAATAAAGAAGGAGAGATAATTGTATTTCAGTTTTTATTTCAAATTAATCTTTTTAACACTAAAATCTTAGGATTATTTTTCTTTTTTCCTTTTTTTTTTTGAGAAAATAATGTTAAAATTGACTGTTTTTCCTTTTGACATTGTGACATTGACATCAAATTTTTTAGTACATCAAGAGTGGGAGATTCAAACACAAATCTCTTGATCACTCACTCTATGATATTATATGTTGATTTGATTGAAAGCGATTGAAATAAAGTTTAAACCACTCTAGGAAAAATATATTTTAAATTAAAATTAAGGAAAACAAAAGAATTGGTTTTTTCCTAAATCTTTAATGTTAAGAATGCGATTAAAATTTCACATTGGTTAAGGAATGGAATAATCATAGGTATATAAGTAAGGACAATCATCTCCATTGGTATAAGGTCTTTTGGGGTGGTTCCAAGAATAAAGCTATAAAGATTTATGTCCAAAGTGGACAATATCATACAATTGTGGAGGTTTGTTGTTTTTATCAATACTTAATCCTAAAAAAATTTATCGAATGACTAACTTAGTTCAATGTTACAATTTACCCACTATTTTTTTTAGTAGAGATTTTTACCCTTCAATTTCTACCCATTTGACTACTATTTTAACTAAAATACATGTATGAGTCTTAACAAACTCACTAATTTCAATAATATTAAAATTCGCACAAATTTAAGTTTGATTGATTCGTAAATTAAAAATTGAAAAACTTTGTCAAAAACTCACAATTTTTTTTTAAAAAATTCAACTCTAGCTTTGTTGTTTCATTTTTAATCTGATTGATTTTGCACCATACATATGTGTTACAAATTCATTGATTGGAAGCGCATAAGAATAAGTTTTTAACAAACTTTTAAATAACATTAGATGATAAAAATGGCAACACTTTTTTTAAAGTTTAAAGTTAAAATTACAATAACCATCTAAGTTTGGAGTGCAATTTAATGGAATTTAAAATTTAAAGTGACATTTGATACAACCTAACAAGTTTAGGGTAAATTTTGATTTTTCCCTTTTTTTTTTTTTTTAATAAACCATCCTTTAAAATTTTAAAACGAGTACTACTATTCACATGCTATTTCAGAAAAAATGTGTTTCGTGGAGTTAAAAGAATGTGTACGGTTGATTTGAAGAATGTAGTAATCTTGAGGAGCTTAGGGAATTGTCTGACAGTTGGAAGAATTTTCTTTGTAGGTTATTTGAAGTCATAAACTTCTTAACTTCAAAATGAAGAAGAACTCCTCTATTTATAGAATTCCCACAAGTTAGGTAAGCTCGTGCTTGATTTGTTCATGGACTAAATTAAGTCTATTTGAACTTAATTTGATGACCTTTCACAAATAAACAATACGATGACCTTTCATAAATTGCTCGTAAGTACAACTAGGCTAAATTGTCATTTTGCCCTTGTAGTTACATCTAACTTCTTAAGTACCACTGATCCCTCTAATGAACAATTGATCATAGTCTCACTATGACTAAACCCCTTTTGGGCCAGGAGAGGATGAGGCGCCACATTATTCAAGACCCAGAATCAGCCCTTAAAGGAGCAATTTATCTACTTACCTCTACTTCAGGGAAGGAGTGAATTCCATCTTGTGTAGTTGTGTTCTCAGCTCCCCAATCAGACGAATCCCCAAAATGGTAGACTTGTTGAGTCGGCGATCTGGTCACTCTCATCCATACAAATCAAAGGGCCACCCTCATAGGCAGAAGTTCACAACTCACTCAGGATTGAAATCATGTTACCAATGGTCCTTCTGGTGAAGTGAAAGTCTTTATTATGAACGACGTTATATAATGAGACTAAACATTTCGTGGTTTGGTCTTATACAAACTCCTCTGTATAGATCCCTAATCGCATGTCTAATACATGAATGATTAGGATCAGATCATTTGTAGCACTTTACAACAATTGTAACACCTACAAAACGGGTCATACTTGTAGTATCACCAAGATAAGGTACCCAGCCTTATCCATCTAATACAGACCATTTAGGTTATCATTTAAATATGATCCACTTATATGTCTCCACATACATGTTTAAGTTACAACGATAAACTTGGATGTTAGTTTATTGGTTTGTGGTTAATGCAACTAAAATATCACATATTTTATAGACAAAGTAAATAAAATTATCATATATTATTAATCACATAAAAGTTTATTCATACAATGTTTACAAACTATAAGACCTTACAAGATTTAGGGCATCAACCCCAACAATCTCCCACTTGTCCTAAAGCTAGTGGGGTGTACAAGATAATAAAATATAAGTACACAAAAATAATAAATTAGAGCATAACACGCCCAGTACAAGATTTCACACTTACCCTAGTCCAGCCGTGGTCTGTCCCATAGATCATACTCTGCAGATGACCCTCAAACACTGTAGTTGTGAGAGCCTTCGTAAATGGATCAGCAACGTTGTGCTCCGAAACTATCTTCGTGATAATCACGTCCCCTCGATGCACAATCTATCGGATGAGATGATACTTCCGCTCTATGTGATTTTTGTGCTTATGACTCCTAGGCTCACGGGAATTAGCCACAACACCACTATTATCACAATAAAGTGTGATGGGCTTTGACATATTTGGAACAACTTCCAGATCAGTCAAGAATTTCCTGAGCCAAACGATCTCCTTAGCAGCTTCATAAGCCGCTACATACTCAGGCTCCATGGTGGAGTCTACGATGCACCCCTGTTTGGTGCTTCGCCATACTACTTTCCCTCTGTTAAGAGTGAATACTGATCTTGATGTGGATTTCCTAGAATCCCCATCAGTCTGAAAATCAAAGTCCGTGTATCCTGTAAGGATTAAATCCTTAAAACCATACAATAACATGTAGTCCCTCATTCTCCATAGATATTTGAGGATGTTCTTAACGGCTATCCAGTGATCTAATCCTGGATTGGACTGATATCTACTGACTATTTCCACTGCGTAGCAGATGTCAAGTTTAGTACATAACATCACATACATCAAACTACCCACGGTAGATGCATAGGGGACATGTCTCATATCTTCAACCTCTTAAGGTGTCTTAGGACACTGTTTCTTAGACAATGTAACTCTATGCCTGAAAGGCAATAGGCCCATCTTGGAGTTCTGCATCGAATACTTGACAAGCATCTTGTCAATATAAGATGCCTGAGACAGTGCTAACATTTTGTTCTTTCGATCTCGAAAGATCTGAATACCCAGAACAAACTGAGCCTCTCCCAAATCTTTCATTTGAAATTGGGTTGCTAGCCAGTTTTTAACTATAGTCAGTAAACCTACATTATTCCTAATGAGCAAGATATCATCTACATACAACAATAGGAAAACTACTAAACTGTTGATGATATTTTTGTAGACACAAGACTCATCAACATTTTGATTAAAGCCATAAGATTTGATCACAACATCAAATCTTATATTCCAAGATTGAGATTCCTATTTTGTCCATAAATGGATCGATTAAGCTTGCAAACCTTTTGCTCTTGACCTTGGATTATGAATCGCTCTGGCTGCACCATATAAATGGTATCCTCAAGCTTGTCATTCAGAAAAGTAGTATTCACATCCATTTGCCATATCTCATAATCATAATATGAGGCAATGGATAGGAGGATCCGAATAGACTTCAGCATGACAACAGGCGAGAAAGTCTCCTCATAGTCGACTTCCTCTACTTAGGTATAACCCTTTGCCACCAGTCTAGTCTTGAAGGTTTGCACCTTCCCAAACTGAATTGAAGTACATAGACTCCATTACGATATCATGGCTTTTATCCATTCATCTCTGTCAACATCCTCCATTTCCTTCTTATAAGACAATGGATCCTCAACCTCGCCATCAACTACCATATTTAGGATTTCAGTTAAACCCATATAGAGAATAGGTGGGTTTGCAACCCTCTCAATACGTCAAGGTTCTCTTAACACTTGAGGTGGATTTGACCTACTAGATGAACCTACTTCAACAACTCTTGCTTCGGTAATAGGCTCTTCAACAACTCCTGCTGAAGATTCATTAGTTTCTTTGGAAATCTCATTCAACATGATTTTACTTCTGGGTTTGTGCTCCCTTATGTGGTCCTCCTTAAGAAAAGTAGCATTTATCGATCCAAATACTTTGTTTTCTTTAGAATCATAGAAATAACCATCTCTCGTTCCCTTGGGATAGTCTACAAATAGGTATAACCTTAAATATGGTTCCAGTTTCTTAGGATTGGCCTCAAACACATGTGTTGGGCAACCCCAAATTCTGAAGTGATGTAAACTGACTTTACGACTATTCCATAACTCCACAGGTGTTTTGGCAACACTCTTAGAAGGAACGCAGTTCAGGATATATGCTGCAGTCTTCACTACATAACCCCAAAACGAGTCAGGTAAGGAAACATAACTCATCATAAACCGAACCATGTTCAATAGGGTTTGATTTCTCCTCTTTGATACACCATTTTACTGAGGTGTACTAGGTGTTGAGAGTTGGGATACTATTCTATGCTCTATCAAATAGTTTTGGAAAGTAAAATCCATAATCTCTCCACCTTGATCAGATCGAAGTGTGTTAATCGTTCCATTTAATGCATTTTCAACTTCAGCCTTGAATTCTTTGAACATTTCAAAAGACTCAGACTTATGTTGCATTAAATAAACATACCCATATCTTGAATAATCATCAGTGAAAGTGATGAAATATTCATAACCTCCCCTAGCTCTTATATTCATCAGACCACAAAGGTCTGAATGCACTAGCTCTAGAGGTTCTTTGGCCCTATGAACTTTTCCAGTAAAAGACCTTTTAGTCATCTTGCTTTCAAGGCATGACTCACACACAAGTAAAGAATTTTCTTCTAACTCGCTTTGAATTCCATTCTTCACCAACCTCTCAATCCTATTGAGAATAATGTGTCCTAGTTTTAGGTATCAAAGTTTGCATTTTCCTTAGGAGAAATTCTAAGTCGTTTATGTTGAGTTACAACAGTTTTAAACATCTCTATGTTATGAAGGGTTGCTAACAGCCTTAACACATACAAATTATTTTTAGTTGAGCAGAGCATACATCAACATCATTCTTAGTAATAAACACTTTATTATAAGAAAAGGTTAACTGATAATGATGTCCTAATAGACATTTTACATAAACTAAGTTTCTTTTTAAATCAGGAACAACAAATACATAATTCAAACTGAGAAATTTGTTCTATAAAGATAACCAGAGACCTCCCACTGCCACAGCTGAGACGACGTGCTCGATTCCAACTCGCATCGTCATCTCACCAGTATCAAGTTGTTGCTAGGAACTAATTCCCTGAAACGAAGAGCAAACATGATTAGTGGCCCCAGAGTAAATAATCTAGGCAGAATCATCATTCTCTGCTAAATAAGTTTCCAAAACAAATAAATCAGATTTACCTTGTTTGGCCTTCTTCTTTCCTGCTAAATATTTGGGGCAGTTCCTCTTCCAATGTTCATCCTAGTTGCAATGGAAACACTTTCCTTTGTCAACCCTTATTGGTTGTCTACCTCTTGGAGCAACAACTCCTGGGTTAGCAGCAACCTTCCTCTTTCCACCCTTCTTCTTCTTCCACTTTTTGGTGCTAGAGGAAGAAGGTGCAGACTTAGTTCCAAAGGTCGAACCTTTATAGAATTTTTTAGAAAATGAAGCAACATTTGCTTCATCCTTCTTCTTCTTACTTTACAATAAGGATTGGAAAGTCTGCAGCTTATTGAGTAGGGTAGTACGATTGTAGTCAATCCTTTTCAGAACAACATTACTATGAAAGTGCAGGAAGATTTCTAGTAAAGATTCTAGTACGATGCTAACTTGGCTGGCCTCATCAATGCTTGACCCGTTCATCTCTTCCATATTGAAGTGGACCATCATGTTGAAAAAGTGTTCCCGAACAAGTGACCCCTCTTACATACGTGAATTGAAGATGTATTTGAGAGCGTCATGCCTGAGCTGTGTGAACGGTTGTCCGAACATTCCCTTCAAGGACTCCATGATCTCACGTGCAGTGACTATGGGCTCGTGCTTCTTGGCCAAGACTTCGTTAAGGCTTGCCAAGATATAGACTCAAGCCTTTTTGTTTGCCATTTTCCATCGCTCATATGCTTCACGAACATTTCGAGCAGCAGTAGAAGGTGGAATGGGAAGACACTCCTCCATTAAGACGAAACGTCATCGATGATTAAAATCGTGTTTATGGTGTTTTTCCAACTAGCATAATGCTCGCCAGTTAATTTTTTGGCGGCAAGTAAACTTAGATTCACGGTAGCCATTTAAATTGCTGAAAAAGAACAAACTTAATTAAGCCTACTTACATTAAACCACCTTTAGAAAACTAATCAGTTTTAGCAAAATAGTCTAGTGTACTGATGACATGCAGAAATGCATGTCATCTTAGGCCTTTTACTTAGAATTATGAAGGTTGTTAAGCAGAATATGTGGCAATTATGCTAGGAATTCATGAGAAAATGAGTTTGCGTCGATCAACATAATGAATCTCGGCTAATTCGTTATTATACGTTATTATGCGTTCAATGTTCTATTTTTGTAGCTAATACATGAAATGGACGCAAACGCGGAAATCGAACCACCATAGACGATCGCATGCGAAGAAACTCTCCATCACAAAGGCGAACATATCGATCAATGCATGGATGTTGCGGTAATAGGCCGTATGCGTCCATCGCATGGGAGTTACGCTCGTCAAGCGATTGCGGTCATCATGTAGAGTTACGGTATTAAGCGAATGCGGTCATTGAATGATTGAGGCTATGCGATAACACATACTAATGGGATCAACGCAAGGTTGGTGGAATGAACGCATCAATGCATCTACCTTGAGAAAATCAAAAGATGATGTTGACGTTTCACCTACCACGCCGTTAGCGGCAGATGTTCAGAAAAGGACTAACGCACCGAATGTCAAACTCAGAGCAGTTCATTAATGTTGTCAGCGATCCAAGCTTTATAAATAGAAGTGGATGAGCAGAAATTCAAGTTATCCAAGATTTTCGCCTGAGGTTCTCCTAGGGCGGATCCTTGTGATCCAGACAAAATGCGTGAGAAGACGCTTGAGAGTTCTTCACTTCCTTCATCCATTTCGAGTGACGACCGGAGCCTTCGACTAGAGCTAGATCTCGAGAGAGTCAGCTCCACCGCCCATCCATGGCACTACTGGCAGCCTTGACACACATCCGCTGGAAGCAAGTCTTTGCTTCCAGCCGATCATTTCATTTTCCTTTCTTTTCTTATATTGTATTGTATGACATTTTATGATTAAGGAATTAATACAATTTGTTTTCAATGCATTTCTCTGTTTCCTTCGACTCCATCTCTATCTTCTTTTCTCAGCTTCTTTACTTTCATTACAACACTTAGTGAGATTGCTTGGGTATTGCTTACTTAGTCATGTGGATTAGGGATATGAAGCCTGTAGCAACCTACCGAGAGGTGTGCGTTGCTTGAGTGTATGAGTAACCTTATTTTCTTAGTGTGAAGCTACGACAATGCTTGTCTATAGGCTAACGCATTACTTGTCTATGAGTAAAATCAGCAACAACCAACTGCCCGGGAGGGTAAGTGGTTGGTCGCATTAAGAAATGTATGCATTGTTCACTAGAGATGGGAATAATCTTAGGTCAGCCAAGTTCATGCGGTTACCTTGTCCTATGAGCGCATCATTCATCATTTAGGCATACTTGATAGAATAGTCTAAAAATCAAATCTAAGACTCGAGAGAGCGGATTGGAACGCATAGGCAAGAATGGGGAATTTAGAGATAAGCTCTGTTTGCTATCACACAGCGTATGTGCCCTACAGATAGGATATTGCATGCGTCTAGGAAGTAGGATAAGGTGTTATGTGGCAACCATGTTCATGCGGCGAGAGCTAGTGAGCGGGTTATGGAGGTCTAGGCAGGCATAGGCTTCTCAGCATTATCGCAGATACACCGCATACGTTCTAGAGTTAGGTTCACGTGTGTATAGCATGATTGCATGGCTTGCGTTGACTAAGTTTGCCCTTGCGGTCACTCTTAAGGGTTGCAATGAAAACATCTCCGCATTTTATCTATTTTCCCATTCATTTGTTTCATGTCAAATGTTGTCATATCTCTACCTCTCATGCATATTCTCATTGCGTTGTCTGTTAGCTAGGAGTAAGAGTAGTGTTAATATAGAAACCCCTCCATCATTCTTTTGTTTAAACTGCCGTATGCACATTACCGCATTCATTTTGCTACAAGTCCCTGTGTTCGACCTCGGATCACTCGAGAAACTTGCGTTCATGTTATACTTGACGTGAACGCAAGAAAACTTGTGATAGGACGTATGATTATCGCATACATTCGTTAACACATTATCACTCCAACGCATGACTATCGACGCATGACTATAAACGCATATCTTAAGAACATGCATCGCATATTGCATCCACGGGATTTTAGTTGTTGAATAATTGACTTCTAATTTCCCGTCATCATGTACCCTAAGTGACATCTATTTTGCAATGATGCTTCAATAAGGTAAGATAAAAGTCACCGTAGGGTGATCAAGTGCCCCTTCACTGAAATGAGACATTCTTAACCATTAGACAAAAACAACTACTTGTAACTGTAACTAATAGTCACCATTGTTCGGTCATGAATTTGTGAACATCTTTAACAATTCCGTGTAAGTGTAACCCCTCATTTTAGGTTCTAAAGTCTCGCCCTAATGAGCCAACCTTAAGGAAAGCCGATTAGGACAAGAGACTAAAGCAACCATATCCATTTTTGGAGATCAATAAAGTGTCATGCAAAACTGACATCCTTTAGAGGGACACCCACGATGCCTCGAGGCGATGCATGAAAATTTATCCAACCTAATGAGAGAGACTGAGGGATATGTTGTCACATGTCCTGCTCCCACTTACTATAAACACTCTCTCCATTCACCTTGATATTAACCTACACAAATGCCACCAGTAGGGAGACACCCATGGTGCCTCGAGGCCGAGAGTAGATCTCATGGTGTGAACTTTTAGGGAGAAATGTGTAGAGGTTAAAGTGAAGTATCACATACCACATTTTTCTCCCACTGAGTGTTCTTCCTAGGGTTCATTAACTTAGAAAATCCGGCTACTGATTTTATTTAAGTGATTTATTTAATTTGCTAAAAAAACAACTCTTGCTTTTGCTGATTAAACAACTTTGATTCAAGTCCCATTAAACTCTTTAATAGACTTTCATCAAACTTGCATGCATGTAACAAATCTATCTAATTCATCTTTCCAGATAGGGGTGCGATGTTTCCATCGACTTAAGTACCTTAGCCTAGCCAAAATCAACCTTAGACAAAAGGTCCCTTATAGATATATTTGTTACATATTTAATCTTTTATTAGGAATCAATTTAATCCTATTAAACTGATTTAAAAGATCAAACTTAGATTTCTAATCTCATTGGAAACGTGATCTTAGGTCTATCTCAATCAAATTTTAAAACAATTTTAAAAAATGATTATAGCCTAAGGTTTGCATGCAACTCTTTATTATTGATTTTAATTCTAATTTCATTTATTATAATACTTATAAGAAATGAAATGTTATAAGAAATGAAACAATCAAAGCCAACCATCACATGAATGACATACATAAGTTAATTATAATAATTATAAATTAACCTAAAGTTGTGTCATGCTTCATGCAATGTTCATTCATTACTAATATATAACTTTTATATAAACAAGTAATGAATAAAGCTATAGCATACATTCCATGTAGGATTGTATCAACAACAGCAGAACCACAAGGATCATCTAAGCACTCAAATTCACTAATTTTGGCAAAATACAAAGCATGCTTTTGCAAAAAAAAAAAATGAGTTTCAAGACATACCTCTTGTAGAACTTCTTCAAAGCTTCTTCACCAACTGCTATCTTCTCCAAATCTTGTTGTAGACCACCTCAAGATCTTCCCCACTATTTTCTTGGTGCTCTAGATTGAGTTGTGGGACTCAAAACAAGCTTGAATCAAGGATAGAAGTAGAAAAGCTCACTGAAGAAAAACAGCTGAAGAACTCTTTCTTCAAACCAAATTTTCTCTCAAATCTCTATAAATTGCATGTTTGATTTTCACTGCAATCTCTTCATTATATTGCAGATCAATATGCAAAGAGAAGAGTTGCATGAGTTACAGCTCATGCTTGGAGAAGACAAGGCCAAGATATTGCTTCATGTGTAAGCTACTTAGGTGATGGATAATGGAAAAACCCTTTTTTCGATTTTGTGTGTTTTTGGTTTTTACTTTTTCAATTTTATCTAAAATCAAAATTTGATTTTATAAAATCTATTTTTATTTTTTTTAAAAATGAAAAAAATTAATTAATCTCATAAATTAATTATTAAATAAAACTTAATTAATTTAATATCAAATATTAAATTAATACATATCCATCTTTATATATTTAAATCATATTTAAATATATAAATTCTCCTATTCCATTTAATTATAAAATTAAACATATAATTATATCTCATATAATTACTAATTCCCTTAATTCTAATTTGAACGTTTCAAATTAACTTGTCACGCTATTCTAGAGCTAGTCCGTTACGAGCTAGTAGGGGGACCTCGCAGACCTACAGATCATGGGCTCTAACGATCTGAGATTAATTGGCTAAACTCATTAGAACAAATTAATCTCCATTCGTTGACTAATGGGTCACTCTACTAAAATCTCCATTCGTTGACTAATGAGTCATTCCACTAAAGCCCATAGTTGCACTCCCCTCACTGTAGATATATTATGTCCACATGATTTAACCATAATCAGCAAGTCGACCCTTCACAGGTTGTTCTGTATAACGGCTGGTCAAATATCAGTTTTACCCCCGAGATTACGTCTTATTCCTCAAGTCCCTATTGATCCTCTAATGAACAACTGGTTAGTGATCCAATCACTAAACCAAACTCTCTCAGCCCAGTGAGAGGGTGGGGCTCTTGTTCAAGATCTGGATTCAGTACTTGAGAGAACAACCTTTCTCTTACCCTAAATCGGGTAGGCGTGAACTTCGTCTTGCACCCTATGTCCTCAGCTATCTATCCGATCTCACCCCTAAAATGGGAGTCTTATTGAGCCGATGCTGTTGAGCCAACCCTCAACTATACAAATCTAAGGGCAATCCGAATAAACAGGAGTTCATAGTTAGCTCAAGATTAAGATCGAATTACCTAAGTCATCTAGGTGAAATAGTCAGTCTTAAACAGTAAACAGTGTTTATAAAGTAAGAGTGACTTATTTCTTGGTCCTGATCTTATGCAAACTCATTGCATAGGACACCCTCACTCCTCATGTCATAACATGTACGAATTAGGATCACATCGTATATAGCATTTTACAACTCTTTGTAACAACTACAGAGTATGTCGCATTAATGGTATTACTAGAATAAGTACCCAACCTCATTCATGTACCATAGATCATTTTGACTATTTGCTCGAACTCGATCCACTCTTATGTCTCCACATAAAGTTCAAGTACTCATACGATAGTCATGGGTCTTAATTTATTGGATTTAGAATTTCATACAATATGAGATCAATAATAAATATATTAATAACAGAAAATGTTTATTATTTTATAAACTACAAGATTTTAGGACATAAAACCCAACATTCCATGCAACTTTCAACCTTATATTATAACACTTATAATATAAATGATGCATGGATTATGCTATAATGCATGCATACTAACTCTTATATTATATGATGCGCGAGCATGCTTTATGTAATTTAAATCATGCATACTAAATATATATAACACTTATAATATAAAATGATGCATGAAAAAAATGCATAACCTATGGTGGGTCTTAAAAACTATATGACATACAATATGACATATAAAAAAACATACATACATTTGTATATTTAACTAAAATTGATGGACCGAGATAGACAATCTCAAAAAACTGGAAATTAAAGGCTAACTTATTACAAAATTGAGTCCACCGGTTTGGAACAAGTGAACCGGGTCTTGAACCGCTCACCTCGAACCGCTCCACCAAGAACCCTTGCAGCTGATCGTGTAGCAAACTTCTAATCGTCGAGTATAGATGATCGTTTATATGTGATCGTGTAGCTTTTGACTATGCGATGAGCATGAAAGTCTACACGATCGTGTAGCGAGCTTCGAGTATCGTATACTATGCGATCGTGTAGCTAATGACTATGCGATGAGCATGATAGTCTACACGATCGTTTAGCAGCAAGCTTGCATCGAGTATCATATACCGCTCGATCGTCTACCCATGGAGCGCCTATGCGATCATGCAGCCAATGCAACATGATCGTGTAGTAAACTCTACATGATCGCGTAGCATTAGCTATGTGATCATTTAGCAAATGCTACACGATCGTGTAGTAAATTCTACACGATCGCATAACAAAATATAAACGATCATTTAGCTCCAACTATATGATGCGGCAACCACCCTTTCATCTTTTCCATTGAAACGCACTGCAACTCTTCTTCTGAAGCCTCACGAGCGACTCAAAACTTAACGAATACAGATTCGATTGCAATTTATTGCCCACAAATGCAGGGGCCCTTACAAATTAACTTTGTAAATTTAAACATAAAACCATAAACATAGATTACTATCCCAAATCATCCATCAACAACCATCCACAAAGATTTATCATATAAACACAATGCAGAAATTAAAACCCACCAAAACTATAAATGATTTTAATACATAAATGGAATTTGGAATCAGAACTACAATCTGGCTCTAATACTAATTGAAAGAACTCGTTTTGAAAAGGAGATCCTTGAGTGGAAGTGGATATCATCCAAATTTCATTTTTATTAAAAACTAAATTTACAGTAAACATTCAAGGTATGCATTCATAAACAAATTACAACATGCTTTTTACAATAATAAAAAAAAAAAGGTTCAAGAAATATCACCTTTGAAGAACCTTTCTTCTTGTAATTCCCTCGAACAGTCACGAACCTCGAACTCAGCAAAAATTTGAAGACCTTCTTCAAGAACTTCACGAACCAAACAGAGACACTACCATAGTGAACCTTTTGTATTCTCAAGATGAGAACCCATAAGTGATGGGCTCTGGAGGGTTTGTTTGAGTTCAGAGGAGGAAGGAGATTGAAGAACACTCACAGAACAATTCTATGAAAAACTCTATCGTATAGTAAAGCTTCAATCATGCAGTTTGTTGTTTTGTTCGTCTTAGAAAGAAGAAGAGAAACTAATTTCTTTTATTCCTTTTGCCACAAAACCCAATAACCACCCACTATGGTGGTTGGAGAGAAAATAGGAATTTATTATTCAAAATAATAAAATAATATAAATAAATATGATAACTAACTTATCATATCATATTTATATTAAACTATATGTTATATCAAATATAACACATAACCTATAGTTTTAATATTGTATCATATACAATATAAACTATAGTTCCTTTTCTCTATTTTATGGCATTTAATATAAATCATATTTATATTAAATTTAACAACTATGAATCACATTCATAGAAAATATATTTGAATCCCATTCAAATATTTATTTCCTCCAAATAAACTATAATGTATTAAATACATTATAACAATTATATCATATATAATTGAATCAATTTAATTATATCATATATATAATTAAATTCTCTCTTATTAATTTGAACAATTCAAATTAACCCAAAAACTTATTCTCAACTAAATCCTTTTTGAGCTACCAAGAGGATCTTATAGATCTGTAGCTTGAAGCTCCAACGATACATGAATAATTAATTAAACTCTTTAATTATATTATCCACCATCCGTTAACTGTCGGGCACTCCACTAAAGACCGATAGTTACACTCTTCGCACTACAGATAATTTCTGTGTCCATTGGATATAACCAATCAACAGTATAATGACCCTTCACAAAGTGCTCATAAGTACAGTTAGGCCAAATTACCGTTTTATCCCCGTAGTTACATCTAACACTTAAGTACTACTGATCCCTCTAATGAACAATATACTTTTTATTAATGTTTTCAAAACTTAAGATAAGTTTTGAAAACTTAAAAAAAAATTCTAAAAACCTATTTTGATTTTTAGAATTCAACTAGGAATTTAGGTATTTTTTTTCAAGAAATATGAAAAGGGTAATTGAAAAATTGAGACAATAAACATAAATTTCTAAAACAAGAAATTAAAAACGATATCGTTACCAAACACGGTGCTATAAATTCATATTTGGTTAGCTATCATTCACACTTGTTTATTATTTTATTTTATTTTGATGTGGAACATTTTCATTGGTGTTCTAGTTACTTATATCACAAAATATTATCCTAAGCTGCCATGATTTTCAGAGAGTGTCAATTAGTAGGCTAACTAATTTGTTATAACGAATCTGACCTTCCCCTCTCTGACCTGCTCATTTTTATATACTGAACTACTACACATTGCCAATTAGTGCCTTGATTGATGTTTAATTACAAAATTAACTACTTTTGACTCATTTATATTATAAACAATTAATTCTAAATAACACTTATTAAAAAGGGAAAAAAAGAAAAGAAAAGAAAAGAATACATTAAGCCAAATACCATAGGAAGCTTTTTATATTATGTTTGAGAATGAACTAAAAAATATTGAAATTTGACAACGTTAAAGAATTAGGTAGTACTTTGAACCTAGTTTCAAATTTTATGTCAATTCTTTTTTCAATAACTAAACCATCAATGAAACCCAATTTTATTTCTTAAAAAAAATGTTTTGTATCTATTCTATATTTGTCCAAGAAAAAAAAATAGAAAACACAAAATACAATCTCCAAAATTTATGGTGGTTAAGGATATAAATTGATTTATTAATATCAGACATAAAACATATACAATCGATCTCGTTAGAGATTTAGTTCATGCACCTCACATATGATCTCAAAAAGAATACAACATCTAAAGTTTAGAGGTGCAAATTGATTTTTTCCCTATAATCTATTTATACAAGATATATACTATAATACTAATTTATATTATTGTAAAGTAACGTGGTTATTATTTTGATTTGACTAAAAGGGCTTTACTAATAGAGTTATTTTTCCTTATATCATATTCTTGAACGATGGATAGTTAGACCTCTATAAAATAATCATCTATATATCATTTTTATTCAAGACTTTTCATGTGTTCACCGATGAGATGTAATTAACCACAACTTAGATATAAATTTCCATAATCTTGTTTTTTTTTTTTTTTTCATTTCTAAAATGTTTTAAATTTATTAAAGTTGTTATCAATAATTGATATGTGAGATTATGATCGCATTCTTGTTTGATATATTATTCTAAAAAGTAAAAATATTTGAAATGTGGTATCTTGGCCGTTAGTATTCAATCAATCAAGTCAATGACAAAATTAGTCTAGCTAATGCACAATCACTAAATAAATCTTCCAAAACCAATAGTTTCGAAAAGAATCTAGGTCTAATAATGCCGCAGTCTTATTTATTATATATATATAATCTTTGTAAACTCAGTAATTCAGTAATATCGAGGATTTTTTTTTTTTTTCTACAAATTTAAATTTGATTAATATATAAATTAATCATTGAAAAATTCAATGATGATTTAACTTTTTACTAAAAATTTCACAAATGTTCATGTTTAAATCTTATAAATTTTATCTCATGCATATATTTTATAATTAATGGAAAGTATTTGAGAATATATTTTTTTTTTAGTAAATTCTAAAATAAAAGTTCAAGAGGATAATAACTCATCATTTACGTTTAATGTTACGTTTAATGTTAAGATTGTAACACTTATTTAAGTTTGAGGTACAATTTAATGAAATTAAAAACTTAATAAAAATTCATACCTTTACAAATTGAGAAGTATGATATGTAATTTTTCCTTATATATATATATATATATATATATATATTGAACTATACTCATTTTAGCGGAAAAAAATATAATAATCTAAAGATTTTGGATATACCTTAATTGCCCCGTCAATGTTTGAATCTCAATCTTAATTCTTAACTTCAATTAATTGACATAAAAACTGACCATAAATAAGCAAAACTTTCAAATGAGAAAAATAAAAAAACACATTGAATTAGATATATAACTTTTTTTGGGTTAAAAATACTATTAATTTTAATTCTTGTACTTTTAATTGTCAAATTTTAATTCTTGTCGTTTCAATAAATTTTCTCTTAAGTTAATTTTTACTGAAACTGGTTAAATAATAATATTAATAATAATTTTCATGCAAAGAAAGACAATATGTGAATATGTTATCAAAATTTAAAGTAAAAATACTAATAAATAACTTTTTTTTTATAAAAAATCAACAATAAACTAGTAGTGGAAACTAAATTTAAGATTTATTTAAAGTATGAGGACTAAAATTGGATAATTAAAAATTTAAAGACTACAAATTGAACAAATTTCAAAATATATGGACCAAAATAATATTTTAACTTTATTTTTTTAATACAACAATTATAGGATAGGCAATCAAGTCCCTCCATGGTAATTAAGCTGAGTTCATGCGTAAATATATTGAAAAGAATATATTTTATTTTTATTTTATAAAATAAATGGGAGTAGACAGTTAACACTCTTAGTTGAGCTAACCAATCATTGATTAAGACAAATTCCAATTACTAAACAACTCCAGCCTTGATAGGGAGATTTTTTTTTCTTTTTTTAAATAAATCCAATTAAAACGAAAAACAAAATCACAAATTCTTTTTTAAAACTGGACTCTTCCTCACTAATAATAATAATTATTATTTTTTCAATTAACGTAGCTCAACTGACATATAAATGTATTTAAATTGAAGAACTAACTATTTCATCCGTCCTTTTCTTTTCTTTTTTCAATTTAGTCATCAATCATCTACACCTTTTTAGTAATATCAACTTATTAATTTTATTAATAAATAACATATGTGGAAATGTCATTTAAATGCTATGTTTGACAAATTACTGCCCTCTAGTACCAAATATTAACATACTTATTCTTTAAGAAAAATGACAACATATTTATTTTTACGTAAAGAAATTTTATTATTTTAGTGGTAAAATCGAAATTAGAGACCATTTGATATATTTAGCCTATATTGAAAATCTATACATAATTCCCTTAATATTTTTTCCATGAATGGTATGATGTTACCACATGAGTTTAATTTTTTAACATTTTTTTTATATTTGTGCGTGTCCGAGCCAACTTACGTACACCTCGACTAATCACACGGAACAATCTACATAACTCTATAATATTTGAGTGTTAAGAAAACTCGTAAGATATTAAATCCTAGGTATGTAATGACCCTGGATTAAACTCATGACTTCTTAGCTTTTGACTTTTTTTTTTATGTTCCCACAATCATTAGGCGAATCCATAATGGTTATTTTATAACATTTTCTTTCATCTGATTCAAAACTTTTCTTACAAATGATCTAGTAATGTACTATTTCATTTATATACTCGTAATCTTTTGTAATCGTATCGAGAATGTGAATCAATAAAAATCTCAGTAGTTTCAAGATATAGAATTGAATGTTTGTGTTTTATGGAGAATGATAAGTAGTGTGGGAAAGAAGTGGGTACAACAAATCCCCATTATGGTTGGACCAAAAGGATTTAACCTTAAATCCTCAGTATACCTGCTGACTCTCTGAACCTAATTTTGCAACAAAATGTTTTTTTTTTTTTTTTTGGGAATTTCTTAAATTATATTGAATTTAGTCTTCCTTTTTCCCTCCTCTTTTTCTTGTTATAAATAGCTACTTTCATTCAGTTCCTCCATCAACCAAACACATCACAAAGAAACAGAGAGATGGAGGAGTTGTTTAACATGAAGTCTTTTTGTTCTTTCTTTTTGGTTTCCCTTTTGGGCTTCTTCCCTTTACTCTCTACTTTTGCTGTTGCTGAAACTCACTACCATGAGTTCATTGTAAGTTCTCAAAATCTTCCATTCCATTCACTAATCATTTAGGTTTCATTCAGCAATCGTTTGATTTTTCGTTTTTAAGTTTTTAAACATTCTGCCTATAAACATCTTTTCTACACCTCAGAAGTAATTTTTAAAATATAGTTTTTGTCTTGGAATTTGGTCAAGAATTCTACTCTTTTATTTAATTACTCAAGAAAAATAAAAATCATTGTAAGGAATTGAGAGAAAATAGACTTAATTTTCAAAAACTAAATGGTTATCAAACATGGTATTTTCTCACAATTTCTTACTCATAATTTTCACACTTTCTATCTAAACATTGGTTTTTTTTTTTGTTTTTGTTTTTTTTTTAAATTAATTTTATAAATACTACTTCTACTTCCAACCTTTGATATCTACTTTTTACCAATAATTTAAAAAACAAAGTCAATTTTTTGAAAACTTAAAAAATTAGTTTTTAAAAAGTTTTTTTTTTTTTTTTTTTTTTTGGAATTTGGCTAAGAATTCAACCATTATACTCAAGAATGTTGCAAATCATTGTAAGAAACGAAGAGAAAATGAGTTTAATTTTCAAAAACCAAAAATTAAAAAAAAATGGTTACCAAACGAGACCTACGTTTTCTTAATTTTCAAAATTTGGCTTTGGTTTTAAATACAGACAACAAAACATAGAAAATAATTAATGAAAGCGATGTTTATAGGCTTAATTTTTAAAAATGAAAAAATAAAAAATCAAATAGTTTTCAAGAGAAGTCTTCACTTTTCACATTCTCTATTGACCAATTCTTACCTGCTCGATAGACTATGCCCATTCTTTCATTCTAGCCAATAGTTTGACTGCAAAAATTGAGTGCATATTATTTAGTGTGTATCTCAAACTACACCAAATAAGTATCTACCATATGACAGTTTTTTATTTTTTACAAAAATAGATTATTTTTTTAAAAAAAATAGATTATTTTTATTTTTTAAACTATGTATAAAAATGGACAAAATGGAATTATGATGGACCTAATCATGATTTATAGATTTATATATATTATATACTAAAAAAAAAAATGAACGGACAGGTGCAACCGAAGGCAGTGAAGAGGCTGTGCAAAGTCCACAACGTCATAACGGTAAACGGGCAGTTCCCTGGCCCCACTCTAGCGGTCAGAGATGGCGATTCCCTTGTTATCAAAGTTGTGAATGCTGCCCGCTACAATGTTTCTCTCCATTGGTACTTACTAACTTTTAACAAAAATAGATTCATTCAACAATAATCAACAAATCTTATGTTTCAATAGAAAATCCCCAACTCTACAACTCTTTTCCAAAGAGGCTAATTCTTTCCATTTCTTTCGAATTATAGAAAGCTTTAAGAGGGAATTCTATGTAGAAGTCAAAAATATGGATTAAATAGTATTCATTCAAGAATTTAGCACCCTCCTTTTAAAATGGTAGGTGATACTTAACCGTGTTAATAATTAATTTGTTAGAAAATTAGATAATGCATAAAGAGAATTTAACTAAACATAAGGTGTTTTTAATTGGGATACTTTGAAACCAAAGATATAGACTCATTTTATAGTGCTTAGAGTCAATGATTTTCTTGAACTTTTTTTTATATACAACAACCACTCATCTAATATTTTGCTATAATCCAACATAATTTTGAGTTGTGATGTGGTTAGGCATGGGATAAGGCAGCTGAGGAATCCATGGGCAGATGGACCAGAGTTTGTGACCCAATGCTCCATAAAGCCAGGGGGTAGCTACACCTACCGATTCACCATTGAGGATCAAGAAGGAACTCTATGGTGGCATGCTCATAGCAGATGGCTTCGAGCCACCGTGTATGGGGCTCTCATTATATATCCTAAGTTGGGTTCTCCATATCCTTTCATAATGCCCGAGAGAGAAGTTCCTCTTCTTCTTGGTAAATGCAGATATCTCATAATCTTTATAAATTACATGAGCTACTCATTTCGTTGTCAAATAAATATTGGTTTTGTAAAACAGGGGAATGGTTTGATAGAGATCCGATTAGTGTGTTGAGGCAAGCACTTTTCACTGGAGCGGCTCCTAATGTCTCTGATGCCTACACCATTAATGGCCAGCCCGGCGATTTCTATATCTGCTCCAAAAAAGTTGGTTTTGAATAATTGATAAATTTATTATAATATATATTATATATATATATATATAAGGTTATTAGAAAAGAGTTTTTGTTTATGACATTTTGGTAGAGACGGTGAGGTTGGCCGTGGATTCTGGTGAGACGATTCTTTTAAGAATCATAAATTCAGCACTGAATCAAGAACTATTCTTCTCCATCGCCAACCACCAGATGACGGTGGTGGCAGTCGACGCAGCTTACACCAAACCATTCGCAACAAACGTCATTATGATCGGACCTGGACAAACCACCGACGTCCTCATAACAGCCAACCAACCACCAGCCCACTACTACATGGCTGCCACTGCCTACAACACCGCCATCAACGCCGCCTTTGACAACACCACCACCACGGCTATCCTCCAATACAACAATTGCCCACAACAACAAAAAAAACAACAATCACAACCCATTCTAGCCCAACTCCCAAATTTCAACGACACCCCGACCGCCACCCGATTCACCGACCAACTCCGAAGCCCGAATCAAGTCAACGTCCCAACCCAAATCGACGAAAACTTATTCTTCACTGTCGGATTAGGCCTCAACAACTGTACCAATCCAAACAGCCCTCGCTGCCAAGGCCCCAACGGCACTCGGTTCACTGCCAGCATTAACAACGTTTCCTTTGTTTTCCCAAAGTCCAATTCCATAATGCAAGCCTATTACCAAGGTGTTCCAGGCGTTTTCACCGCCGATTTTCCGCCGGTTCCACCGCTGCAATTTGATTACACTGGGAATGTGAGCAGAGGATTGTGGCAGCCTAGCCGAGGGACTAAGGCTTATAGGCTTAGATATGGTTCTAGTGTGCAGATTGTGTTGCAAGATACCAACATTGTAACTACTGA
Source organism: Benincasa hispida (assembly GCF_009727055.1). NCBI lineage: Eukaryota > Viridiplantae > Streptophyta > Magnoliopsida > Cucurbitales > Cucurbitaceae > Benincasa > Benincasa hispida. The sequence continues at coordinate 15,729,267 of NC_052356.1, read as the reverse complement.
AAATCACCCCATGCATCTCCATGGCTACCATTTCTACGTCGTTGGTTCCGGTTTTGGGAATTTTAACCCAGCCACAGATCCATCGAGGTTTAATCTCGTCGATCCACCGGTGAGAAACACCATTGGAACGCCCACCGGCGGTTGGGTCGCAATTCGTTTTATTGCTGATAATCCAGGTCAGAATAGATTGTTTATACTTTTTATTTATTTTGATTCTCTAAAAAAATGACTATTATAGGGTAAAAAATTTAGAGTTTTTTAAAATAATAAAGAAAAGGTAATTAAAGTAAATAAGAAATTGAGTTTGTGAGTATAATAAGTGATATTTGACATTTTTGAGGTTGTTGGAAAACGACAGGAGCTTGGTTGATGCATTGCCATATAGACTCTCACCTTGCTTGGGGATTGGCCATGGTTTTTCTAGTTGAGAATGGCCAAGGAGAGATGCAATCTGTTCTTCCTCCACCGTTGGATCTGCCTCCTTGTTAAATTCTATTTTATATATATATATCTATCCAATATCCGAAGGCTTTAATTCCTTCCTCCATTATTTATGTTTCACTTCTCCATTTCATTGCCAAGGCAAAAGAAAAAAAAATGTATTATTGTTTCTTTCCCATATAATATTTTAGAGAAAAATAGTAACATCAATATCATCTTTATCTGAGTGAATTAAGCCTTATTTATTTACCCCTTTGCAATACAAATATCCTTTCTCCACCTTTTCAATTTAGAGGAAACAATTAAATTTAAGATTAAATTACAACCTATTTGGAAGTAGTTTTAAAATAATTAATTTTAACCAACGTCTTCGTGGGTGGTTGCGACAAAAAGAAAAAATGAGGAAAGAAAAATATGAGTATAGGTGAGCCTCTCTCTGTCGTACCCCGTGAGTGTTTTTTTTTTTTTTTTTAAATGCAGAATAAGATAAATCTTTAGATTTGAAGTCTTTTTCTTTCAGGTTTATTTGTGTGTTGTGAGTGGTTTTTTTTTTTTTTTTTTTTCTTTTTTCTATTAGAGAGTTTGAAAACTATTGTAAAAGTAATTCGTGAGCCTTCTTTTTGGAAGAAATCATTCTCGAGTGTTATAAAGTCTTATATTCTTCTCTCTAACCAACCGAGAATTGGATATAACCCTTGTTGGATTGACAATATTAGTTTATCTATTTTTTCAAGCTTGTGAGTTTTAAATCGTTTATATTCCACTTTTATTTAGAACTCGAGTCAATTAACGTTCTTTTTAACTTCTTTGTTGGACTCTAATCGATTAATGTGAGATATATATTAACAAAGTTACATTTGGTCATTGAGTCTAAGCTTTACATTTCTTTTCCTCAAATTACAACCAAACGATATATAGTTGGTTCCATGTACATAGAAAAATACATAATAAGAATAATAACAATCTACCTCTAAGGCAAATAATTACAAAATGTACAGACTGATTATTCCTACTGAATATCAAACCTAATTTTCCCACAAAGCCCAGAAGAAAACTGACCTTGGTCTCTTAAAACTTGTTGTTGCACAACCAACACAGAAGCAGCTGCAGTAAAATCCTCAGAAGCAACAAAATCACCAATAATCCCCAACTCATTTTCATTACTCCAATTTGACAATCCTTCAAGAAGCACTGGATTTATCCCTTGTTTTCTTCCAACAATCACTAACTCATAACAATCATCATTCATTGACTGTATTGCTGCTATTGTCTCTGCTCCATTTCTCACAACCACTTCTCTGTAAATCACTCTCTCATTTGTTTCATTCTTTACCCAAAACCAAGTCACCATTCCATCATCTAGCTTCTTCTCAAACTCATTGTCACCTCTTGAGTTTTGTGAAAGAAATCTCACTACTGATACACAAACGTCTACATTCCCAACGATTCTGTCTGCATAAGCAAGTGCTTCTCTTGCATCTGCTCCTCCAAGAAATAGAACAGCGAAGTGTTGAGCTGAGTTCCAAAAGGATTGCCCTACCATCGGGCTGTGAAGATTGCATTTGTCCACTAGAATCCCAACTGAACATGGCGCATGTTCTAATACATTTATGTTCACACTTTGCAATCCCCTTGCTGATTCCCCCGCTAGCCCGTTTCCTCTGCGTATAAAGATACATGAGTTATTCTTTTCATTATCAACTGTTTGTTATAAGTATCAGTGACAAGTACGGATTTCTTAAATCACCGATTAATCCAAAAGCTTAAATTGATGAGTGAAGACAAGTTTAATATCATATCATGGGACCTCATGGACCACTTACCTTGAAACTATCTTAAATCACTTATTGATAAAAAAACGTAAGCTGATAGGTGAAGCAAACTTAGAGCCTCTTTAGTAATTAATTTGAAAACAGAGTTTTGAAAACAGAATTGTATTTCATGTTTTCAAATATATATTTGATAATCGATTAAAAAATTAAATTGCAATTTAAACCATTTTTCAAAACATGTTTGATAATATATTTATAAATCATAAAACTAATTCTAGTTACTAACTAAATATTGTTTTTTTTTCTAATATAATTATGTATTTTAAAATTTAAAATTCAAAATCTGAATACATAGAAAACAAGAAAAATTTTGATATTTTTAAAATTTGTAGTGTTTAGATCATATAATTCAAAAACGGTTTTAAAAAATAGAATCCAAGCCACCTATGAATTATATATGTCAGAAAGACCCTTAGTATCATATCATCTAACAAAATATTTACCTGCTAGAAGGGAGGATGATGAAATTGGCCTTCTTGATCAAACCAAGCTCACAAATGTCTTGATTCATGGAACGCTTAGGTGCAACGGCGGTGTAGGTGTGTAACTTGACGAGCTCGGAGCGAGCTTCCTCGTAGAGCTTGAGAGCATTGTGGATGGAGTCGGAGGCAGTGTATTTGGATGGGGCTTTGCATTTTTTGTGGTCGATGAAGACGGGGGCGGCACGACCGACCAGCTCAATGAGATGGAGGGCATAGATGGAGAATGGGCTAGCCATCGTTGGGTTGGACATGTCTAGCAAATTCACCAATGCTGCTACGTTTTCTTGGTCTTCTATGCACATAACTATCCGCATCTTTGTCCCTGGCGGCAAGTGCTGGATTGTTCTCCTTTTGTTCACCATGTATGGCTTTGTCGGGTCGTACAATAAGCTTATTAGTGGGGATACCATTGCAGTTATCATTGCAGTCATTAGTACCATCATTGTGAACTCTGGGATCTTTATTATCTATCACCCAAATGTCTCCATTAGCAATACAACAAAAAGTAAATAAATCCAAAAACTAACTCCAACCAAATGGATCCATTGGTTTTGTTTGATTTTTTAACTATAAAATTGAACATCTTGATTTGTATTTGGAGAACACCAAGAATTATTAATTCAAATTGGTTTTTTGATTGGATAAACCAATCAAAACTACACCAGAATATATACACTTTTAGAAATAAATTATAACCTTAGGTACATTAGTATTTTAATTATTATAGTGCATGATTATTAAGATTTTTGTACGGATGACCCAATCCCAGATCGTTAATTCGGAATGACCCTTTTTAAAAAACCAAGGAAAACTAACTTTCTGCTTACGTCATGGAGTACTCCGCCGCAAGGATTGTATTATTGCGTTAGAGACGTCTTACCCATCAAGAAATGGTCAGAGTTTTGATGAAATGTTCATTTCAATTGCACTTTTCATTTTGAATCACCGTTGACAAATTGAGATCGCGGGTAAGTTCTTGTTCTTTACAGGGTTCTGATTGACCAACCAATGATTAAAAATGAAATTCGCGATTGAAATGAACATCACGTTAGACTCCGATCATTTTGCGATGGGTGAGACATCCTTAACACGATAATGGGGCCCAAGTGGTAGAGTGCTCTATGAAATAACCAAAATGTTAGTATGCTTGAATTGGATTATCCATAGAAAAATCTTTAAAAAAAAGAAAACCAATTATTATGATGCAAATCATATATGTATATGATATATGTACCTACCTTTTTGTCAATCCAATGGAGGAGGAGAATGATTTCAACTTGGCCTCTCAAGCACATGATGAAGCTAACGGCAAGCCCATCCCTAAGCGGCATTTGACAGTAAAGAGACGGAACGAGAGTAGCGCCAAATTTAAAGAAATGACCCGCCAAAGCCAGGAAGAACAATGGCGCCAAAGTAGGCCAACCAGCCTTAACCATTTCGAAAACATCAGTGTAAAGCCCCACAAAAGCAAAGGAAAATGGCATCAAAAGCTCAGAAATTATAGTCTCACTCCTCTCCACCAAAGTAGAGCCCAATGGAGGCCCATCTGGAATAGCCATACCCAACCAAAGCGGCCCATTAAGAATAGCAATCCCGAAGAAATCTGTTAAAAAGCCCATTACCAATACCCCAAGCAAAATAGCCACCACATATCCTTGCTCCACAGCCTGCCCTTCCGGTGTCTTCTTCACAATCCAATTCATTACTCTTCTTACACCAAACACAATGAAACCCAACAAAACAAATAGTGAAATTAGGTACCATATTGAGTTCTTGGAGTTCACTTCTCCTTGTAACGCTGCCTCGAATGCGACGAGCGCGTTGATCCCGACTGCGTCGCTGATTATCGAGATGGACATGGACATCCGGCCAACTTCGGAGCTTAGAAGATTGAGCTCGTGGAGAATCGGGTGGACGACGGGGAAGGCGGTGATGGCTAGAGAGGAAGTGACTGCACCAATGGAAGAGAATTTGGCAAGCTCTTTGTCCATGGATTTTCTTATGAGTAATGCAAATGTGATGTTTAATATTAATGGAACTACTACGCTGAAGGAGGCGATGGCGTATTCTTTTTTTCCTGCTTTTTTAATGAGACTGAGATCTGTTTTTACTCCGGAGATGAATAAGAAATACATGAAACCGATTAAACCGATGTTGCTTAGCAAGAAACTCACATCTTCTGGAAATAAATATTGTTTGAAATTCTTGTTGTGGCCTAGAACGGATGGTCCAATGATAAAACCTCCCTTTTACACACAAAACAATCAAATTACCCATAGTCAATAAATCATATGCTATGCTATAATA
>NC_052356.1:15678550-15724190 GCF_009727055.1 Benincasa hispida | reverse complement strand
TATCATTTTAATTTATGGTAAAATTACTCAAAACATGTCTGATAGATTCTGTTTTATGTTTTCAAATTCATTCCAACGAATGTGTATTTGGTTGATAGTCTAGATTTTGTTTTTTAAAATTGTTTTCAAATTCTATGATCCAAGTAGTACAAATTCTGAAAATAACTTGTATCCAAATTTTGAATTCAAAATTTTAAAATGCAAAATTATATAAAATGATAAAAACAATAACATATACTATTTATGTTTTAAACTCAATTATTTTTGTTAAATTTAAAATATATAGTATATTATATATATTATATGATGTTACAAAATAATGATTATACAAAAATTTTAACATAAAATAAGTTCAGAAATTAATTAGTAATGGTTTATATTCAACCTAATATTTAGTGAGTAACTAAATATATTTTCAATCATAATTTGAAAATTTATTTAAATTGGAATATTACTCTATATGTAATTGAATTAAAACAATAATAACGGCAAGTAAATAAAATTCAATATACCAAATGTCATTTACTAGTACTTGAAAGAAAAAATCAATTAGTTAACATTTAAGTTAGAATTAAATTTTGTGATCTAATAATTCGTAAATTTGTATCTAATAGATATTTTTAATTTTTTATAAAAAAAAATTAATTGATCTATTACTATTATTATATACAAATTTATACCGATCTTTTTAAGTTTATATGTAACGAATAATTGGGAATTTTTTTAATAAAAAATTGAATAGGCCAATTAGACAAAAATAAAAAATTCAGATTGAGAAACAAGAAAATTGAATGCAGAGGTGTTATGAAGTTTAAGAAGAAATGGATTAGAAATGAAAAGAAAGTGGTAGATCTTACGAGAATCTGGGAGACGATTTTAGGCTGCTGGAGAGGCCTGAGGAATATATGGAGAAGATGAATTAATAAAATTACGAACACAATATCCAAAAGCAAAGCCGAGAATGAATCTTCAAGAGGATTTGATCCATAGAATACTCCCGGAGTTCTTGGGTGCGACACCCGACAAGCCACCACCGCTCCAGCTCTGGCTCCGCCCGCCGTCGCCCCCCCGACGCCCCCCACCACCTGAAACTTTTTATGCATCATCCCAATTTCACCGCCGGGGAAGTTGCGCCATACATATTGCGCAAAATTACCACCCACCGGAAATACCCTTACCATACAATAATATTATTATTATTATTATTAATATATGTTTAATTACACATTCAAAGAAAAAGAAAAAAGAAAAAAGAAAAGAAAGAAATTAATAGAGAGTAGAGGAAGTGCGTTGAATGGGGATTTTTTAATTCTTATATTCCGTCGTCTTTCATGCTCAATCCACCATTTTCCCCTCTCTTCCTCTTTGTGGTTGCTGTGCTTTTTCTCAACTTCTTTTCCTTTTTTTTTTCTTTTTAAATTATAATTTTTCTCTTTATACCCTTTAAATTCGGCATAATTACAATTTTTTTAAAATAATATTAAATAAAAACTTGGTTGCTGGGTTTGTGCAGCCCAACCACTTATCCAATGAAAATTTGTTATAATTATAATTATTGTATTGCCCCTAATCATCTATACTTAAAGTTAAATCTACTTTTCCACACAAATTTAGCCCTTGTTTTTCTTTAATGAATCTTGAAAATATTCAATCGTGTTAGTTTTTGGTTGACTTAAAAAAAATGTTATCAGCCTCTATTAGAATTTATCCATTATTAGTTTCGAAAGTATGTTCACTATATATTTTCTTGTATAAAAATATTTATTATTAGTTAACTAATTTTAGTAAAAATTAAATTCAAATATGAATTTAAGATTGATTGAAAGACTAAATTGAATTTGGACAACTAGAAAATTATATGACTCAAATTACAAAAATTAAAATGGTAGTTTAATAAAGGTTAAATTACAAATATGGTCTTTATAATCTAAAGTTAGAATTTTAGTCATGCCATAGGAACTAAATTATAATAGTAAATTATAATAACTAAAAAATTAAATTTAACCAAATTATAGGGACAAAAATGAAAATTTAATCTTTAATAAAAGATTTTCAAATGATTTGATTCCGATTCTCCATTATTCAAATTTACCTAAAGCGACCTAATGATGAGCCCATATAAAACTAAACTTGGAAAGACATTAGGAAAAAAGGAAGAGGCTGAAAGAGCTAGCATTTATCTTTGTATATTCTATCAAATTAACTTATTATAATGTCACAGGTCGCAAACTATTCTTATTTATTTTTAAAAATATTTTAATTATTTTTTGGTGTTTGTGATGAGAGGGCCGGTTTGTTTCGCAAATATTGATATGGGATTTCATATAGATATTTAATATTTATGTATGTTTCACATGATTTCACTTTTCAAAACCCAAGATATTATTATTTAGAGACATATTTTAATTAATTATTAAATATAAATAAATTATTTTAGAACTTAATAAATTTAGTTAATTACATTTTACTATTGATATTTTTCTATTTTCCTTAAATTTTTAGTAAAGTTTTATTATTAATTATTAATATTATAATTAATTATATAATTTATTTAACTATTTTTTATTAATTTAAATAAAATTATTAAATACTTTTTAAATTTATAAATATTTCTTTTAAAGATATTAAAATTGTTAGATAATATAACAATACATTAAATACTTAAATCTTAATTATGATTGCATTACTATGTTTTTCTCTTACCTTTAATTAAAATAATTATTTAGTTTTGACTTTTATATACAAAATTGGTAAATCAAAACATATTTTATTTAACTTTTAGACATTAATTATCCAACATATCCAAACACGGACATGAATTATCCCATAAATTTAAAATTCTTACATTTTTTCGTTAAATTTAATATCCATACCCATGAAAATAATATTTGCAATTCAAATGACTCCTGGGATAATCCTTAACATGGCTTTTGAAGTATTTAAAATCAAAGAAATGCGATTCATTTCAATTAAAGGCCTTCATATGAGAGATCTATTATCCATGCTATGGAGTTCTGTTCCTAAGAAGTCTCTCGAGGAAACTTCTCTCCCCCCCCCCCCCCCCCCCCCTCTTTCCTTACTATACATCATCGTGTGGAAAGTGGTAAAAAAGCTCTTGGAAAAGGCTATTGGTAGTTCAATGTTGATGCAGTGTGGTCAGAGTCTCTTTACCGTGGAGGTATATAGGCTAAATTTTGAGGGACCATCTGGGAAAGTTAATCATGGTAGGTTGCAAACATATATTAGCAACAATTGGAAGCTCATGCATTTGGAAGCAAAAGATATGGTGAATAGTTTGATTGAGAATGATAAGCAACGGTAATTGGCTTGGACATAATTCTCCGATGGAAGTTGAGGTTGATTCTTTCAAGGTGGTCAATGTATTGAATCTTGGGGATTTTGATTTGTCTCAAGTTGATTTTTTTTGTTAAAGATGCTCTTAGTCTCGCTGATTTTGTTAGTATCTTTCATTTTTATAAAGTCCATAACTTAGCCGTTTTGATATCCTCTTTTGGGTCTTCTTAGGTATGGAAAGATGTCTTCTGAGCTTTTGTTGTTCTCCTTATTCTTGTGTGATGATGGTGGTTGGTTCACTTTGATTGCATTGATGTTTAAAAAAAAAAAAGAAATAAAAGGATATATTAAAATAAGAAGGGACACCAAAAAAAAAAAAGTAGTGATATTTGGTAAATATAGTTGGTGAAGAAAAGAAAGTAGGGTCAAAGGAAAGAAATAAAAGGTGGGCATAGGGAGTGGCAGTGAAAAGTAAACATAAGAAGAGCTTTTTCTGGGGAATTATTATTTACCACCAGAGTATGATCTTCAAAAAAAGAAAGAAAGAAAGAAAAAAAAAGGGATAGATAGGTATTGAGGTCAGAGCTGCCATTATTGCTACATACACCAAATTCAATTTATCCTTTTCCATTTTCCCATCAATCCCCAACCAACCATTTCAAGTTTTTTCCTTTTCTTGGAGACTTGTGCATTTTAGATATTAAAGCATAGGGTCAAACTATTCAATATCATTGTAATTTTTTATTGAGATTATTTTCTATTTCATCTAAAAGAGGATATATTGTGACAATATATGTTTAATTTACTCATATGTTATAAGAAAAAAAAAGAAAATTGTAATGGGTGACCATTTTAATATGCTATTTTATAGGTGTATCGCCCATATTTGATATTTTATAAATATGGCAACAACTTCGAATATAGATTTCTAATTCATTTTTATTCTATATTTGCCCTAAACAATCAATTGATAGATAGAGAAAAAAAAAGAAAGAAATAGAGAGAAAGAGGAAAGCAGCAATGCGGTAATTGATGGAGGTATGCGGTGGGGAGGTGGAGTGACAGTCGACGATAGATAGTATGCATTAGTGTTAGTTGGCGAAAGATAGATGTTGGGGAAGAAAAATAGAGAGAGATAGAAAAGTGGCAATTGGCAATCAGCAGTGTGGCGTTCAACGGAGCAAAGCAAAAAGGAGGTGAAGTGGTGGCCGGTGGCAGATGGTGTGTAGAAGTTATTGGTTGGTGAAAGAGAGATGTAGAGGGAGGGGTTCTTGCTGCAAAAAGACATTCAGTTTTTTTTTTAAACAAAAAAAAATCTAAATATGTCATTACAAAATATATCAATTCAAACAAGTGCATCATTATCAAGTTTACAATATATCAATCAAGGATATCAACAATATATCGGTCAAGTATATCAACATTATAAAAGAGTGCATCATTATCAAGTTTATCGACAGTATATCAGTCAAGTTATATTTTATCAAATATATCATTCAAGTATATCAACTTTATCAGTAGTATAAATGAGAGAATGATTGATAAATTTATCAGTTTATCAGCTGAGTACATCAATTTCAAGTATATCAGTTTATCAGATTTATCAGCAATATAAACGAGTGTATGATTTACAAGTAAATATCAATATATCAGTCAAGTGCATCATTATCGAGTATATCAACCAAGTGTATTAAATGTATATCAGTGAGTTAAAGCATTTGCAACATTTTATATCTTTTATATGTGGGCTACGAGCTTTATTTTTATCATTTTTACAAACAACAAACATGTGGACTATGAATCTAATTAATATATTTTATTTTACCGTTTTTGCAAGTGTCCCTTACAAAATGATTAGTTCTATTCTACTTATAGAAAATATGGTGTATGATACGTTTTTCTTTTAATTTTATGAACTGAGAAAAGTTTGTATTCATAATAAACAAAGATTTAATTGTATTAAATTTGAAAAAGAAAATATCAAATTAATCTTTAAGGCCCATTTTATAATCATTTGGGTCTCATTTGGTAACAATTTAATTTCTTATTTTTAGTTTTTGATAATTAAGTTTATTTCCTCTCAAATTTTTACAATGTTATCCATCTTTCTTAAGTTAAAGAGTTTAATTCTTAACCAAATTTCAAAATCAAAAACAAAATTTTAAAAACTATATTTTTTAGTTTTAAAAAATGGTTTGTTTTTAAAAATATTGGTAAAAGGTAAAAAAAAAAAATCAAGAAATTTAAGAATGGAAATGATGTATATAGTCTTAATTTTCAAAAACTAAAAACCACTTTGGTTTCTAGTTTTTTGTTTTTTTGTTTTTTTTTTTAAAAATTAAGTTTGTAAATATTGGAGTTGGTGTTCTAAATTTCGTGGTTCTTGTAGTTTGTAAACTGTATTCAAATTATTTATTTAATAAAATAACGTGTTATTTTATTCGACAATTAGATTGGATTAACTCAATCCAATAAACTAAGATCCGGGGTTATTTTACGTAACTTAAACATATATGTGGTTGACATACAAGTGAATCATGTTTAAGTAATAACCCAAATAGTCTGTAGTATATGGATAAGATTAGGTACCTTATCTTGTGACACTACATATATGACCCACTTTGTGATTGTTACAAGAATTGTAAAGTGTAACGACCCGACCCCCTAGGACTCAAGCTAGGCCGTTACTAAATACGTGCATGCATGGAACTTAAAATGACACCTTTTTATGGTGAAATAAATGTTAAATAAATAAGGTGAGTTCAAAAGTCATTTATTAAATTCAAATATTAAAAACAACAATAGGGTACCCATAAATCATAAATGTTAATAAATAAGTCTGAAACAATTCTTAATAGTAAGTTTCAAACATCAAAACTGAAAGTTAAGCAAAACATGAAAAGAAATCTAAATCTCATGAGTGGAAGCATAAAACTGGTCTCAGTGGCTCGATCATGAATTTCGCTTATCATTCACCGACGCGTCCCTACTCTAACCTGAAACATAAACATGAGAAAGTGTGAGTATAAAATACTCAGTAAATAACCCCACTATTGGGGTTAGGATAGGCATCTATGTCCTCTAGGTGCCTACCTCTGGTGGAACATATAAACTACTCTAGTCCTCATGGGACACATACATCCATGATATACTAAATTCTTTTCTTTTCTTCTGCCGTTTACTCTCCCGTCTCTATTGTGTAGTCTTCTGCCTCTGTCGTGTAGACTCCTGCCTCTGTCGTTCAGTCTCTCGACTCGATCGTTTAGTCTCTGTCTCTCTATCGTTTACATGGTATCAGAGCTTTAAGCATCCNTAGTTAAGTATGCCCACTACCTCTAATAAGTCCCGTAGGACCTATACCTCTGGTGAATCCAGAAGGAAACACAATCTCTTACTGATAAAAGAGTCGTCCACGTCTGCTGATTTAAACAAAATTTTCCTTTTTTTTTCCTTTGTTTTCTTTCAGCAAATCATTTTCCACTATTTTGGTTGCTATTTTCTCTTTTCTCTCTCATGGTTGTTATACTTAACCAGTGTCATTGTACCATGTGGCAATATATGCGTTAATAAATAGCTACTACACGATGGGCACTATTCATCGTGGAAGGCCGATCATTTACTAAATTCTTTTCTTTTCTTCTGCCGTTTACTCTCCCGTCTCTATTGTGTAGTCTCCTGCCTCTATCGTTCAGTCTCTCGACTCGATCGTTTAGTCTCTGTCTCTCTATCGTTTACATGGTATCAGAGCTTTAAGCATCCGGTTCTTCTTTATGGCGTCGAGCTCAAGAACAACTGAAGAAAATTCCACTCTACTAGTGACATCAAACCCAGGCATTCATTCAATAGTTCCACCTCCAACCAACATCTCTATATCTTCTCCGTCGTTTACCCCACCTGCTACTCAACGCATCACTCCCTCTGCTTGAAACCCATTTTACCCTCCTCAATATGGCCCTCCGCCACCGCTCCTTCACCCTCAGTATGCCGGTTTTTCCACCTATCATTCTTTTCAAAATCAGGTACCGATCAATCCATTTTCCACGCTTCCATCCTCGCAATCTCGCGTAGCAAACTTCCCTCATATGTCTCAATCCCTTACTGTCAAACTAAATGATTCAAACTATCTTCTCTGGAAAAATCAGCTTCTCAACCTAATCATGGGCTACGACCTTGAAAGTTTCATTGACGGAACCTATCCCCAACCATTGCAGTACCTCGATCCTCAGCAGAATCAACTCAACCCTCATTTCTCCTATTAGTAGAAGTGTAATCGTACTATCATGAGCTGGTTTTACTCTTCTCTCAACGAAGATAAAATGGGTGAAATAGTTGGGTACGGATCAACATTGGAGATTTGGGAAGCGCTTCAAACGGTTTATGAATCATCTTCAACAACAAGGATTATGGGACTGCGCTCTCAGCTTCAAAAAATGAGAAAGGATGGCATCAGTGTATCTCAATACCTCGCTAAGATTAAAGACATTGTGGATAAGTTTGCTGCTATTGGGGAACCTCTATCTTATCGTGATCATCTTGCATATATTCTCGAAGGCCTTGGAAATGAGTACAACCCCTTTGTGACTTCCATTCAGAACAGAACTGACCGCCCCTCCATCGCTGATGTCCACAGCTTGCTCATCGCATATGACTCTCAGCTGGAAACACAATCTGCCATGGATCAACTTCAACAAAATCAAGCCAATGTTGCTCATCTCTCTCTACAACATCGACGTCCTCAATGGCCACAAACTACAAGATCATCCCTCAGACCTCCTCCATTTCTTCTAGGTATTCTCCTTAACCTTCCTTTCTCTGCTATGAATGCTACTGATCATACCTTTCCTAGATCCCCTACTCGAGCTCAACGACCACCCCCCTCCCTATCAACCATCACACTCCTCCAATAGGCCACAATGTCAAATCTGCAATAAACTTGGCCATACAACCCTATCCTGCTACAATATTGATAACCCCAAATACAGAACCATTCACCCTCCCCAAGCTCATTTTGCTCAAACTACACCAACCCTAAATCAACCTTTATCCTATGTCACTGCTTCCTGCTCCAAAATCCAATCATCCAAATGAAGGTCGGTATATGGACTCCGAAACTACTCATCATATGACCCCTGACGTGTCCAACATCCAACAACCTACTCCATATTATGGTGGTGAACAAGTTGTCATAGGAAATGGTAAGTCTCTTCCTATCTCTTACACTGGTTCTTCATACTTTTTGTCCTCTATATCTAATACTCCAGTTCATCTTCACTCTGTCCTTCACACATCTTCAATCTCTCTAAATCTAATTAGCAGTCGTTTATATTATGATAATCACGCTTATGTTTAGTTTTTCCATGACTCCTTTGTTGTGAAGGATCTTCAAACTAAGAGTCCACTCCTCTGGGGCATACTTGATCGTGGCCTATACAAGCTTTCTGTCACACCACCTGCTCCAAGCTCATCCACTTCCTCCCCTCATCCAACTGACTTCATCTCAGCACTCACAGATTTTTCCTTGTGGCATTGTCGCTTAGGACACCCTTCCACTCCAATAGTTCAGTCTATTTTGTCTAAATGCAAACTGAAGTACAAAAATAATACAAATGTATCAGTCTGCAAGCACTGTTAAATGGCCAAGAGCCACCGTTTGCCTTTTCATTCTTCAACTTCCCGTCCACCCTCTATCTTTGATATTATCTATGCCAATGTATGGGGTCCTTCCCCTATCAATTCAGTAAATAGAGACAAATATTTCTTATTGTTTATTGATGCTTTCTCACGATTTACTTGGATGTATACCATAAAAGTAAAATCAAAAGTTCTCCCTTGTTTCCTCAAGTTTCAGACAATGGTATCCAATCAGTTTTCCACCAGTATTAAATCAATCCAAACTGATGGAGGAGGAGAGTTCAAAGCTCTCTCACCTATCCTAGACAAACTTGGCATAATCCACCATCTATCTTGTCCCTATACACCTCAACCAAACGGAACTGTCGAACGAAAGAACAGACATGTTGTTGAAGTCGGCTTAGCCATGCTTGCCCATTCCTCTGTTCCACATACCTTCTAGCATTTCACCTTCCACACAGCCACCTACCTTATCAATCGGCTATCCACACCTCTCCTTGCAAAAAAATCTGCCTATGAAACCTTATACCATAAACCTCTTGATTACTAGTTTCTTAAAGTATTTGGTTGCACCTGTTTTCCCTTTCTTCGACCGTTTAATGACCATAAACTTCAATACTGGTCTCATGAATGCGTCTTCTTGGCTATACCTCTTTGCACAGAGGATATCTCTGTCTTCATCCCACAACAGGTCGCATTTATGTTTCTAGGCATGTAGTATTTAATGAATCTGCCTTTCCTTTCCTAGATAACTCTCAACCAATCACTTTTTCTCCACCTCCTTCTTCTCCTGTCATTTCCATTCCTATTCCCATCAGTCCCCTCAGCCCTTTCTCCTTACATCAGGCTACTGCCAATTCTCAAAGTAACATTGTTCATCACTATGATACCCCCCATCTACCTTCTTCCATCACATCTCCATCCTTCTAACCTACACCATCCAGCCAACCTACTGCCCATCTTCTTCAATCACCCGAATCCTTAACCAGTCCATCAACTTCCATCATTCCTCTCCTTCACCACCACTCAACTCTGCCCCTCCCAACTCCCTCTACTTCCCCACACCTGACCCTTCCCACCATTTCAGACCTACCACAATCCCTCCCTCTCACAACTAATAACCATCCCATGATTACACGATAAAAAAATGGGCATTTTTAAACCAAAGGCTTGGTTATCCGTGGTCACTAACTTGGACAAAACATAACTAAGATCATACAAGGAAGCTCTTCTTCATCCAAGATGGAAGCAAGCAATGCTTGAGGAATATGAAGCCCTCATACGAAATAATACATGGTCTCTCGCACCTCTGCCCTAGGATCGCAAGGTAATTGGCAGTAAGTGGGTGTTCAAACTCAAATAAACTCCACCAAGTCAGATTGCTCGCTTCAAGGCTCGTTTGGTTGCTCAAGGCTTCAACCAAGATTATGGCATTGATTACTTTGAGACTTTCAGTCCAATGGTCAAGCCTAATACCATCTGGCTTGTGCTATCCATTTCTTTATCTCACAATTGAGCCATTCGACAGCTTGATGTACACAATGCCTTCCTCAATGGTGACTTATCTGAGGAAGTGTATATCAAGCAACTACCTAGTTTCATAAGTGACCAACATCCCAATCATGTCTTACTTCTGCACAAGGCTTTGTATGGTCTCAAACAGAGTCCTCAAACATGGTTTTCAAAGCTCAGTACTTGTCTGATGCAATGGGGCTTCTCAAATGCGAAATCTGATACGTCCATGTTCATTTTCCGCAACTCACACACTTTAATTATCTTTCTCATTTATGTTGATGACATTATTGTAACTAGCAATAGTTCTGCAACCATCCAACACTTCATTACCTATTTAAACACTCAATTTGTACTTAAAGATCTCGGTGATCTATCCTTTTTCCTTGGTATTCAAGTAGCTCGTTCATCAGATCATTTACATTTATCTCAGTCCAAGTACATCTACAGCCTACTTGATCATGCAAAACTCATTTATTGTAAGCCCATTCACTCTCCAATGGTCGTTGGCACCACCTTGTCCCTCACTGATAGACAATTACTGGAGCCCTCCAATATTGTACGCTGATCAGACTAGACATCAATTTCAGTGTCAATAAGCTCTGTCAGTTTATGCACGCTCCAACAGCTTTACATCTTCAAGCAGCAAAATGCCTCCATCGATACCTCAAAGGCACGGCCAATCATGGTATTCTTCTAACCAAATCCTCTGTTTTGGCCTTAACTTGCTACACAGATGCCAATTGGGCTAGCTGCCCGGATGACAGACGAAGTACAAGTGGATTTTATGTCTTTCTTGGTTCCAGCCTCATCTCATGGAGCTCCTCCAAGCAAAAGGTAGTCTCTCGATCCAGTGCCGAATCAGAATATCGTGGTCTATCTAATGCTGTCGTTGAGGTCCTCTGGATCCAATCAGTTCTAACTGAAATTGGCATTAACTGCATCTCCACTCCTCTACTGCTTTGTGACAACCTCAGTGCCACATACATGGCCGTCAATCCTGTACTTCACAACCAAACGAAACATCTTGAGATTGATCTTTATTTTTCAGAGAAATGTTGCATCTAAATAGCTTTCAGTCAGATTTCTTCCCTCCGAAGATCAATTGGCCGACATCATGATAAAAACTTTACCAAGTCCTCGTTTTCTTAGTTTGAAGACCAAGCTTATTGTCGTGGGGGGGGGGGGGGGGGACTATGTTGCTTGCCTATAGTGTTTTCTCCTCTACTTGATATAAATCGTATTTATATCAATTTTCTCCAAAATAATGTATCTCATATACTTAGTCAATCATATCATATTCATTAACCAGTTCAATTATATCATATATAATCGAACTCCCTCTTGTCATTTTGAACATTTCAAACTGACCCAAAAACTGATTCTCAAATTTTATCCAAGCTATTAAGGGAACCTTATGGATCTATGGCAAAGCTCTAACGGTATGTGAATAGCTTACTAAACTCTTTAGCCACATGATCCACTATTCGTTAATTGCCAAGACATTCCACTAAAGACCCGACAGCTGAACTCTTTTTACCACATATATATTTCTGTGTCCATTGGATATAACCAATCATGAGTACGATAACCCTTCACAGATGCTCGTAAGTACGGTTGGGCCAGATGACCGTTTTGCCCCTGTAGTTACATCTCCCTCTTAAGTACTACTGATCCCTCTAATGAACAATGCAACATAGTCCAACTATATGTGAACACCTCTCGGGCCGAAGAAGGTGTGTGGCGCCACATCGTTCAAGCCCTAGAATCAACCCTTAAGGGAGCTATCTATCTACTTACCCCTACTTCAGAGAAGAAGTAATTCCATCTCGTATAGCTGAATTCCCAGCTCCCAAATTAGACGAATCCAAAGTGGTAGGTTTGAGTTGGTGGCCTGGTCACTCGCACCCATACAAATCAAAGGATCGCCCTCAATGGCAAGAGTTCCCAACTCACTCAAGATTGAGGTCATGTTACCTATGGTCATCCTAGTGAAATGAAGTCTTTGTCATGAACGGTGTTATATAACGAGACGTTAACACTTCTTGGTCAGGTCTTATACAAACTCTTTGTATAGGACGCCCCGCTCGCATGTCCCTATATGAATGATCAGGATCAGACTATCTGTGACAAGTCACAACAGTTGTAACTATTCCACAAGCGGGCCGCATCCATAGCGTTACTAGATAAGGTTTCTCCTATATCCATATACTACAAACTATTTTGGTTATCATTTAAGACATGATCCACTTGTATGTCACCACATACATGCTTAAGTTACATAAAGATAACCAAGGATTTTAGTTTATTGGTTTGTGGTAAAGCAAATAAAACATTCAGATGAGCAAAATCAAGAAGTGAAGTAAAATATCATATATTATACATCACAAGCGTTCGTACAAACTGTTTACAAACTATAGGACACGAGGCTTTAGGGCATCAACCCCAACACATTAGTCGTACAGCTAGAAATCAATAAGCAACAACATGACTTTATAGCATACAACTCACTGGTATGAGGATATGATGACTAGTCTTACCCCCCATATAGTGCATTCTGAACAAAAACACATCTGTCACCCTTATATATGAAAATGGACGAGCGGTCACACACTAAGAAAAGTACATAGAAAGTAAACTACCTAGCAAAAGGAAATACATAGGATGAAAGTATGGTAAAAAGGGGTGGAGGCGAGCATGCGACCATGGGCAACACACCCTGGACAAGTATGACCGTGACACGTAGCACCCGAGTTTATAAAGGTACATGAATGAATACAAATTACATCCAAATAAGAGAGATCGTGATGATTGATGATATGAAAGTATGATTAAGAAAATCTTAAAAGAAACAACAACTACTCATACCAAAAAAGTGTATCTTCTTTTTTCATAGTTCAATTATAGAAACTCTTAAAGTTAAAATATGTTATCGCTCCAACGTGCTTAACTTAAAATAATTCTATATTAAATAAAATACCAGTGAAGATAAAAATAACTATACACAAGTTGATTAATGCTACATTGCACACAAAACTAAGTTTGTATTGGGAGATTTATTTCTTAAATTAAAATAACTAAGGTTATTGATTCCATTATTGTTTTGTCCAAAAAGTTATTTATTCTTACAACTTATAAATGGGGCGTTTGGTCCTCCAAGTTGGGTTGGGTTGAGTGGGTAAAAAAAAACTCATCCACCGTTTGTTTTACAAATTATTAAAGATATTTATTATTTCATTATTCGTGTTAATTCATATTTTTCACCTCGTTATTTGCATTAACTCACCCAATTACTCTTTTCCTATAATAATTACCAACTCAACTCAATTCTACATGCCAAATATCTCCTAGATATATATCTTATTAACTTAGATTTATAATATCAAAGATTTTGTGGATTCTAGATGTTCACAACTCGTGTAGTTACTCCAAATGGCCCTTGTTTTAACAGGAAACGATGTGACGGGCAAAGCATAGCATAGCAGGGCAGGACCTTGCCGACATTGTAAAGTAGCCTTTATCCCCTGCCCACTGACCACCCTCCATTTGACTTTTCTCTTTGAATCTATTCACTATTCTATTGTTATTGTTTTTTCCCCTTTATCTAAAATATAATTCACTAATTTTCCTTCCTTTTTTAAGGAAAAAAAAGAAATTCTCCACCTTTCTTATAAACAATTTTATATTTCATGTAGATACAAAAATATGTACAAATTATAATGACCCATCATATTCTCTCCACATCTTCCATTATGGCCTAATGTTAATTTGCATTAAAAAACTTATGTATGCTTGAAGTAAGAAATCTAATTTAATTTTTTAAAAGGAAAATCTAATTTAAATTTTAGTAA
Source organism: Benincasa hispida (assembly GCF_009727055.1). Taxonomy (NCBI): domain Eukaryota; kingdom Viridiplantae; phylum Streptophyta; class Magnoliopsida; order Cucurbitales; family Cucurbitaceae; genus Benincasa; species Benincasa hispida. The sequence continues at coordinate 15,709,902 of NC_052356.1, read as the reverse complement.
TATAGATGCATCAATAGTATATCAGTAGTCATTAAAAATTCATTTCATATACATTTTTAAAGTATCAATAGCATACCACTCATGATCTAAATTGGAGGCACTCCTTTCAATTTGCTCTTAAGGTGCTTCGTGAGGGCCTTCAACATCGCAACGTTTTAGTATGGTTTGGTTATTGAGAAAAGCTAAAAATTTGAAAATTAAGAAAAATATGAGAGTATCTATATGTACAATAAATAGTCAAATACTTTGATATTTTTTATTTGACTATTTATCGTTTTGATATGTTTCAAGAGAAAATTTTGATTATGGAATTTTGTGAAATTTTGTGGCATTTTATGTTTTAACTTAAAATTTTTGTTTTTATTTTGGTTGTCGGGAACATTGGTGTAAACTAAGAATTGGAAAATAAAGAGAAATATGAAAGTACCTATAGGAAAAAAGTGAGGATATCTTATATAATTTATTTTAAAATTGGTTTTTTCAAATTTAAGAAAACTTCAAACAAATTTTCTGTTGGAGCATTCTTTTATTTATTTTTTATTATTTTTAAAGTCATTTTTGTCGCGAAGAATTAACGATTTTTGTTCAATACTAACTGTGAAGGTATTTTTGAACTTTTATTAAGTTAAAGGTATTTTTAAAACGTTTTGAAAGAGAGGTATTTTAGAAACAAAACTTTAACGGTTTCCATCCAAAACTAAAGGCAAGAGTATTGTATGAACTCTTTTTGAAAGTTTAAGGATATTTTTGAAACTTTTATAACTTTAGAGACATTTTTGACACAAAATGTAAAATTCAAGGACATTTTTTATAATTTAATCTTAATTTTATTTAATAGCTATTTGATTTCTCAAATTTTAGAGTTCATAATTGTTTGTATGAGTCAAAACAAGGCTATATTATCAAATAAAGAGTTTAATAATCTAAATCCCCTACTTTTATTATACTTAACAAACACTCTTGTGGCGTATAGAACAAGAACACGAGATTCATGGGTCAGTTAAGATTTTTATAATTTGAAGTAAATAGTGTTGTATCAAACATACAAGTTTACTTATTTTGGACCATTTGCTAATAACATAACATCTAATGTTTGTCAATATTTGGACTAAAAATTATAATTAATACAATATTTAGACTAAGCATTGTTTTTAACGAAAAACAAACACATTATCATCTAAAACCAAGCTTTTCAAGCTCAACATTATTTCTAATCTATGCCTCTTAACTTTATTAGGTCAAACTTGATTTGTAACGATTTAGTCTCTATATTTTTAAATTTGTAATAATTTAATAATTTTTAGCTAAAAATTTAATCCTTCACTTTTAAATTTATAAGAATTTAGCTCTTATGATGAAAAATCTTATCAAACTTAATTGTCAACTTTTATTATGTAACAAGTTAGTCTTTATAATTTATAAACAAACTAATTTACCCTTAGTCGATTTACGTACCAATTACATGTACGTGTAAGAAACTTCATTAAATCTTACTTAGCCACAAGCAAGCCCAAGCCTAAAGGATATCAGGAAAAGAGCATAGGGGAGAGCATGTTCCCAAAGGAAAATGTTAGTGTCTCGGGGTTTAGGCTGACCAACCAAGTTAGTAATATATACCAATTGGAAAATAAACAAGTCGAAGTGGACTAACACCCTACAACCTCTAGCACCAAAAACGTACCTGGCAGCATCATTGTCACATGCAACCATGGCCATGTGTTAGAGGATAGACTTATAAATAACCTCATTCAACCCACCCCATGGGAGGGTAAGTAATCTCGGAAAAAGAGAGTCAACCTTACCTCTTTTAGTGTTTAGTTGAATCATTCACTCCTTGTACTAACTTAGGCATTAGAGTGAAGTAGATTCAACACCATACCGATATTTGTAAATCAACCTAAGGCAAACGAGATCCGAGCACCAACAAATCTTAATAGTATTTTTTACTATAAGAACTAAATCGCTATAAATGATAAAGCACAATGACTAAATTGGTACTTATTAGTTGCATAGAATCAAATAGTAACCATGGTTTGATCCCATAAACCTAGAGAGCACCTGAGTTTAGTTTAGAGTAATTTTAAGTAGTGATGAATATATGGGGGGCCTGAAATCCAAATTTCAGTGAAATGAAAGCGAATTAAAAAGGGGGAAAAGGAGAAGATATAGTTACTAAAAAGGTGAGAAGAGAGAAGAAAAGGGACAGAAAATCTAAGATGGTACATGAAAGAGGATCACAAAAATTAACAAGGTTTGACTTGACCTTGTGGTGGAATTGGAATTGGAATTGGAATGGGAAGGGTTGCAGAAAGCAGAAAACAGAGTACTTTTTCTTTGCTATATAGTCCCCAATTTTCTTGTTATTACAACAATGTTCTGGTTTTGGATTGAGATGATCAGAGGTTAAAGAAAGTGCACTGCAAAAGTAAAATGGGAAGGAGAAAAAGGGAGTGAGGGGCCTCAATTTCAGAGCACACTGTCCTTGGGACCTCCATTGTTTCATCCCTTACCTACACAAACACCTGAAGCTCTTCTATCTTCATTTTCTTCTTTTTTTCTTCACACCTAAATATATTTCATCCATTATAACTATATTCACTTACTTTAAATTAAATTAAGTGAATATATTTTAATTTACTTTTCAAATTTCCCAACTTTACAAGAGTTTTCTGCCTGCATTTTTTCTTGACACCAAAAAATTTGAATCTCTAACCTCTTAGTCTACGCTTAGGATTGAATTTCGGATAGTGATTTATATTGGCGCTCGGATCTCGCAGGCCACCGATGGCCTTGACCTCTGGCCACGTTACTCCCTAGTATGGTCTCGAGATATCCCGAGATGACCTGTGTAAGAGATTCTCGCACTGGTGTGGTGGTCAACCTACTTCACTCTGATGCTTAAGTTAGTACAAGGAATATTTAGTTAAGCTAAGCACAAAAGATGAAAAGTTGTGTCTCCCTTTTGGTGATTACTTACTCTTCCTTTTGAGTTGGTACGTATAACGACGATGGTATGAGGGATGCTTCTAATGCTCGAGGTTCTATGATGTTGGTCTACATTAGACTTGGTTATTTTTCGATTGATATATATTTATCAACTCAACTGATCAAACCCACACACATTTTTTCTTTTGGGATTTGTACTCCCTTATGCCTTTTTTTTATGCTTTATAGACTTGACCCACTCGTGGGCTTTGGATGTTGCTTCAGGCAATCTTAAAAAAGTTATATAACTATATTCATTTAATTTCATTTAAAATAACTCAAAATCAAATCATCATGTAATTCTTTATAAATTATAAAAATCAAGCATATTAATAAAAAACTGCTACTATATATCTATATGATTCCAATAGTTTTCATTAATATTATGTTTATACATTTAAAAACTTTTTATGCACTGTGAAGACTACACATCATCTATTTTAAAGAGAAATCTCAATTGAGGATCTAAATTGATTTATTTATAATAATTTAGTATTTTTAATATTTTAATTGATATAATTATATGTTTTAAGTTTTAAATGGATAAATCTCAAAGTTTAAGGATATGAATTGAGTTTTTTAAGAATTAAATTTATTGTAATCTATTTAACTTATGCTTTAATGTTTAGTATGAGAGTAAGAGATCTTGTGTTTGAATCTCTTGAATGTCATTAATTTCTTTCTTAATTAGTTAATTTTGATTCATGTACTTTTGGAACCACGACAAGAAAGAAGTATTCTCCTCACGCTTAAAATTGTCGAGAAAGACCTGAAAACACATCGGGAGTTCATCTCTCGACGCATGTAAGGGTGTCAGGAGATTAGTTGGAAAATACTCGTTGGAAAATAATCTCTTGACACAGAAAGCTATGTCGTCGGGATTTTATACTTACTTCTGACGTCGTATATACACCGTTAACATGACGTCAGACATTATGCTACCTCCTAACAGTGTTTTGACAGTGTTGGGATTAAGTATGAACTCCTCATTCCACTAAATTTACTCTCGTCGATGGCTAATTCATCTGTGATTCGGGAGTTATACTATCTCCGGATGATGTCGTTGGGAGTTTGGTGCATTTTTTTTAAAATATTACTTTTAATTATTTTTTATTTTGGTCTTTGTAACCTAAAATTTAGAACACAAATCAATAATAATTAAGCAAATCATTTCCAAACATTCAAATCAAACAAAGTCGTCCATAAAATATTCTTTGTTACATAAAAGAGAGAGACAAGTGTTATTGGAGAATAATGTTTACATATATTAGGGTGGTCCACAAAAATAAAAGAGAGAGAGAAGTGTGTTGACATGTTGCAATCTTGTTTGACTCTAAAAGGCACCTCCAAAAAGCATCAAATTTATCTATAATATAATAAAAACTAAAACATTAGATCACAATTATTATTAAGATGAAACGTATGAAAAATATCAACCCAACATTGGAAATTCCAATTCTTCAATGTAAGGGGAAAGAATTTAAGAGACAATTGGCTCACAAATTTTGTATAGCTTGAATTTACGAAATCAAACTTACGTAAACTCAACACCAAACACATAGACAACTACTTAATAGATTTCTGTAGCTCATTCTTCTCCACAATCTACATACACAAACTAGGACTCATAGTTCCAAACTACACTAACCATGCCTTCGCTAAATGCTACAACAACAAAAGAAAAAAACCACAAATAATACCAACAAAACGCCTCTTTCATACACAACAAAGTCGAAATGCAATACAATAACAATGAGTAACAAATCTGGTAAAAAAGAATGAATCCAAAAAGGAGAAAATGGAGAAGAAGAACCAGAGAGAAGAAAACTTACCAGGAGAGAGATCCCGATCGAGAGACAAAGAGGGAGAAGACAGTGGAGACATAGAACAAGTTAGGACGGAGCGGAGAATTTGGAGATAGAAGAGAGACAGCGCGAGATAGAGAGATTTCATATCTGAACTCGATTTCAGATCTGAAATCGATTTGAAAGATTTGGGTTTTAATAAGATCTCCTGATGCCATCAAATGACCGTCGGAAGTTCTTCTAACTCCCAACGTCGATAGTAACTCGTTGGAAGACAGTGACATTAGATGAGGGTTTTAAAAGGAATGTCCGACGGGTATTACATGGCGTCGGGAATTAGGAAGAACTCCCGATGTCTATTGTACAACTTCAAGAGATACCTATCTCTAGACTACCTATCTCTCGACAAGGATTTCTTGCGTCGGGAGAGACCTTTTTTCTAGTAACTAATATTTTACAAATTTTCAAACTCGCACATGAGAAGCTAGAGTATTAAGTATTGATTAAAAAATAAAATTTATCTAACTCACTAATTGAGTTTTTAGATTGATTAGTGATTTAATAACTCGTATCATGATTAAATATAGTGAAGATGTGAATTAAGTTAAATTGAAGTGATCAGTATATTTTCGAAAGATCATGGGTGTTGCAAATTTGTAGAAAACTTAGATATTTTAATATTAGTTATATCATATAAGACAAATTTTCAATATATAAACTTTTTTTTTTTTCAAAATATGTAGAGTGAGAATCAAACCGATAATATTTCAAATTTATATTAACTCATACTAACCTGAGAAATTAAAATGGTAATGATTAGAGGCTATATCTAATCATATGCATCCATTTTTATTTTTTACCCACAAATAAAATAAAAACAATTCTTTTTTTAAAGAAAATTATTTGTCACATGATAAATTTTTATTAAACAACTAACAAGATGGCTACTACCCCTAATAAAAATATGGCTACTAGTTTCTTTAGCCTGACAATTTTCTTTTTAAACCCTAAGTCAGTGTCAACGTAAATGAGAGGGAGAGAGGTAAAAAGAAAGTGACAGGAACAGTAAAAAAAATGATTAAAAGGGTAATGTATAATGTATCGTATCGAATTCAACAACTACCCCCTTCCTCATACAGTAAAAATAAATAAAAAGTTACTGACAAGTTCGTCACAAAGTCTTTTTTCATATCGCAATTGATATGAAAGCACTTAAGAAGATAAGAGTAGTAATGATAATGTAATAATATTAGGCTTTTAAAAATAATGAAATAATGTGATAAATTATCGATCCGTGCAAATGATAGATTTTATAAATTTTATTTTTATTATTTTTCTCCATTAAAAAAAAAAATCCATTTTTACCTTTAAATTTGATAGGTCATATAAAAGTCTACTCAAGAAACCGAAATGTGATTGAGATTATATTAAAATCAAGGTAGGAATTGAATCGTGAAGCGTGAAAATAGTAAAAAAGAAGTTGGATTGAAAATAGTAGAAAATGAATGTAATAGAAATTACAAATCGAGTCAAAAGTCCTCAATTCAAATGTGGACCATTACAAACTCATTACATTCCGACCTTTCAAATAGACTGTAAATGTTTGTCAAAACTTTTAATTTTATTAAATTGAACCCAGCTAGATTTGGATGATTGTTTTAACGTTGATAATTTAAAAATATTCTCAAGTATGTTAAATAAATGTTTAATATTTGTGAAATACTTGCTTTCAAAAAAGGGGGAAAAAACTGTAAAGTCTAAAAGCAAAAGAAAGGCAAGGACATGGGTTATGGCCTATAAATAAAGGTTAGGGGTTGGTCTAGTTTTGCCACCAAAAGCTCAAAAGCAAAAAGAAATGAGAGGGAGAGCCTTGTGTGTGGAAAGAAAAAGGAAGAAGTTTGATAAAAGAATTAGTATGGGAGAACCTGTAAAGCTCAGGAGGGATAGCGCCGTTATTATATCGCTATATGAATATTAGTACTATCTCCATGCTTTGCTTTTGTTAATGGCGCTATCCATCCTGAGTTTCATAGCTTCTTCTTACTGCCCTTCAATCCTACATGCCTATCTTTATTTAATATTAACACTTTCTCCTCCTCCCTCTTACTTTCATTTCATCATTCGACTACTACTAAAATGCTTAAAACATGCACGTACATTACTCATCACACAAAAGTTTGGGTGCACTCGAACTATATCCATCTATTATGTAACTTCTATTGCATTATCATTATTTTTATATATGGAAAAATATAATATGCACTTGAATACATCCTAGACCGCACCCAAATATTCTTCTTATTCATTTAGGTAAAAACTACATGTCGTCACATACTTCTTCTTTCTGTTTTTTGTGCTCCAATTGATGGATTCTTTTGTTTGTATACAATTAATGTTGAAGATATAGATTTCTTCTTCTGCCTTTATTTATATATTTTTACCTTTTTTTTTGTGGGTAGTACCATTTTTAGACCACATGTCGACATGTCGTCATGGTCGTCTTGTCTTCTCTCTTCATCTTAAACTAGCTTCTAGTTCTCCACTCTCTTCCCTCATGTCATCTCATTTCTCTCTCTAGATTTCTGCCTTTCTCTCTCTAGTCTCTGTTTTGTCATTCTTTATCTTTTAAAACAAATTTCAATATAAAAAGCGTTTTAGGACTTAATTAAAACCAATAGTTATGCCTCTACAATAATTAGTAGAATTTTAGTGTATTTAATATAGTTGAAAGGACTACATTTTAAATAGGGTAATTACAATTAGTAGTATTTTTATGAATAATAATTAAGTGTATAATATCATTTTAAAAAATTGCAAATATAGACAAGTCTATCAGCGATAGACTTTTACTAGTGATATGGTCTATCATCGATAGACTCTTACCAATAATATGGTCTATTAATTATTTAAATTTGACCATATTTATATTTTTTTTTACATTTGCTAATACTTTGGGTCTAATATCTATATTTACAATTGTAATGCATTAAAAAGTTTGTAGGTGACCACAAATACTTTTTCTTAATAAGCTTATTTAATAATGTTTGAGAATGGTTATGAAATTACCCATAAATACATTTTGTTATATACAAAATCATTTCGAAAACATCATTTAAAATTTTCAAATATTTTTACATTATCAAAATTTTATTTTAAATGATTAAAAAAATATGTTAGGAGTGATTTTGAATATGACAACTTTAATATCTAGAATAATATACGATGCGTTATTTTCCCTTGTTTGAAAAAATAGTAAATCACAAAATGTAAGTTAAATAATAATTTGTTTGGCGCAATTTCAAAATATAGTTCCTAAATTTTTATCATACATGTAATTATGGTTTAAGATGTCAAGTGGAAATATCAAAATCTCAATTACAGAAAAATATGGGTAAATGTTAAAAGAAAAATGCTATAAAAACAAATCATTCAAATGTTGATTGATCTTTTGTATCAATGTAGATCCAGAAAAATCAATTACAATAAATGAATAAGATTACTCTTAAATATATTATATTTAAATAATATTTAAGTAAAAATAATACTTAGGTAGATCTTAACGTGCATTCTTGTTTTTTATCGCTCACATCGAAAAGAAACAATTAAAATATTTTAAATATAAAGTAGAATTAAAATATTAAAAAAAAAAAGAAAAAGGAAAGAGTATTGAAATAAGCAGAGTTGTTGATAATGGAACCTGACAACAGAGGAAGAGAAGAGAGAAAAAAGGTGTTTGGAATTCTCTTGGGAAAAGCAGTAAGCAGAATGGTGTCAGCATGGCAGTGCATGCCCCTCAGAAAAAAAAAAATAGCTATTTTTTTTCACTTTTTTGTTTATTCTGTTTTTTTTTTTCTTTTCTTTTTCTCTTTTTTTTTTTTGTTGGCATATTGTTTCTTGTATATTTTGTCAGGTAAAAGTTCTGACCAAAATTTCTTGTTGAATATAAGTTTTGATTATACAAAAAAGCTATATTACAATAAGTGTGGGTTCAAAAGTTTTCAAAATATTTCTAAACTTAAAAGAAAAAAAAATATAAGGATAGAAATCATTTGTAATCTATAATAGAGATACTCGTGGATTGGATTGAGTTGGGTTGATTGAATTTTTAGATTCAATCTAATTGTTCATATTGTAAATTTATTCAATCTAATTAACCCTTATTAAAAAATGAAATCAATCTAACTCTTACCCAACCATGAAATATTTGGATCGAGTTGGTCCGAGTTAATCGGGTGATTTATTTAAAATTTTGTTTTAAAAAGAAGCAAAATGTAAATATGTAAAAATCTAATTTAATTTTATTATATATTAAATTAAAATTAACAATTCAATTTCAATTTATATAATGAAAATTTTATTTTTAAAATACAAAGAAACTATTTTTAAGAGTTGTTAGAGAATAAATTAATCAAAAAATAATGACATCATATAAAACTAAAATTAATATATGGATAAATAATTGTGTTATAAGTAAAAAAATATATATATATTTTTTAAAATTAATAATAAGTTCGGATTTTTTGAAGTTGGTTTGGATTATATTAGGTGAACTCATAAACAACCCAAACTATAAAATTTTCATTTATTTGAATCCAACCCAACCCAAATGAGTTGATAACCCAATACAAACCACACGGGTTGGGTTGAGTTGAACGGTATTTTCAGGCCATCAGAGTTTTTGAACACCCCTAGTTTGTGTAAAAAACTGCAAACTTTTCAAAGTTTCAAAAATACCATGAAACTTAATAAAGTTTTAAAAAATTAATTTTATTGTTAGTAGAAACTCTTAACAAAAATACCTAAGAAGTTTCAAAAGTTACATTAATACTCTTAACTAAAAAAAAAGAAAAAACAACAGGTTAAAAATGTCATTATTATTTATCTACACCCATCACTTTCCTCTTCCATTCCCTCTCACCCACATATTTCAATTTATGACCTAACACTTCTATGCTATTACTTCTCTTTTTTCTCTCATCTCTTCTTCAATACGCTCTTACTTTCCTTCTTTGTTTCCGTCTCTTGATTCTCTTTTTGTTACTGTTTCCAATGTTTCATGTTAGTTGTTTGACCTTTGCTTATCTAAAAAAAATGTCTTCATTCAATTCAGGTATATATACTAAGCAAGAAAAAAAAATAGTGTTGACATAAAAAATCGCACCAACTGTAAATTTGTAATTTTGTTTAGGGAAAGCAACTTGATATCCTGCCAAAAATGAGTAAAGCTAACACCGGTGTGGTATTGAGCCAAATTCACTCTGACGCTCAAGTTAGAATCGAATTTGAATTTCAGTAAAAAATTAATATAAGTTTGAAAGCATACCCCTCTTTGACCGTGCCTCCAAGATTATATAGGTCGTCCATTTAATAACGGAACCTAGCTTGACCCTTTCAAGCCATTACCAATCTTTAGTTTACCGTTTCCCATCTGAGTCATCATTATCTGAGTCGTTACATTTCAGCTTCTAATGTGCTTGACTCTTGGGTAGAACTATGACGTTTGATTTACCGATTATTATTTGCAATGTAATTATATCTCTTTAATATATTAATTATCTAGAAAATAATTGGGTTACACAAAACGGAAATGAGCAACTTATTAGTCTAAAAAAAATAATTAATCTTATATGTTTTTTTTTTAAATGCATGGCTCATGAATATCTAGGCCATACTTAAAAAAATTTCATAACACCTGACATGGTCTTTGCATGGCCAAATCATGTAAAATTCTACTCAGAAATACTTATAAAATATATATATCCTAACATACTATGCATGGTCAAAAAGGCCATGCAATCTTGCCTCAAATGAGCAAGCCCATTTGAGGCACCTTGATGGTGAAATCGGCGAGTTGCCGATCCCTTTTTCTTTTTCTTTTTCTAAATAGCTGGGCTGACCTCCTTTGAGCCTTCTCTTGTGTGATTTTCTTTTATGGTATTTGCTTTATCATGTCTTATCATAATTTTGGGTGGTCTTATGGGTTTTACCAACGTAATCTAGGTCCACCACCACCACCAATGTCTTTCAATCCATGCCCATATCCCATCAGTTATCCATCCCATGACCATATGAGTTTTTATGTTTATCCACCCCCAGTAGAGGAGAAACCTTCTTTAGAGGACCTGTTAAAAGAGTTTATCTTGGAGTCCCAATTTAGGAGGTTTTGTATGGAAGAGAGGAGGAGGTTAGATAGGATAGAAGCCCAATTGGTAGAGAATGAGGTAGTCCTAAAACGTTTAGGAGATCAACACAGTCTGATGGTTGATGCATTTATAGCCTTGTTTGAGAAAAATACTTCCAATGCCATTGAGGTAGGGAGGTTCGTGATTGTAGATTTTGATGATGGGGATGAGTTGGAAACATTAGAGTCATACCAAGAGCCGATTTGTGAGATTGATAGAGAAGATGTGCCCAATTTAGATAAGGAAGTTCAAGTGATTAAGATTGAGGTTGAAGAGCCTTATGTTCCATCACTTGAGAGTCCTTTTGCCATTGATCTTTCTCTCCCATATTCTTATGAGTCGTGTCAGTTTGATTTTGCTTTTAATTTTGAGTCTTTTTATTTTCAAAAATTAAAAAAGTCAAAAATAATTTTTTTGCTTTCAGGTACCCTGGAAAAGATGGAAAAGCTACAAGACTTTGTAAGTTATATTGATTCAAGCAAGAAGGGGCCTGAAAAATGGGAGAATTTTTATATACCTTGACGGACAATCTCCCATGACATCTAGCTTGGACATTAAACTCAGCGCTTCTTGGGAGGCAATCCAAGCTTTTATTTTCTTTTTGCTATTTTAGTTTATTTTATTTTTTTTAGTTCAGCACTCATGGTTTGGACTCTTATCTTTTTCTGGTTCAGGTTTTACAAGAGCCCTCAAATTAAAGCATGGTTTGTAAGCTTGGCACACGTGGATTACTTCATTAATCAGGCTTGTTTGTTCACTCCTTGTGTTTATTTTATTGCATTGAGGACAATCCATGTTTCTAAGTTTAGGGTGGGGGACGTATTGCATACGGTTGCTTGTCTTGTGTTCTTATTCTGCTATGCATGTTATTTAGAAAAATCGTCTTCTTATGCATGATTATTGATTAATTTTTTTGAGTGGCTTAATTTTGAGGAAAATTTTAATTGTTTATTTGAATTAAAAATAAGATCTTATGATTAAATTGAGAAATTTGCTGAGGGTGTAGTGATTATGATTGCCCATGAGTTATTCTAAATTTACATGTTAGATGATCTGCTGTGGAAATAAGATGACATATTCCTGAATTAAATTATCTTTAAGTCCCTCTTTGAGTCTCAAATAGCAGGAGCATGTAGTCACTTTAATTTAGAAACTTTAACTAAAAGGGGGATTAAGTGTAGTATATTTGGTTTGTCACCTCGAAAGGTCCCACCGGTTATAGGGTGATATGCATGATAGTTTGTAATGTTAGAATAAGAGGAAAAGAAAATGATATTATTGTTGCCTTTGAAAAAAAAATAGAGGATATACTCATGTGCTTAAAATAAATATCTTTTTATTATTTTAAACTTGTAATGTGTATGCATGGATGGAGGTAAAAAGAGTTGTCGTTGTTGTGATCAGTTAGGACACCTAAGACTTGACTAGGTACGGTTCCCTGCAGTGGATGTGTGAAAGGTAGTGTCTCTAGGTAAAATGATGCAAGTTTAGGGCCCTTTTTGTTCTTAAAAAAAAATATAAAAATAAGGCACCTTAGTGGACATATTACTTTCTTGAATATGTGGATGCTTGATGATTAGTGCATGGGCTAGAGTAGGGGGAAAACTGAAGAAGCTCTCTTAAACTTGACTTTAATTCTTGTCTTTTGAATTAAATGTGACTTGCACACACACATACGTGGGAGATGATGAGATTTGGCCTTGAAATCTTTTAATGTTGAGATGTGCTTGAAAGTTTCTACTAATGAATCAAATATGCTTATTCTGAATGATGACATTTTGAATCATTTGCATGCTTGTCTAAATTTCATTATAGTCTTATTCTTTCTTTGCTCGGGACTAGCAAAGTTCTAAGTTTGTGATGGTGAAACGCATCCAAGAAATGTGTTTTTTGGGCTTTGAATTTAGTTAGTTTTATGCTTAATTTGAGATCTTTGATGCTTTTATTGTTTAATTGTAGGAAATCGAGCATTTGGATGAGAACAAGCAATTTTGGAAGATTAGTGACCAAAATACCCGCAAGAAGGTCAAAGTTTTGACCTGGGGCATTAATCAATGGAGAAAAAGGAAAGAAAATTAAGAAATCGGAGGCAGGGTAGCATTGAACAAGCGTTGTAACGCTGCCCCATGACACTGCAAGGCAGAGAGCTCATGGAAACAAGGCTTGCAATGCTACTTGCAGTGTTGTGACACTATAATTAGTAATGTTGAAATTACCGTCAACATTGCAACGCTACATTGGAACATTGCAATGCTGTGACTGTTGTTTATATAAGTAGTTTTTGGCTGATTTGATTCGGGGAGGCACTTTTAGGGCTATTTTGAGAACGTAAAGCAATATTTCGATGAGGCCTCCCTAGGGAGTGTAATTCTGGACAGAGGTGTCATCTCAGAGCTTTAAAAGATCGAAGATTTGAAGAGATCATTGGGTTGCGATTTCGGATTCGAGGACAAGAGTCAATAACACGACTTGCAATCTTTTCCCTCTTTTATTTTCTGTTCCTTTGTGTTTAGAAACCTCATGAATGGTCTATGTTTTTGTTGTAATACTGATTTGTGTTTCTAGGGTGTTGATCTAGTTTTATGGATTGCAAAAACTAATTTGGTTAATTCTTCGATTGACTTTATGCATAATTATTTTAGCATGTTTGTTCTTAATGCTTTTGATTAATTGATCACTAATTGAATGATCTTTACTTAATGTCTGTCTCGAGAGAGAAGGTGTTGAGTTGGATCTAGCAAGTTAAATTGTTAATCGAGTATGCACGAGAGTGATAAAAGATTAATAGAGATTGTTGATAGAGGAACCTAATGTTATGGCTAGTCAAGCAATAAAAGAGATTTTGGTCGATGGTTAGTAATTAGAAAGGGTTGAGCTCGAGAGGGGATACTTGGATAAAAGACTCCTAGATCTATAATTTTCATGAATCAATCTACGGTCCAAATAATTAATTTGGTTAATCCGTTTAACGAAATCATACCCTAGAACGTGTCTTTGTCTAGTTTCACCCTAGTTTTATCTTTTCTGGCTTTTTTTAGGATTAGATTAGTTAGGTTCTCATCATAGTCCGGTCCCCTAAATAAAATTAGAGGAATCTCTGAATAGCTAAAAGAGTCAAACCAATTCCTCAGAGGACGATCCTCGGTCTCTTTACCGTTTTACTATATTATAATTTGACGCATGCGCTTGCGTTACCATCATTCCCCTTTCCTCCTTTCTTCTTCTAGACCTTCTTAAGACCAGAAGATGAGGGTACAAACCTAGTTCTTGAGGATGAACCCTTATGGAATTTTCTAGAATGGGCAACATTTGCTTCTTCTTCTACCGGTCCCTTACCTATCATAAGAGATTGGTAGGTCTACAACTCATTCAGGAGAGTCATCATGGTGCACCGGATTTTATTCATAACCACATTACTGCGGAATAGAAGAAATCTCTTCGGGAGAGATTCCAGAATAAAAGACACCTGACTTTGCTCGTCAATGACCGCCTCGTTCAAAATTAAGGAAATATGTGCCTGATCCTATGCACATACTAGCAGCACAACCCGTACAGCTCAAAGAAGATTTATCTTACGAGGAAGAGGTCATTGAGATTTTGGAAAGGAAAGACCAGGTACTCAAAAATAAGACAATTCCTTTGGTGAAGGTATTATGGTGTAATCATGGAATCGAGGAAGCTACCTGGAAACCTGAAGACCAAATGAGGAAGAGATATCTTCAACTTTTCTAATGACATGTCAGGTAAATTTCGAGGACGAAATTTCTTTTAAGGGGGAGATGAATGTAAACCCTCGAACTCTAAGTTTCCTAGATAAGCATGTTAGCCAAAGAAATGTTATATTAAATATTTAACCAATGGAAATCTATGTTTATTTATAGAAATTATGGAGAAAAGGAAAAGGAAAATATATATTAATTGAGGAAGCTCATTTATAGGTTTGGCTAGAGGCATTAAGTGTGGGGTGACGTGGCAAACTAATCTTTGAACTCGGGAGGCGGCAGGAAGATTAAAAGGAAGTAAAACTTCAAAAGCATGGTTTCGGCAATTGACAAGAGCACATTTAGTGGAAGCAGTGCCATTTGAAAGCTGAGAGAATCTAGTTTTCGAGGTTTTCTTGCTGGAGAGAGATTGCAAGAGGAGAAAAACAAAAGTGGAGAATTTGTAGAAGAGGTAGAATCTCAGATTAATCAGGGCCTAAGATGAATATTGGAAGCTCTAGGCCAAAGTATAAGGAATTTTTGGCTGAAATTTTAAGATAAGAAAGTTAACGCAATTCTAAAGAAGTTTGTAGAAGGAAGTTCCTTCAAAAGACGTCTGGATTTTGAGTTATGTATTCTTGAGTTGTAATAGAGAATCTGTGCATAAGCAGACAGCTGCTTGGGAAGAACAAGCACACAGCTCACTATGGAGAGCTATAGCGAGATAAGAAGAATGAGGATCTTGTTAATGAAGAAAATCTCGCTAATTTTTGTGTTGAAGATCTCGCTCTAGAAGAAAATCTCATTAGAAATTGGGTTGAATCTCGCTGGTAAGATGAGTATCGCTAGGATGAAATTTTGCCAGGAAAAGCTTGATCTCGCTCATGAAGATCTCGCTCATGAGGAGGATATCGCTAGTAATGTTGTCTTTGTTGATGAAAGTTCCATTGATAAATGAACTATTTGAGGTATTCTGCTAAGAATTTTAAGTAGTTTAACCGAAAATTATGTTCTTTCAGGCCAAGAAGAGCTAGGAGAGGCGTATAAACCGTTAAGAGTCCCGACGAGCTGTGATTGTCTAAATGAACTTAATGCTTTTAGTACTTATGCATATAAGGCCAAGTAAGTTGTAGTGATGTTAATGATGAATTTATACTCCCTCAAGCAACAAATGGTTAATGAATAACTTAACGTATCTCTCCCGGCTTGTATATGTTTAACACAAGCCAAGGTATGTTGTGAAATTATTACAAAGGTTAAGTTTCTAATGTTGAATATGCTTTCTAGAGGAAGGCTATGATAGAATGAGTTCTTGTGTAAACGACATACAATGAAACTTAAACTGATGCTACGAAATAACCCGATACTGAAGTACATGGAGAAGGTATCTGGGTAATAGTACCTAAGGTATGGATGGTACTTAGAAAACTCCATGAGATGCCGAAGTATGAGTCTTTTGGCCGATACCTAAGGTATTGACGGTACTTAGAAAACTCCACGTGCACGTAGGTAGTTCTGAATGAGAGACCGAAGTATGGGTCTCCTAGGCCATGTACCACCAAAGGGAGGCCGAATTATGGGTCTCTTGGTTGATAATAGACGTTGGGAGCTGGAGCGTTTTAGGCTCGTTCTCAACTAAGGAATAATAATGATAATGATGTCTAGGAATGGTTTAAAGCTATATTTAGAGGAAGTTGCTTGAGATATTCATTAGTATATTCACATGTTTATAGTGATGTAATGCATGATGTAATATGATTCTATAGTCACTCACTAGGCTACTAGCTCACAGATTTCTTGTGTTTCCCTTTTTCAAGTAGCGGTCAGATTCCTCAAGGTTAATCCTGCTGCTGCTTGCCACTGAAAGGCTCGGCTTGTTCAAAAGAACTTAGGTTGATGGCTTGTTTACGTGTTTTGAGAGGGACTAGGGTTTTGTTAGGAATGTTTTGGGCCATCTGTGAATATTTTTCCGTAGATGTTATGTCATTGATGTATGCATGTGTTTAAGTTATCTTCATAGAACCTTAAGGGAGGCTTGCTGTATGCGTATACTACTAATGTTTTAAACAGGTTGGTATTTTGATTAAAAAGTGTTGGTGGTGGGTGCTAGCTGTAGGGCTAGTAACTACCACGGTCATATCCTCTTCCAGATTAAAAGGGTAATCTGAGAGGGGGTGTGACATGAGGGCACTCCTCAAATAAGAAAAACTGTAGATCATCGATAACAAGAATCATATTTAAGTTCAATTTCCACGTCGCCGATTAATTTCTCGTTTTTAATTAAAGCGATAATTAAGGAAGACATGCTGAAAAACAAACAAAAAAACGACCGTTTTAGTTATCTTTGCCTTAACCCATCACACAAAACATCCAATCAGTTTAGCAAAACCAGACAATCATAGAACCCTAAATAAATTATTAATTTGATTGTGCAATGATACTTCAGAGGTTTAAGACAACAGCCACCGAAGGGTGGTCAACTATCCCTCCCATGAATTGAGACTATTTCAACTAGTTACTAATTCGAAAATAACTCTTATTCCTATAGCTCTTAGCTACTGTTAATTTGGTTAAAAAATCATTAACTCATTTAATTCATCTTGTAAGTGTGACCCTTTCATTTTCGAATTTCAGAGGTACGCTTCAACAAGCTACTGTTAGAAAGTCAACTGATTAAAATTAACCTAAGAAATTCTATCCATTTCTGGAGTTTGCATTATTATGAAACCTATGATCATTCCCTATAAAGGGATGGTCACTCTAAGATGATACGTAGGCAGATCATAAGAATCTCACGGTGTAACCTAATGAAGGAGACCATAGGATACATTGACACGTGGCCTTCTCCCACTTTCTTTGAACATTTCCCTTATCCACCTTGATATTGACCCATGCAAACCCTTTCCGAAGGGAGGCCGTGCCCAGGGTGACGCCGAGCATGGATCTCACGGTGTGAACTCTTAGGGACATGAGAGCGTAAAAATGTTATATCTTATATACTATTTTTCTTCCACTAAAATGTTCTAAGTCTATACCTATTATAACTATTATAATAAGATCTTTATACTAAAGTTCTAGGTGTATTAAACCATTTAATTTACCTAGTGACATTGCATGCTAATAGGACCTCGGTTAATTCAACTTAGGTTCCAATCCAGTTCCTAGTTAGGAGGTGTTACGTAAACTGTCAACTTATATACCTACAGTTTAGATAGAACTGTATTGGTTGAGTTCCCTTATAACCTTAATCTTATTTGTCCTACTTAGTCAATTTTGAAACTATTTTAAAAGAAACTAAGTAATTATTTTAATCTAATTAGAAATGTGATCTTAGGTCTAATTAATTTTAAACAATTTAAAATTAATATATTTTTCCTAAGGTCCTATGTTTGCAAGCAACTCTTTGTTAAAGGTTAATTGTTGCTAATCATTAATTTTTATAACTACTACATATGTTAATGATTAGTCCTATAACATACTCACTATTATTTTAATTAATTAACAATCATATTCTAATTAAAAAATTAAACCATATTACAAACATTTTCATGACTTTAATATAACAATTATATTAAGTTATGGATGTGTCATGCTCAATGCATATTGATTTTCAATTAAATATAATATTTATATAATATTATGAAAATAAACCAAGCATATTCATATACATTAATAAATATAACTAATTATATTTTCTAACTAATGTTATGCAACTTGCTTCTCCAATTTCATATATTTAACATATCACATACATTAAAGAAATCTTCAAATTTTAAATCATGCATTTCATACCATACATTATAACACTTATAATATATAAAAATGCATGAACATGCTTAACCTAAAGTGAGATGTATTTAAATGACATCCATAGAACATTTAAATAGCAATAGGAAAAAATAAAACAGTAAATTACACTAATTTAACTAAGTTTATCCTAAAATTTCTTCTGCCGCTCTAGAATCGGACCAGACCAACCTGAACCAGCCTGAACGGGATCACCAACCTGTGAATCAAGCCAACCCAACCAAACCGGACCACCAATTGAACCACAATCGAACGGGACTCGCTTTGCTAACCCTAATTCTCTACAGAATTGTGCAAGGATGCAAAATGTCGACAGAATTGCGATTTTTGACCAAATTGATCTCTATCTTCATCGACACAAACCCTAATTCAAGATCCGTACTTGAATGATTTAGAATAATAATGCCTAAAAAAACACAAGGGCATTTACATTGATCATATCAAAATTGTAAATGTAATACTAAATGTTGTAGAAAACCTTCAATTGCAAACCATAACATTCATAATGCTGAAAAAAAAAATTTAATGGCCAAATTGTTGACTTTGATACCTATTGAAGGGAAGAAAACCCTAAGGCACAACAGAAGCCAAAACACATAACCATTTTTTTTTAATTGGCATTTAAAAAATAAAATAATTTTGCATTGGAATAAAAGGTAATATCGATTAAGCATGCAATTCCCAAAAAGACTAATTATAAGGGAAGAAACCATACCTTGCAAACTTTTTGAAAACTTCGTAGAATTTTCGGTTGAAATGGGATTGGGCACCACCATTTGGAAACCTCCCTATTCTTGCAGGGAATTGAGTCTATGAAGATTTGTGGGATTCTCTCTTTTGGGATTTGAGAATATCAAATAAGAAATTTTCTTTCTTTTCTCCCTAAAATGGGGAGTTAATTGGTTTAATTTAAATAAAATAAAATAAAATAAAATTTATTAAATCATATTTAATTAAATGATCATTTAAATCATATTTAAATGATTTCCTCTTACATAACCTATAGTTTTAGCATCTTATATACATTAAATTTAACCTGTGTTTTAACCCTATACATTAAATTTAGCATCATATTCAAAAATATTTTTCTCATTGAACCCTATAGTTTTAACGCGTATCCAATGCACATTATTTTTAGCCTATAGTTTTCAATATGAATCTTATTCATATTAATTTAATATTTTAACTCCTTTCAAATATTTAATTCTCTCATTTATTAATTTTAAATCATATCCAAAATTAATAATAAAGTCTAAAATTAAATTTTATATTAAAATGTATCAACATACATTACTCCTAATTCTGAATTTGAACATTATAAATTCAATTTAATGACAAATTACCTCAATACCTTCTAAGTTAGGAAGGGGACTTAATGGACCTGCAGATTAAAAGCTTCAACGATGTGAGATTGATTGCTAAACTCATTAACCAAATTAATACTATGGATACACTCCACTAAAAACTCATAGTTGCACTTTTCTCAATATAGATATGTTTATGTGTCCACAGATATAGACCAATAACAACAAATTAGTCCTTCACGAGTGTTCGTAACCCCACCTGGGTTAAATTACCATTTTATCCCTGGGTTACCTTTACATTCTTAAATATCAATGCTTCTTTAGTGAAAAACCTGTTTATGGTCCAACCATTAAACAGAAACTTCTCTCGGGCCAGTGAGAGGGTAGGGCCCTTTGTTCAAGTCCCAGAGACACCACTTAAGGAAACACTCATCTACTTACCATGAAGTCGGGAATAAGTGAAATCCAACTTGCATGATTATGTTCCCAGCTATCTACTCGATCTTATCCCCAAAATGGTAGGTTTATTAAGTCAGTGAACTGGCCATGCTCACCCATACAAATCAAAGGACAATCCCTCGTGAACAGGAGTTCATAATATACTAAGGAGTAAAACTAACTTACCTAGGTCATCTTATTGAAATAGAAATCTAACTAGTCAATGGAGTTACATCTAATGGTTACTATTTAGCGGACAATCTTGTGTAAACTCATTGCACAGAATACCCCTACTCACGTGCCTCCTATATGAACGTGTTGGGTCAATGTGTTTGTATAAAATACAAAGTGGGTCGTATCCATAGTGTCACCAAGATAAGGTACCCAACCTTATTCTTATACTATAGACCCTTTAGGCTGTATCTTGAACATTGATCCCTATATGTCTCTACATACAGTTCAAGACTCATTAGACAGCCTAGGATGTTAATTTATTGGATTTTATGGTTAATAAGAAAAAAATTAAATAAAACATCAATGACACTTATTGATAAAAACATTAATAACTATTTATTAATTAAAGTCATTTAATTACATTCACTATCTACGAGTTTTAAGGCATAAAACCTAACACACATTTCATTCCAGAGAAGTCTACCTTTTTGGTGAATAAATGAGCGCATATATACATGAAAGAGGTGATGAGATTGCATGGAGTATCTAGTCCATTGTATCGAACATATACCCTCATTTTACATCTAACTTTTGGAAGAGTCTTCAGATAGTGTTGGGTACTCGATTGGATTTTAGTATAGCTTTTCACCCACAGACTGATAGTCAGACAGAACGTTTGAACCAGATATTGGAAGATATGTTACGGTCTTGTGTGTCAGAGTTTTCAGGGAGTTGGGACTCTCACCTACATTTAATGGAATTTGAATATAATAACAGTTATCAAGCTACCATTGTGTCACCGTTTGAGGCCCTATATGGGAAGGGGTTGCAAGTCTCCTATATGCTAGATGAGGTTGGTGAACGAAAGTTGCTAGGACCTGAGTTAGTACAGACCACAAACAAAGAAATACAGAAGATTAAAGCATGCATAGAAATAGCTCAGAGCAGACAGAAAAGTTACGCCGATATTAGGCATAAAGACCTAACGTTTGAAACTAGTAACAAGGTGTTCTTGAAAGTGGCACCTATGAAAGGTGTTCTGAGGTTTGGAAGAAAGGAGAAGCTAAGTCCACGATTTATTGGACCTTTCGAGGTATTAGAGCGAATTTCCCTTGTAGCTTATCGGTTGCCGTTGCCACTGTCTCTTTCTTCAGTTTATAATTTTATTCTTGTATCTATGTTGAGAATGTATATGATGGATTTGTCCCATGTGGTGGACTTTGAACCATTACAGTTGAATGAGAACTTGAGTTATGAGGAGAAGCATGTTCAAATTCTCACCAGGGAGGTGAAGATTTTATGCAACAGGGAGTAGCACTTGTGAAAGTTTTATGGTAGAATCACCAGTTTGAGGAGGCTAAACGGGAGCGAGAAGATGAGATAAGAGCCGAATACATGGAGCTTTTTAAGGAATATTTTTCGAGGACGAAAGTTTCTTGAGGAGGGAAGAATGTGAAATCCCGAATTTTTATGTAATTAAAATTCAATTATTTGTAATATTTGAGAATTGTTTTAAAATTTGGAGGTTAAATTTGAACGAACTTGTTTTACAGAGAACCTATGAGCGGAAGCAGATCCTCCAAATCCCATTTTGATTGAAAACAAACATTTACAATAAAACAGTCAAGATTATACATCATAACATAAAATTACAACATGCTTTCTAAAAAGAAACAGAGTGCAAGTGATTATACCTTTGAAGAACTATTCTTCACGAAAATCCCTTAAACTAACTCGAATTCCTCGGACAAACAACAACCAGAATACTCAAACCAAAAGTGTAGGACACTACTATTAGGTGACCTTAGTATTATCGGGATGAGAACCAAGGAGTGGTGGGCTCTGGCTATTTTGGTTAAGAGGGAGCTTAGAAGTTTTGAGGAAGAAGACAATTGAATGAAGAACACACTATCACATAGAATTTGTTTTAATCGTGTAAAAAAGAGAGCCTGTCGTTTATTCTCTTGCTTTCGTGTAGAAAACTTAGGAAGAAGAAGAAAACTGTTTTTATTTTCATTATTTTTTCCATAAAAACCACTAACCTCCCACTAAGGTGGTTAGAGAAAAAAAGAGATTAATTATTTAAATAATTAATAATATAAATAAATATGATAACCAACTTATCATATTATATTGATAACCTATAGTTTTAATATTGCATCACATACAATAAAAACTATTGTTCTTTTTCTCTATTTTATGGGATTTAATATAAATCTTATTTATATTAAATTTAACAACTACGAATCTTATTCATAGAAAATATATTTAAATCATATTAAAATATTTGTTCCTCCAATTAAACTATAATGTATCAAATATATTATGTCAATTATATTATATATAATTTAGTTTAATTATATCATATCTAATTTAATTTAATTATATCATATATAATTAAATTCTCTCTTATTAATTTGAACAATTCAAATTAACCCAAAAACTAATTATCAACAAAATCCTTTTGAGCTACCAAGGGGACCTTATGGACTTGTAACTTGAAGCTCCAACAGTATGTGAATAATTAGATAAACTCTTTAATTACATTATCTACCATAGGTTAACTGTCGCGCACTCCACTAAAGACCGAAAACTGTACTCTTCGCACTACAGATATATTTCTGTGACTATTGGATATAACCAATCAATAGTACGATGACCCTTCAATAATTGCTCGTAAGTACAGCTGGGCCAAATTACCGTTTTGCCCCTATAGTTATATCTAACTCCTTAAGTACCACTAATCCCTCTAATGAACAATAGATCAAAGTCCTACTATGACTAAACCCCTCTCGGGCCAGGAGAGAGTGTGGTGCCCCATTGTTCAAGACCCGGAATCAGCTCTTAAGGGAACAATTTATCTACTTGTGTATTCCATCTTGTGTAGCTGAGTTCTTAACTCCGCAATCAGATGAATCCCCAAAATGGTAAACTTGTCGAGTCGGAAATCTGGCCACTCTCACCCATACAAATCAAAGGACCGCCCTCATAGGTAGGAGTTCACAACTCACTCAGGATTAAGGTCATGTTACCTATGGTCATCCTAGTGAAATGAAAGTCTTTGTTATGAACGACATTATATAATGAGACGAACCATTTCGTGGTCTGGTCCTATACAAACTCCTTTGTATAGAATATCCCCGTTTGCATGTCTAATACATGAATGATCATGTCAAATAATTTGTAGCACTTTACAACATTTATAACACCTACAAAGTTGGCCATACTCTTAGTGTTACCAGGATAAGGTACCTACCCTTATCTATATACTACAGATCATTTAGGTTATCACTTAAACATGATCTACCTGTATGTCTCCTTCTACATGTTTAAGTTACAACGATAACCATGGATGTTAGTTTTTTGGTTTGTGGTTAATGTAACTAAATATCATATATTTCATAAACAGAGTGAATAAAATATCAAATATTATTAATCACATATGTGTATGTTCATACAATGTTTACAAACTATAGAACCCTACGAGATTTAAGACATTAACCCCAACAATCTCCCACTTGTCCTAAGCTAGTGGAGTGTACAAGATAATCAAATTACAAGTATACAAAACAATAAACTAGGGCATAACACTCCAAGTACAAGATCTCCCATTTGCCCTAGTCCAGTCGTGGTCTGTCTCATAGACCCATACTCTATAGGTGACCTTAAACACTGTAGTCGTGAAGACCTTCGTAAACAATTAGTAACGTTATACTCTGAAGCTATCTTCGTGACAATCACGTCCCTTCGATGCAAAATCTCTCGGATGAGATGATACTTCCGCCCAATGTTCTTGTCGCACTTATGACTCCTAAGCTCACGGGAATTAGCCACAACACCACTATTATCACAATAAAGTGTAATGGGCTTTGACATGTCTAGAACAACTTCCAGATCAATCAGGAATTTTCGGAGCCAAACGGGCTCCTTAGCAGCTTCACAAGTTGCCACATACTTAGTCTCCATGGTGGAGTCCACTATGCACCTCTGCTTGGTGCTTCTCCATACTACAACCCCTCCGTTAAGAGTGAACATTGATCTTGAAGTGGATTTCTGAGAATTCTATCAGTCAAAAAATTAGAGTCCGTGTATCCTTTAAGGATCAAATCCTTAGAACCATACATAAGCATGTAGTCCCTCGTTCTCCATAGATACTTGAGGATGTTCTTAACTATTTTCCGGTGATCATATCCTGGATTAGACTGATATCTACGGATTATTCCCACTGCATAGTAGATGTCAGGTCTAGTATATAACATCGCATACATCAAACTGCCCACAGTAGATGCATAGAGGACTCGTCTCATATCCTCAACCTCTTGAGGCGTATTAGGACATTGTTCTTTAGACAAGGTAACTTTGTGCCTGAAAGGCAATAGACCCCTCTTAGAGTTTGCATAAAACACTTTATTAACATCTTGTCAATATAAGATGCCTAAGACAATGCTAGCTTTTTGTTCTTTCGATCTCAAAAGATCTAAATATGAAGAACAAACTGAGCTTTTTCCAAATCTTTCATTTGGAATTAGAATGCTAGCCAGTTTTTAACTGTAGTCAATAAGCCTACATCATTCCCAATGAGTATGATATTATCTATATACAACACTATGAAAACTACTAAACTATTGATGATCTTCTTGTAGATACAAGACTCATCAACGTTTTGATCAAAGCCATAATATTTGATCGCAGTATCAAACCTTATATTCCAAGATCGAGATGCCTTTTTCAGTCCATAAATAGACCGATTAAGCTTGAAAACCTTTTTCTCTTGACCTTGGACTATGAATCGCTCGGGCTACACCATATAAATAGTCTCCTCAAGATTGTCATTCAGAAAAGCAGTTTTGACATCCATTTGTCATATCTCATAGTCATAATATGAGGCAATGGATAAGAGGAACTAGATAGACTTCAACATGGCAACAGACGAGAAAGTCTCCTCATAGTCGACTCCCTCCTCCTGGTATAACCCTTTGCCACCAGTTTAGCCTTAAAGGTTTACACCTTCCCATCAGCACTTTGTTTCCTCTTATAGATCCACTTACAACCTATAAGTTTAACCCCATCAGGTTGATCTACAAGATCCCAAACTAAATTGAAGTACATAGACTCCATTTTAAGATCCATGGCTTTGATCCATTCATCTTTGTCAACAGTATCCATTGCCTTCTTGTAAGACAATGGATCATCAACCTCGACATCAGCTACCATAGCTAAGATTTAAGTTAAACCATATAAAGAATAGGTGGGTTCACAACCTTCCCACTACGTCGAGGTTCCTTCAACACTTGAGGTGGATTTGACCTAATAGATGATCCTACTTCAACAACTCTTGTTGAGGTAATAGATTGTTAAACAACTCTTGTTGAAGATTCAATAGTTTCTTTGGAAAGCTCATTCAACATGATTTTGCTTCCAAGTCTATGCTCCTTTATATGATCCTCCACAAGAAAAGTAGCATTTGTCGATACAAAAACTTTGTTTTCTATAGGATCATAAAAACAACCACCTCTTGTTCCCTTGGGATAGCCTACAAATAGGCATAGCCTTGAACGCGATTCCAAGCCTCAAGCACAAGTGCTGGGAAACCCCAGATCCTGAAATGATGTAAACTAGCTTTACGACCATTCCATAACTCGAAAGGTATTTTGGTAACATTCTTGGAGGAAACACAATTCAGGATATAAGTTGTAGTCTCCACTGCATAACTCCAAAACGAGTCAAGTAAGGAAGCGTAACTCATCATAGACCGGACCATGTCCAACAGGGTTCGATTTCTCCTCTCTGATACATCATTCTACTGAGGTGTACCAGGTGCTACGAGTTGGAAAACTATTTCATGTTCTACCATATAGTTCTAGAATGATGAATCCAAAAACTCTCCACCTCGGTCAAATCGAAGTGTTTTAATCGTTCTATTTAATGCATTTTCAACTTCAGTCTTGAATTCTTTGAACTTTTCAAAAGACTCAAGACTTCTGTTGCATTAAATAAATGTACCTATATCTTGAATAATCATCAGTGAAAGTGATGAAATATGCATAACCTCCCCTGGCTCTTACATTTATCATACCACGAAGGTCTGAATGCACTAGCTCTAGAGGTTTTTTGGCCCTATGACCTTTTCAAGTAAAAATCCTTTTAGTGATTTTACCTTCAAGGCATGACTCACACACAGGTAAAGAATTTTCTTCTAACTCGCTTAGAAATCCATTCTTCATAAACCTCTCAATCCTATTGAGATTAATGTGTCCTAACCTCAGGTGCCAAAGTTGTGCATTTTTTTAGGAGAAATTTTAAGTTGCTTATTTTGAGTTAACCCCTCACGTGCGAAATTATAGAAGCCGGAAAAATATGTGGCCATGAAATAGGGATTAAGTGGAACTGAATTGACAACAGTTTTAAACATCTCTATGTTATGGAGGGAATTTGTTGCTAATAACCTTAGCACATACAAATTACTTTCCAGTTGTGCAGAACAAATATCAACATCATTATTTGTAATAAACACTTTATTAAAAGAGAAAAATAGTTAATATTCACATTCAAGAAAACACTTTATAGAAACTAAGTTCCTCTTTAAATCGGGAACTACATATACATCATTCAAAATGAGAAATTTGTTTTATAAAGTCAACCAGAGACCTCCCACTGTCACAGCTGAGACGACGTGTCCGGTTCCAACTCGCATCGTCATCTCACCAGCACCAAGCTGCCGCCAGGAACTAATTCCCTAAAATGAAGTACAAACATGCTTAGTGGTCCTAGATTCAATAATCCAGGCAGAATCATCATTCTCCACTAAACAAGTTTCCAAAACTAGTAAATCACATTTACCTTGTTTGACCTTCTTCTTTTCTGCCAAATATCTAGGGCAGTTCCTCTTCTAGTGCCCGTTCTGGTTGTAATGGAAACACTTTCCCTTGCCAACCTTCACTTTTTGCCTACCCCTTCAAGCAGAAGGTTGTGGGTTAGTAGGCGCCTTCCCCTTACCACCATTTTTCTTCTTCCACTCTCCAGTGCCTGAAGAAGAAGGTGCAGACTTAGTTTCAAAGGTCGAACCTTTGTGAAACTTTTTGGAAGATGAAGCAATATTTACTTCACCCTTATTCTCTTTGCTTTTCAGCAAAGATTGGAAAGTCTGCAACTCGTTGAGTAGAGTTATAAGGTTGTAATCAACCCTATTCAGAACAGCGTTGCTAAAGAAATGAAGGAAGCTTTCTGGTAAGGATTCCAGAATAATGCTAACTTGGCTGGCCTTATCGATGCTCATCCCGTTCATCTCAGCCACGTTGATGTGGACCATTATATTGAGAACATGTTCCCTGAAAGATGTTCCTTCTTTCATCGTGAATTAAAGATGTACTTTAGAGCGTCGTGCCTGAGCTGCTCGAACAACTGTCTGAACATTCCCCGCAAAGACTCCATGATCTCACGTGTAATGATCATGGGCTCATGCTTCTTGGCCAAAACTTCATTGAGGTTGACCAAGATATATGCTCGGGCCTTCTCGTTCGCCCATGTCTAGCGCTCATACGCTTCTCGAACGTTTCAAGCAACAGTAGGAGGTGGAATAGGAGGACACTTCTCTATAAGGACAAACCTAGGATCATCGATGATTAATATCGTGTTAATGGTGTTTTTCTAACTAACGTAATTTTCTCCAGTTAGTTTATCAACGACAAGCAAACCAAGTGTAGCGGTAGCCATAATTTAAATTGCTGAAAAATAAACAAACTTAATTAAGTCTACTTGCATTTAACCAGTTTAAAGAAAACCAATCAATTTTGAGGAAAATGGTCTAGTGTACCCTAACTGACATCTATTTTGCAATGATGCTTCAGTAAGGCAGAACAAAAGTCTTCGTAGGGTGAGCAAGTGCCCCTTCACTGAAATAAGATAATCTCAACCATTAGACAGAAATAATTCATTGTAATTAAATCTAATAGTCACCATTATTCGATCCGAAATTTGTTAACATTCTTAACAGTTCTGTGTAAGTGTAACCCTTCATTTTAGGTCTTAGAGTCCCATCTTAATGAGCCAACCTTAGGGAAAAGTCGATTAGGACAAGAGACTAAAGCTACTCTATCAAATTTCTAGAGATCAAATAAAGAGTTGTGCAAAACTGTCATCCTTTAAGGGGACACCCATGATGCCATGAGGTGATGCACAAAAACTTTATCCAACCTAATGAGAGAGACCGAGGGATATGTTGTCACACATCCCGCTCCCACTTACTATGAACATTCTTTCCATTCACCTTGGTATTGACCTACCCAAATGCCACTCGTAGGGGGACACTCCCATGGTGCCTCGAGGCCGAGGATAGATCTTATGATGTGAACTTTTAGGGAGAAATGTGTAAAGGTAAAGTGAAGTATCATATACCCTATTTACCTCCCACTGAATTTTCAACCTAGGGTTCATTAACTTAGAAAATCCGGCTACTGATTTTAACTAAGTGGTTTGTTTAATTTGCTATAACACTTTCTTTTGATGATTAAACAATTTTGATTCAAGTCTTATTAAACACTTTTAACAAATTTTCATCAAATCTGCATGCACATAAAAAATCTATCTAATTCACCTTTCCAGGTAGGTTCCCAGGTAAGGGTACGACGTTTCCATCCACTTAAGTATCCCAGCCTAGCCAGAACTATCCTTAGACAAAAGGTCCCTTATAGATACATTTGCTACATATTTTATCTTTTATTAGGAATCAATTTAATCCTATTTAATTGATTTAAAAGATTAAACTTAGATTTATAATCTTATTAGAAAAGTGATCTTAGGTCTATCTCAATCAAATTTTAAAACATTTTTAAAAGATGATTAAAGCCTAAGGTTTGCATGCAACTCCTTATTATTGATTTTAATTCTAATTTCATTTATTATAATTCTTATAAGAAATGAAAAAATGCTTCATGCAATGTTCATTCATTACTAATATATAACTTTTATATAAACAAGTAATGAACTAAATTATAGCATACATTCCATACAAACATACAATTTTATATTATAACATTAATAATATAAATGATGCATGGATATGCTATAATGCATACATATATTATAACTCTTATATTATATGATGCATGAGCATGCTTTAAGTACTTTAAATCATGCATACTAATATATTATAACACTTATAAAATAAAATGCATAACCTATGGTGGGCTTTAAAGCTATATGACATACATTATGGCATATATAATAAACATACATCACATGCATATTTAAATAAAGTTGATGGATCGGATAGTAAATCTTAAAACCGAAAAAGAAAAGGCTAATCTATTACAAAAGTTTGAGTCCTCTGGTTCGGAATAGGTGAATCGGGTCTTGAACCGCTCGCCTTGAAGGCTTACAGCTTGATGGTGTAGCAAATCCTTTGATTGTCGAACAACGAGCGTCGAGTATAAACAATCGTGTAGCAACGATCGCGTAGCTTTGAACTATGTGATGAGCAAGAAAGTCCATGCGATCGTGTAGCATGCGTCGAGCAGCACATACCATGCAATCGTGTAGCTAAAGACTATGAGATGAGCATGGTAGTCTACACGATCGAGTAGCGTGCACCAGGTATCGTATACTAAGCGATCGTGTAGCTAATTACTATGCGATGAGCATGAAAGTCTACACGATCATTTAGCATACATATCTTGCATCGACTATCAAATATCGCACGATCGTTTGACCCTCAAGCGCCTACGTGATCATGTAGCCAACGCAACATGATCGAGTAGACAACTCTACACGATCGTGTAGCATTAGCTATGCGATCATTTAACAGATGCTACACTATCGTGTAGAAAAGCCTACACAAATGCATAGCCAAATCTAAACAATCGTCTAGCTTTAGCTACACGATGCAATCATCATTTCGTCTTCTCCATCTAAACGAACTGCAATCTTTACGTTTGAAGCTTCATGAACGACTCAAAAAACAAAATGAATACAGTCTCGATTGCAAGATTTATGCCAAAAACACGTAGAGGCTCTTACAAAATAACTTTTGTAATGTAGATAGAAAGCCAAAACAGAGATTACTACCCTGAAACATCCATCAACAAACCATCCATATATATTTAACAGTTAAACACAATACAAAATCTAAAACCCACCAAACTATAAACGATTTCAATACAAAAATGAAATTTGGAATCAGAACACAACCTGGCTCTGATACTAATTGAAGGAACTCGTTTTAAAGAGAACCTATGAGTGGAAATGGATTGTCCAAATCTCATTTCGATTGAAAAAAACAATTACAGTAAAACAATCCAGATTATGCATCATAACAAAAAATTATAGCATACTTTCTAAAAAGAAACAGAGTTCAAGTGATTATACCTTTGAAGAACTCTTTTTCCCGAAAATCCCTCAAACTAACTTGAACTTCTTGAATGGCAATGAACTCTCCTCGAACAAACAACAACTAGAATACTCGAACCAAAAGTGTAGGACACTACCACTTGGTGACTTTGGTATTCTTGGGATGAAAACCCAGGAGTGATGAGCTTTGGCTATTTTGGTTAAGAGAGAGTCTAGAAGTTTGGAGGAGGAAGACGATTAAGGAAGAACATACTATTGCATAGAATTTGCTTCAATCGTGTAAAAAAAAGAGCTTGTCATTTATGCTCTTGCTTTCGTGTAGAAGACTTAGGAAGAAGAAGAATACTCTTTTTCTTTTTATTCCTTTTTCCATAAAAATCACTAACCTCCCACTAAGGTGGTTAGAGAGAAAAAATGATTAATTATTTAAATAATTAATAATATAAATAAATATGATAACCAACTTATCATATTATATTTATAACCTATAGTTTTAATATTGCATCACATACAATATAAACTATAGTTCTTTTTCTCTATTTTATGGCATTTAATATAAATCTTATTTATATTAAATTTAACAACTATGAATCTTATTCATAGAAAATATAT
>NC_052356.1:15644341-15678530 GCF_009727055.1 Benincasa hispida | reverse complement strand
ATATAATTTAATTAATTTAATTATATCATATATAATTAAATTCCCTCTTATTAATTTGAACAATTCAAATTAACCCAAAAACTTATTCTCAACAAAATTCTTTTAAGCTACTAAGGGGGCCTTATGAACCTGTAACTTGAAACCCCAATGGTACGTGAATAATTAGATAAACTCTTTAATTACATTATCTACCATACGTTAACTGTCGAGCACTCCACTAAAGACCAACAGCTGCACTCTTTGCACTACAGATATATTTCTGTGACCATTGGATATAACCAATCAACAATACGATGACCCTTCATAAATTGCTCGTAAGTACAGTTGGGCCAAATTATCGTTTTGCCCCTATGGTTACATCTAACTCCTTAAGTACCACTGATCCCTCTAATGAATAATAGATCATAGTCCTACTATGACTAAACCCCTTTCGAGTCAGGAGAAGGTGTGGTACCACATTGTTCAAGACCCAGAATCAGCCTTTAAGGGAGCAATATATCTACTTACTCCTGCTTTGAGGAAGTAGTGAATTCTATTTTGTGTAGTTAAGTTCTCAGCTCCCCAATCAAACGAATCCCCAAAATGGTAGGCTCGACAATCTAGCCACTCTCACCCATACAAATCAAAGGACCGCCCTCATAGGCAAGAGTTCACAACTCACTCAGGATTAAGGTCATGTTACCTATGGTCATCCTAGTGAAATGAAAGTCTTTATTATGAACGGCATTATATAATGAGACTAACTATTTTTTGGTCTGGTCTTATACAAACTCCTTTGTATAGAATATCCCTGTTCGCATGTCTAATACATGAATGATCATGATCAAATCATTTGTAGCACTTTACAACATTTGTAACACCTACAAAGTAGGTCATACTCATAGTATTACCAGGATAAGATACCCAGCCTTATCCATATACTACAGACCTTTTAGGTTATCACTTAAACATGATCCACCTGTATGTCTCCACATACATGTTTAAGTTACAACAATAACCATGAATGTTAGTTAATTGGTTTGTGGTTAATGCAACTAAAATATCATATATTTCATAAACAGATAACCATGGATGTTAGTTTTTTAAAAGTGAACACTATTCCTAAAGTTGATTTCTAAGAATCCTTATCAGTCTGAAAATCAGAGTTCGTGTATCCTGTAAGGATCAAATCCTTAGAACCATACACAAGCATGTAGTCTTTCGTTCTCCATAGATACTTGAGGATGTTCTTAACAGCTGTCCAGTGATCATATTCTGGATTAGACTGATATTTACTTATCCCCACTACATAGCAGATGTCAGGTCTAGTACAAACATCACATACATCAAAATGCCATGGCAGATGCATAGGGGACCCGCTCAATGGCGTCGCTGACCAAACCTCACGCCGTCTGTCGATCTCTATTCTTCCATCGACTCCACGACGGCGTCAGCTACCATCGCTGATCTCCACCACTCATTTTTCTACTTGGTTTTGATTGGATCCGAAGTGCCTCAGTCACCTGTCCACCGTCCCAACCACTCCGCCATTTTTTTTCTTAAGAATCTTGAATTTGGGTAAAAGTTGGTTTATTTTGCGCAAGATTTTTTTTTTTTTTTGAAGATTTTGGGTGCCACTTTGTTCTAGAATCAATTTGGATAAAACACATTGTGTTGGACATTCAAAACCAAGATTTTGAAGATTTTAGGACGTTGCTCATCAAGGAAGAGACCAATTTTCGAAAGAAAATTGTTGAAGTTTGGTAAGTTTTGGGTGAGTAGTTGGTTGGCTACTTTTTGGATTAAGAGTAATTGTAGAAAATTAAGTTAATAATTTTTTATTTAATTTATATTTAGGTTGGCCAATCGAATTAAGTTTTGGAATTTATTTTGGACCAAGCCACAACTTTGGTAAGTTAATTGTGGATATTTTGATTAATTTGGTTAATTAAATTTAGACCCTAAAAGATAAGTTTAGATTTTAGATTTATTATTTTAGGTCAGGGGTGCTAAATTTAAAATTGTAGTTTATGTGATAGGGGGGATTTAAGTCTTCCAAAAGTTTTAAGAAGATTAATTACTTGGATTAAAATTTGTGCCCAAATTTTGAGGTAAGTAATCTTACTACTAGAATCATGGTGTGCCAGGCGATAATTTAAGAATAATTTAAAGGATTCTAAGACTGTTTGCATCAAGATGTAAGAGGATAAATAAGCTTATCTTAATGATATTTTGAAGCATGTTATAAGTGCAAGCATGAATTAATTTTTTTTATATGATTTGCTAGAAGAATATTGAGCATAATGATATGTATTCGCATGATTGTGGGACTTTATTTTATGATGCATGTTATTTATGGTAGTGATAGTTACCTTCTACCCGTAGTTTATACCCATCAGAGGTAGTGATCTCCATCAGGATTTCACCAGAGGTTTGTGTTTCCTTCGAGATTCACTGAAGGTGGTGATCTTCTTCTGGATTTCACCAGAGGTTTGTGGCTCCTTTGGAATTTTACCAAATGGTTTGTATTTCCTTCAGGATTTGCCAGAGGTTTGTGGGTACATCTCATTTACGGTAGGATGGGTTCAACTATCCACTAGATGACCATCCCATGGAAAGTAGAGGTTAACCTTGTTAGCGGGTTACTTACTGAGT
This sequence comes from Benincasa hispida, assembly GCF_009727055.1. NCBI lineage: Eukaryota > Viridiplantae > Streptophyta > Magnoliopsida > Cucurbitales > Cucurbitaceae > Benincasa > Benincasa hispida. The sequence goes on along the minus strand of NC_052356.1, from coordinate 15,675,896 downwards.
ATTTTATACTTATTCTTTCTCATGTTTTTTTTCAAGTAAAGGTAAGTTGTAAGAATTTATTAACAGCAGCGGAAGCACAAGGATCATCTAAGCACTCAAATTCACTAATTTTGGCAAACTATAAAGCATGCTTTTGCAGGGAAAAATGAGTTTCAAGACATACCGCTTGTAGAACTTCTTCAAAGCTCCTTCACCAACTGCTATCTTCTCTAAATCTTATTGTAGACCACCTCAAGATCTTCCCCACTATTCTCTTGGTGCTCGAGATTGAGTTGTAGGACTCAAAACAAGCTTGAATCAAGGGTAGAAGAAGAAATGTTCACTGTAAAAAATCAACTGAATAACTCTTTCTTCAAACCAGTTTTTTTCTCAAAATCTCTATAGATTGCATGCCCGATTTTCACTCCAATATTTTCATTATATTGCAGATCAACATGCAAAGAAAAGGGTTGCATGAGTTGCAGCTCATACTTGGAGAAGACAAGGCCAAGATAATGGCATTTGAGTTAGCTACTTAAGTGATGGATAATGGAAAAACTTCTTTCCATTTTATGTGTATTGTTTTCCAATTTTCCAATTTTATCTAAAAATCAAAATTAGATTTTATAAAATCTATTTTGATTTTTAAAAATGAAAATTTAATTAATTTCATAAATTAATTATTAAATAAAACTAAATTAATTTAATATCAAATATTAAATTAATTTTAACATATATCCATCTTTATATATTTAAATCATATTTAGATATATAAATTCTCCTATACCGTTTAATTCTAAAATTAAACATATAATTATATCTTATATAATTACTAATTCCCTTAATTCTAATTTGAACATTTCAAATTAACTTATCATGCTATTCTAGAACTAGTCCGTTACGAGCTAGTAGGGAGACCTAGCGGACCTACAGATCATGGACTCCGAGATTAATTGGCTAAACTCATTAGACCAAATTAATCTCAATTCGTTAACTAATGGGTCACTCCACTAAAGCCCATAGTTGCACTCCTAGATATATTATGTCCACATGATTTAACCATAATCAGCAAGTCGACCCTTCACAGGTTGTTCGTAATAACAGCTGGGTCAAATATCTGTTTTACCCCCGAGATTACGTCTTATTCCTCAAGTCTCTACTGATTCTCTAATGAACAACTGGTTTTTGATTCAATCACTAAACCAAACTCCCTCAGCCTAGTGAGAGGGTGGGGCCTCTTGTTCAAAACCTGAATTCAGTACTTGAGAGAACAACCTTTCTTCTATCCTTAAATCAGGTAGATGTGAACTCCATCTTGCACCTATGTCCCCAGCTATAAATTCAGTCTTACCCTTGAAATGAGAGTCTTATTAAGTCGGCGCTATTGAGCCAACCCTCAACTATGCAAATCTAAGGGCAATCTCGAATAAACCGAAGTTCATAGTTAGCTTATGATTAAGATCGAGTTACCTAGTTCATCTAGGTGAAATAGTCAGTCTTAAACAGTAAACAACGTTATAAAGTAAGAGTGACTTATTTCTTGGTTCTGATCCTATGCAAAATCATTGCATAGGACGCCCCCACTTCTCATGTCATAACATGAACAAATTAGGATCACATCGTATGTAACACTTTACAACTCTTTGTAACAACTACAAAGTAGGCTACATCCAACAGTGTTACGAAAATAAGGTACCCAACCTCGTTCATGTACCATAGATCATTTTGACTATTTACTCGAACCTAATCCACTCTTATGTCTCCATATAAAGTTCAAGTACTCATACAATAGTCATGGATCTTAGTTTATTAGATTTAGACTTTCATACAATTTATGAGATCAATAACAAGTATGTTGATAATAGAAAATGTTTATCATTTTACAAACTGCGAGGTTTTAGGACATAAAAGCCAACAAGAACATGCCGACAAAAGACAAGCGAAATCTGTGATCGAGCCATTGGGACCAGTCATATGCTTCTGATCATGTTTTCAAGATTTTATGTTTTAAAATTTTTAGTATTGATGTTTGAACTTGAAGTTGTAAGTAATTTGTGCTTTTAAACTTTTTTCTAAGATAATTTTTCTAGTTTTGTTTCATGATTCCCTGCTAAATTTATTTCTGTTATTTATTTTTAATAAAGTTAATTATTTATATGATATTTATGTTGGATCGACACCTCACGCAGCAGAAGAAATCAGGATCCATAAGCATTCTAATTCATTAATTTTGGTCGAAAGAAACATGCTAAAAACAGAGTATAATAGGTTTCATGAACATACCTTGACTAAACCAACGAAATCTCCATTTTCAGCTACAAAATCCTCCGCATCCTTGTATAGACTACCACAAGATCTTCCCTACTATCCTCTTGGTGCTCTAGATTGAGTTATGAGACTCAAAATAAGTTGGAATCAAAGGGAATATGGAGAAAGCTCACTGAACCAACCCATTGAAGAACACCTTCTTCATCTGAATTTTTAAGCAAAATTCAGTCGGTTCATCCTTTATTCTTCACTCCAATCTCTTCAATATATTGCAGACTATACATGCAAAGAGATGTGCTACATGAGATACAGCTCATGCTTGGAGTAAATTAAAGGAGAAAGTGGATTCCTTGTAAGCTACTTAGAAGATGACTTGAAAAACCCATTTTTTCAAGTTTGTGTAATTTTTCAATTTCTAAAACCTATTTTGATTTTTAAAAACATATTTTATTTCCAAAATCAAAATTTATTAATTTCTAAATTAATTTTCTAATAAAATTATAAATAATTATTTAAATAATTTAAATAATTCTAATTAATTTAATATCCAATATTAAATTAATTTTTACACAAATTCATCTTCATATATTTAAATCATATTTAAATTTATTTTCTCCAATTCTTTTTTATTCTAATTTGAATGTTTCAAATTAACTTATCACGCTACTTTAGAGCTAATCCATTTCCGTGCTAGTAGGGGAACCTCATGGACCTACAGATCATGGGCTCCAACGATCTGAGATTAATCGGTTAAACTCATTAGACCGATCTAACCCCCATTCGTTAACTAATGGGTCACTCCACTAAAGCCCATAGTTGAACTCCTCTCACTGTAGATATATTATGTCCACTTGATATAATCATGATTAGTAAGTTAACCTTCATAGGTTGTTCGTAATAATGGCTGGGTCAAATCTCCGTTTTACCTCCGAAATTACCTCTTGTTTCTTAAGTCCCCACTGATCCCCTAATGAACAATTGTTTTGTGATCCAATCACAAAACCGAGTCCCTCTCATACCAAATGAGAGGGTGGGATCCTTTGTTCAAGCCCCAAAATCAACATTTAAAAGAACAATCTCTCTACTATCCCTAAAACGGGTAGGAGTGAATTCCCTCTTGCACCCTATGTCCACAGCTATCTATCCAGTCTTACCCCTAAAATGACAGTCATATTGAGCCAGCGCTGTTGAGCCAACCTTCACTTATGCAAATTTAAGGGCAATCCCAGATAAATAGGAGTTCATAGTTAGCCCAGGATTAAGGTCAAGTTACCTAGGTCATCGCTTTGAAATAGTCAGTCTTAAATAGTAAACAATGTTATAAAGTAAGAGTGACTCATTTCGTGGTCCGATCTTGTACAAACTCTTTTGCATAAGGACACCCTCACTCCTCATGTCCAACATGAACGAATTAGAATCACTTCGTTTATAGCACTTTACAACTCCTTGTAACAACTACAGAGCAGGCCGTATCCAATAGTGTTACCAGAATAAGGTACCCAACCTTATCCATGTACTATAGATCATTTTGACTATTTACTCGAACCTGATCCACCTTTATGTCTCCACATAAAGTTCAAGTACTCATCCAGTAGTCAAGGGACTTTTAGGTTTATTGGGGTTCTATTCAATAACACCTTTATTGAATTTTCAGAATAAGCTCCATTGTTTACATATCACAAGTTTTAGGACAAAAAAACCAACATTTATTTGGTTTTACTAAGTCATGAAAAAATGTCAATTTGAATTGTATGCACGCATGTCTATAGTAACGACCTAGTTTGTGTCTTAGGGAGTTGGATCGTTACATTACCGGTTGCTCCATCGCCGAAAGTAATATGACTAGACCCACAAGGTTGAATATTCTTAATTAATGATAATACATCTGTCATATGTCTTGAGCACCCACTATCGAAATACCAGTTTTGTTTAGACGAAGCTTGAAGAGAAGTAAAAATAACATGAAATTTTGCATCAGAGGAATTTGGACTCCGTTTAACTCTCCACACAATTTTAGACTTTTAATGGTACCTCCCGAATAGATCTAGGAATGATTCTACCAAGATGAGTAACTTTGACGTCTCAATAATTTTAACAAAAAGGTCGAATATAGCCTTCCTTCCCACAGTGGTGACAGATCCATCATTTTTTTTAACAAATTAATCATGAACACATAAGCTTCTCTTGGTTGAATCAGCCAAGGGGTCATACATCATAGTATCTTTGGCTGAAATAAACCTTTAAAGAGAGAGGATTCTTCTTTGAAAGTCTATTGCTTAGACTTTCTGAAACCAATGCTTTGTTTGTTAGTAATGGTTTTCCCAAAGGAGAAAATTTTATTCAAATTAATTGTGCTAAAGTTGAGCATTTGAACTGACTTTTATATATTGTCAAGATCTCCCTTGGTGGCTTGTAGCTCTTTCTTAAATTCTAAAATGGTGCTAAGCAGACGACAGTTATCATCAATAAGTTTCTTAATTCTTTCCTTTGAATAGTTAAGGCTTTAGAATCTTCAATCCATATTTTATAAACCTCCTCATAGGACAACTTGTCTTGAGTGGAAGGAGTTGAGACCGATAGAGGCTTATAATTAAGATTATAAGAATTGATAGTAACACAATCTTTAGGGTAATCAAGGGAGAGACTCCCTATAGAGCATAAAATTCTTCGTCTGACTTACTATTTGTGTCAGTTTCCTCATCAGAAAAGATGACTGAAAATCTCACTTTCTATCTTCTGAGAAAACTAGGACATTCTACTTGAAAGTGTCCAAATCCTTCACACTCTGACATCTAAAGTTTCTTTCATGAGAACCTTGACCACTACTGCCTTCTTTTTCATTTTCGTTTCGCTTGTTCATATGATTACCAAGCCTTGGAACATTATTAATGTTTGTGTTACTCATGTCTTTGACATGTGGGGGAGCATAAGGACCTCGAGAAGAGGTACGCTTGTCTCATCATCTTAGGGTCGTACCAAACTACTTTGCTAGGAGAGATATAGTTTCTACAAGATTCTCATCAGAATCTTTGTGCTTACATATTGAGTTGTCATCATCCGTAGAGGATTAGAGTGCAATTCCCTTGACCTTATTTTCTATTTTTTCAACTAAGATCATTTCAAATTTTTGCAGAGACCTAAACTGTTGGGATTGGTGTCCTAAATCTCTCTTGTGTTCTCGTAGTTTGTAAATATTGTATAAACAAATTGTTATTTTATGAGTATATACTCAATCCAATAAACTAAGATCATAGGTTATTTTATGTAATTTAAACAAGTATGTAGAGACATGCAGGTAGATCTTTTCTAAATAATAACCTAAATGGTTTATAGTAGATGAGTACCTTATCCTGGTGATATTATGGATACGACCCACTTTGTAGATCTTACATGTGTTGTAAAGTGCTACAAATGATCTGATCCTGATCATTCATGTAGAAACATGTGAGTGAGGGTATCCTATGCAAAGAGTTTATATAATATCGGACCACGAAATGATTAGTCTTATTATGTAACACTGTTAATAATAGAGACTTACATTTCACAAAGAAGACCATAGGTGACATGACCTGAATCCTGAGTGAGTTGTGAACTCCTACCTATGAAGGCGATCCTTTAATTTGTATGGGTGAGAGTGGCAAGATTGTCAACTCAATATCCCTACCATTTTAGGAATTCGTCTTATTAGGGAGCTGGGATACAAAGGAGAAATTCACTCATTCTTTAATATCGGGGTAAGTAAATAAATTTCTCCCTTAAGGACTGGTTTCGAGGCTTCAATAATTTGGCCACACCCTCTGTTGGCTCGAGAGAGACTTGGTTATAGTTGGACTATGACTTATTGTTCATTAGAGAAAATAGTAGTACTTAAAGAGTTAGATGTAACTATAGGGGCAAAACGGTAATTTTGGCCCAGCTGCACTTACGAGCAATTTGTGAAGGGTCGTCGCACTATTGACTGATTATATCCAATGGACACAGAAATATATGTGTAGTGTGAAGAGTGCAGCTGTCAGTCTTTAGTGGAATGACTGATAGTTAATGGATGTTGGGTAATTTCATTCAAGAGTTTAATTAATTATCCAAGTATCATTGAAGCTTCAATTTATAGGTCCATAAGGTTCCCTCTGTAGCTTAACCTGGTTTAGTTGAGAATTAATTTTTTGTTAATTTGAATTGTTCGAATTAATTGAGGAAAATTAATTATATATGATATAATTATTTAAATTAATTACTTATGATATAATTAATATAATGTATTGGATATTTTATACTATAAAGTATTTTGAGAGGAATTTGAATATGAATTAAATATTAGCTATATGGATGAGATTTATATAATTGAATTTAATATAAATAGGATTTATATTAAATATCATGCATTGTTGAGAGAAAATAAAACTATAGAATATATTGTATTTGATACATATAAAAAACTATAGGTTGTGTTATATTTGAATAACACATAGTATATATATATAATAAGGTAGTTATTATATTATATATATATAAATTAAATTTTTTAATTTAATTTAATTAATAGGAGAGAATAACAACTCCCTCCCCTGATCTTTCTCAACCTATACGTGAGAACATGAATGGGGAACTCTCATTCTCCCTACAAGTTTCACATAGAAGAGGATTCTCTCTAGGAAAAACCTTCTCTTCCCTCTCATCCTTTCATCCCTCTTCCAAACAATTGTGAAGAGCCCACCATTCCTACTCAATCCTAACCCCAAGAGAATACAGAGGGTTCTTAAGTGGTGGTACCCATTTGGGATTCCATATTTTGGAGATCGAGGGATTTCGAGAAGAAATTTTGGCTTCAAGTGTCTTCTTCTCTCTCTGTAATTTTTTGTTTGATAATGCATAATCTTTGTTTTGATTATGTAATTTTATCAATTCTGTGAAACTAAAAATAGGAACGATCCCACTTCCGCACTAGGATCTTCATCTGTTTCCCTTCACGAAAAACCCATCAATTTTCATTGTACTGATATCTTGGACTTTTACGATAGCTGTAACCTTCATATTAAACCTTTTGGGTACAGAGCGAAGAAACTTCCAAACTAGTTTCTCTTTAGACATTTTTTCACCCAGAGCAAAGGATTCATTTTGCAATAGTAAGAAAACGAACATTAAACTCAGACACACTCTCACAATCACGTATTTTTAGAAATTCAAATTTTGTTGTCAAAAGCTTCAATCTTAACATCTTTACTTTCGACGTTCTCCCATGAGCCATGGCAAGAATCTCCCATTCTTTTTTTGGTAGTAACACATGTGTTGATTAACCTGTATTCTGATCAACACCGTTGAAGATAACATTCAATGCTCATGAGTTTCCAAGCGGGCTAGGTCTTCTTCTTTAGTCTAGTCCTTCTCAGGTTTTAGAGTATCAACACCATTTTATCTATCACCATTGGATGCGTCATCTATCTATTTGAGAACTGCCTTCCATGATTTGCTGTCTATGGATTTAAGAAAAGCAATCATACGAGCCTTCCGATAGGAGTAGTTTTCCATCAAGGACTGATAGTTAAGATGTAGATCTACCTTCTTTGATCGACTCCATTAAGAACTCAATAAAGGTAGTCAACCCATTCTGATACAAATTGAAATAAAGAAGGATGAATCACAATGATGTCATAAGTCAAGAAAGATGTCATAGAAAAAAATAACGACAATTGGGAGAGAGATAAGAGAGAGAAGAAAACACATAAATTTGTTAATCTAGTCTGGTATAATCACACCTACGTATAGGAGGCTCTACACCTGGGTGAAAAGAAATTTACTAGTATGTAATGTAGTTCTACAACATATACTTCAATTAAAACTACATAAAAAATAGCTTCTATATAACTAAATTAATAATGAGCAAGTTAGGCTCCCCTTAATACCAATACATTCTCTAATGAGTCTGCAAAATTAGGCTCCCCCTAAATTTGTTGCCGCAACTATGATCTCACTTTCTCTTCATCTTTCCAGATGAATAACCACTCACCTGATGTCTTTAACAACTCTACAAACTACTACTTTATCAGAAGTCGCTTTTGAGAACACCTGCTCAACTTCACAAAGGTAATTCATGTACAATCCCACGGTCTCTTCACTAGAAACTCTTCGAATAAAGAAACTTTAATCAAAGGCTAGAGACAACTTGCCCTAAAACTCCCAAAACAACCAAATAAATATAACCCATTCATAAAGTCAACAAGGCATAACTAGCAGCAACATAGAAGGAAAAAAAATCTTCCTAACAGATCACCACCGATAAGGAAAGGATCTCACTAAAGTTAGAGACAAAGAATTCAACATAATAAAAGAAAATATTACATGTCAACTACAGCAATAACATTAGGCTCCCTTTAAGTGTGAAAATCACTTCTCATGTAAACGTTAATGTTTCAATATGATTGGGACAGACAAACTCAAATCTACGAAACTTCTTACTTCACAACCATACGAATTAACACCAATGATATTTCTTCAATAGAAACAAATAAACAACACAAGTCTTTTTCAGAAGTGTTAATCCTAAGACAAAGAATACAAACCCTTGAATAGCATACAAAAAAGAAGAATTAGATGATTATCATAACCAGTCAAGCCTCAGAGAAGGAAAAGATCCTTAAGAATAAACCCGCATAAAATTTCAGATAAGGAAAAAATTTCTAGACAAAAACTGCACCGTGTGGGACATTTTGGAGAACATCACATGAGTCCAGATGAAGAACAAAGTTACCAACATCTAAAAAAACACACTTAAAAAATATAGCCAACATCAAACATTAATAGGTTTAGATCCTGAAGAATCTAGATTTTGTTTTGTGTTTTTAGATTTATTGAGTTAAGTTTGATGGACAATCTAAATTCTGTTTCTAAAATTTGTTTTCAAATTTTATGATCAAAACTATACAAATTCTGGAAATAAATTTTTATATTTTCAGGTATCTAGATTTTGAATTTTAAATATCAAAATGCATAATTATATTAAATAAGAATAAAAATAGATAGAAGTATTATATGTCATGGTATAAACTCAAAAAAAATTAATTAAATTATGTATTGTGTCATATATTATAAATTATATAATATTAAAAATAATAATTATATAATTATTTTAACGTAAAACATGTTCATAAATTAATTAATGATAATGTATAATCAACCTATATTTAATAGATAACTACAACTAGTTTTATGATTATCAAAATATAGTATCAAACAAGTTGAAAAAAATAATTCTTTAAATTAGATTTCTATTTCCTTACCAAACACATATCTCAAAACATTGAAATACAACTACATTTTCTTTGAACTCTTTGTTTTTAGATTTCCTACCAAACATATTCTTAAATATTCTCTATGGAATGTTTAATTTTTTTTATTACTTCCTTTTTCTATTATTTATTTAAAATAATCTATTGATTATATTTTAAGTTAATAATGCAAGGGCGAGTCATGATTACCTCCTAATGTTGAGTTCAAAAATTGGAGAAAGGATTGCCCTTCTATATCCTAATTGAAGCTCATTCATATGCTTCCAAACATATTCGATGAAATGTAATTTAGGAAAGTGGATCTCTTTGTTTATTGTAATAAGAATCAATTGTGGGTCTCGCTATTTTTTTATTACACTCTATCATTGTAGTTTGGTTAATCCCAATACTCTATTTTTATTATAATTACATGAAACCTACGTCATATTTTTTTTTTCACGCATTTATCTTTTCTCTCTCCTCTCATCTTTTAATTATTTATTATTTTTTCAAACTCTCCCTCTAGTCACCCCGTTTTACTCTCTCACTACCCTTTCGCTTTCCCCCTTCCGCACTCTCATTTTCCCCTTCCATTTTTTTTTTTGAAACAAACTCACTCTCTCTCGATCTTCTCCCTTTCAATATTAAATCTGAATACCAATTGATTCGCGATTTAATCGATCAATTTCGTTCTTGCTCTCACTCTCACTCTTCATCCTATTAGATCTTGTTCTCGCTCTTACTTTTCATCCCGCTAGATCTTGCTCTTGCTCAAACTCTTGCCTTGTAGTACTGAGCAACGATGTAAAATGTAATGAGAGATTCCCTTACTCTCTTCTAACTTTTTTTGCTCTCGCTTTGATTTTGTCCTCCTCCCCTCCTATGTTTTCCTATTTTTTAAGAAGAAATGCACATGAGTGAAAATACAAAAACCATTGGTGATCCAACAAAAATAGAGATATCAAAACCTTCCCCACCCAATTACACTTGGAATTCCACAAAATAAAATTAAAGATGAAAATCTAAAAATATCTTAGAGGAAGAAGAGCTTTGTGTAGAATACTTGGACCTTCATAGCCGAACCTAGACATGCTGAAACTATATGTATTTGGTATTTCTTGTTCTAGTTTAAGATACAAGGGCGGTATTATTATATATATGTGTGTGTTAGAAATATACATAAATACAACCAAATAAAATTTGAATTAGATTAATAAAATGTAAAATAATTACTATTTCTTATTTAATCATACAATTTTTGGTTTATGATTAAATTTTGTTAAATATAAAACTTTAATTACTAAATAAAATAAAATATGAATAAGTATATAAAATTTTAATTATAAAAGATATTGTGATAATCATTTAAATTTCATTCTCATTATATAAAAAGTAAACACCACCGATAGGTTTCTACTTACAATTTTAACTCATTCCCATAATACGCAAGTAAATACCATAAGAAATAATTTGATCAATATAATCTAATTATGATTGCACTCTAAATCTCAAACAATTACGTAAATGCATCCTAAATCCCTTTATGAACGTTTAAAAATATAAGAAATGGTTCCAAACATATTCATAATATGTCATATGTTTTCTTCAAATACAAATTTTTTCTTTTTCTATTTTTGATAACAATGACAAATTTATTTTTAGTCTGAAGGGGGAGTGCAAAGGTAATTGAGTTAACTAGTGACTGAATAGGGAAATGGTCAAAATTAGCCCTATAAAATTTCCATGTTTTAGAAGTAATAGTCCTTTTCTAAACTCGTTAAATTAATTTTTCTCGATTCATCTCGATCGAGATTGATTATCAAAATTTAGATAAAAAATGAACTTTTTCATCATATGTATTGAATATTTTCAACTTTCTCGCTGAAATATTGAACACCGAGATTCTATAAAGCTAAATTTTTATTTAAATGTTGGTAGACAATCTCGACTGAGATAGATAAAAGAAAAAAATTAGTTTAATGAGTTTACAAAAGAGTCCAATTTCTAGAGAGTAATATTTGGGTGCAGCTCATGTAGCCCATCATTTATCACATGGAGATAAAATAATAACTTAATATAAAATTTTAATTTTTTTTGCCACATTACATATTTTTAAGTGGACTACATAGAGTGGGTGCAAGTATTTTTCATTTATGAAAGATGGAAACTCTAGAGACTAATTTTGATAATTTACCGTTCTCCACTAAATATGGGGAAAAAAAAAGAAAAAAGAAAATAGAAAAAGCTTTAGGTGATACAAATGACATGTTATACAAGAAATATACATGTACCAGTACCACCTTGATGCATAAATCGAAATTTTAATTTAGAGATTTATCGGTAAAATATTATTATTGGCGTGTATTTATGCAAGTAAATATGAATTAAACTACTGAAAAAATAATTAAGTTGTTTTAAATTTTAAATGAAAGAAAAAGGGAAGTCGAAAAAAATGTCAGCCAGAAAATAAAAGAAAAAAAGGGGAAAAAGGGAAGCGAAAAGAAAAATATGTGGCTACCACTCAATCTCATCATCGTCTTCGAGAAAACAGAACAGTTTTGGTTGAAGTTTGATTTCAATGGAGGCAAAGTAACAGACATATGAATTTTGTTAGTCACTCATATATTCTCCACTGAAGATCAATCCAACCCAATGGCTTCACTCTGCCTCAACCTCAATTCCTTTCATCCACCTTCATCCTCACAATCTCGCAGGCTGTTCGATACCTCCTTACCTTCCTCTTCTTCTCTCAATCGCAACAATTCCATTAAGAACGAAACCTTAAAACCTATCGTCGTCACTGGAAATCCCCCTACCTTCGTCTCTGCTCCTGGTCGCCGAATCGTTGCCGGTTAGTTTCTCTTCATCGTATTTGAACTGAGGATTTCAATTGATTTTCCTTTTCTTCTTCAGCTTTATTGAAGCTTTCAGGAGTTTGCATTTCCCTTTTTTGCTTTTGTGCAAGCTACTGAGTTCATCATTTTTGTCTTTTAATTTGGAACTAATTGTTTTCCTTTCCTCCAATTTTGTTTTCTACTCGTGTAATGTTGGCTTGCGTAGTTGGGGATTTGCATGGAGATCTTAAACAAACTAGATTGGCGCTTGAGATGGCTGGTGTATTGGGGTCCGATAGTCGGAACTTGTGGACTGGTGGAGAAACGGTGCGCCTTCATTTCTCATTTGTATACACAGTTTATAACATCCATAGTAGTTCTTTATCAAAAGATAATAGTATAACATAACTTTGCTAACTATGGTCAGCAACAAGTAAGAGGTTCCAGTCCTTCTACCCTACATGTTGAACTCATAATAGTATAGCATAACTCCATATCTTCGCAATAATATAATATTATCTACTTTGGACCTATGTATATATGAATTTATTTTTTATTTCACAAAAAGGTTTCAATACCAATGAAGATGTTGTGCTGACTTACATTATGGATCTTCCCTTTTTCTAGTGGATGTGGAAATTGTTTGCAGGATATGAAAAAAGAAAAAAAGCCTTACAGCTTCCTGACATGCTCCCTTTTGATGTTCTCGAATATTGAGGCTGTTTCTTTCTTTCTTTACTGTTTAGGTGTTGATTCAGCTTGGAGATATACTGGACAGAGGAGAAGATGAAATAGCTATATTGTCCTTATTGAGATCATTAGATGTCCAAGCAAGAGCACAAGGTGGCGCAGTCTTTCAGGTTTGTGCTGAAATAGTTCAAAAAACTAATTCAGCAATCAAAATAGTTTTTGAGCTCGATGACGTCGTGGGGTATCTTATTCTTTTTGTTGTATCACTGTTCAATGTGGATATTCAGGTGAATGGGAATCATGAGACAATGAATGTGGAAGGGGATTTCAGATATGTTGATTCTGGGGCTTTTGATGAATGCCTGAATTTCTTGGAATACTTGGAAGACTATAGAGATCACTTTGAGGAAGCTTTTCTTAATTGGATCCAAGTCTCAGAAAGGTGGAAAGATCAGAGGAAATCACAAAATTTTTGGGGTCCTATGAATTTGGTGAAGGTGCTAAATGGCTCTTCTATCTATCTTATTTTGATAGTTTATTTAATTAGAATAGCTGCTACTGAATATAACAAATACGTTTCAATTCTCACCTTGCCTTGATGCAGGAGCGTTAAGAATTATATAAAGTTACTGCGTCCAATTCATTCAGTTTCTAACCACAATCATTTTTCTCTATAAGAATTTACCTGAGAGCCTGGTGATCAATTTGATGAAAAGAACTGAATTTTTTCGAAACTTAATGTTGACTTTGATCAATGTAAATGAGTGTTGATACAATCATATTCTGAAAAGAGTAATGATTAGGTGTAGTCTACACTGCACCTAACTCATATGCTCCCCACTTCTTTACCACACAAAAAGGAAATTAGAAAAAAATTAAAACTGCCACGTTGGACTATACTTAGGATGCACCAACATAGGTGTATCCAAGGAGCATCCAAGTTTTTCTCTTCTGAAAACCCTTCAAGTATATAAATGACCTCTGTTCTCTGTGTAACCTATCCTCTCATGCTTTATTACATTTGAAGGTAGCATGATGCTAACAAGTTTTGTTTCATTCAACTTGTGATATTTGGATATTATTGATAACAATTATGCTCATATTTTTGTCAGAAGCAAAAAGGGGTGGTTGCCAGATCAATCCTGTTCAGACCTGGTGGTTATTTGGCACGTGAGTTGGCACAACACGCAGTTGTTCTTAAAGTTAATGACTGGGTCTTCTGTCATGGTGGTCTTCTTCCTCACCATGGTAAACTGAATACTATCACTCTTTTTGAAATATGCTTTTATTTTGACAAAAATGAAAAATATAGTAAACACATTCCTTGTAGTATAAAAACAATTTTTGTTTCTTCTTAACATGGTTTGGAACATATTACAAGACAATCCCTCATTTTTCTCTCATCCTTTTGCTAACGTGGCATCTCAACAGGTAGATGTTGCAAACGTAATTCTTATGGCTAGGTGACACATTAGTAAAAAAGAGGGTTTTCAAATTATATATTAAGTTAGATGATTGTTTTGGAACCATGGAGGATATATTAAAATTGATTGAAACTATAAGACAGATTTGCAAGTATCCTTTATCTTATTTTCAAACTGATTCACGATATTTTATGTTTTAAAATTTGAAATGTCTGACAGGAATATTGGTCCTTCCACAGTTGCATATGGCATAGAGAAGATGAACCGGGAAGTATCCCAATGGATGAAGGGCCTTCGTGAAAGTAGTAATAGTCCCTTTCCTTTCATCGCAACAAGGGGCTATGATAGTGTTGTATGGAATCGATTATACTCGAGAGATTTTGCAGATTTGGACGACTTTGAGATCAAACAGGCAAGCCTCGAAACTTGGACTTCTTCTTGGCTTTTTATTCAGTCAGCTGCCAACAGGCATGTCCTGTTAAGAGAGAACAACCATTTCCCTAACTAAGCTTTCTATTGAATTTGGTCATACGTGGGAATAAATGTTCATTTATGCTCTTGGATATTTGATAGAACTCAAATGATGTATTTACTAATTTGGCCAACGACAAGGTGGTTTAGAGAGCTCCCTCCTTTACTCGCTGCTCATTGTGCTCAGTAAGAGCTACATAAAGCAAAATACCAAAAGATGAAACTGCCTTCCCCAGTGTTTTTAAATGCCCAAGGCGCCTTAAGGCGCAATGGCCCTCTGGAGCCTAGGCGCAAGGCCCACAAAAAAGCGCAGGCTTTTTTTTGTGAGGCACACTATATTTAAAAATAGAGAGTATAATTGAAGTGGAAATATGGAAAAAAGGGACCCAAAACACAAGCAATTTTGCATTTAGGTTTGGTAAATTTGATCCTTTTAGTTAATAAAGAAGGAAAATTCTTAATTATTACTATTTTTTTAAAAAAATCCCAAGGTGCAG
Source organism: Benincasa hispida (assembly GCF_009727055.1). Taxonomy (NCBI): domain Eukaryota; kingdom Viridiplantae; phylum Streptophyta; class Magnoliopsida; order Cucurbitales; family Cucurbitaceae; genus Benincasa; species Benincasa hispida. The sequence goes on along the minus strand of NC_052356.1, from coordinate 15,660,471 downwards.
GGCTTTGATCCTTGGGGCTTCACAAAAGGCGCACGCCTAAGGCGTACCTTATTTTGTGAGCCTCACTTTTCCAAGGCGTGCGCCCGAGAGGGCGTTTTAAAACACTGACCTTCCCTACTCACTGACCCTTAAGAGGGGTTTTCTTTCTCCCAACTATCAGACTCCCTATTGAGCCCACACAATCAAACACACTCACACCCACAAATAACGGCTTCAGCCCTTAATGCTTGCTAATTACATAATTTTGCCCGTCCCTTTTCTCTTTCCTATTTCTGAGACTGTAGACCTAAGTAATTGGGAATCTACCAGTTCCATTTATTTTACTAACCGTTCCGCTACTCCCAAATGTCGAAACCATCTGAAAGTTGGGTTAAAATGTAAACCGGTGTATAAAGTTCGTTGGAAAATTAAGCAACTCAAACGAATACTATATAACAGCAATTGACTTGTTATTAAAAATAAATAAAAGAGGGAAATGAACGAAAGTGCTTGTGCCTTTGACCATATTTTCTTCACAGAAGTGAAGATCTTCACATTAGGTGGATGTAGGCCATTGGCTGAACCTCTTACATAGCTATGCAAAGTTTCTCTATCCCTTTTCTTTTCTCTTTTATCTGTTCTGAAACTTCATTATCGTTCAAATCTTAATAATTTTGGTTCCTACGTTGTTGTTTCTTAACAGATAAATTCAATTCTCGAAGACACACTAGAAGCAGTTGGCGCCAAGGCAATGGTGGTAGGCCACACTCCCCAAATGGCTGGAGTAAATTGGTAAGACAATGAGACATGAGATGTCTTTTGCAATTTTTCATCTGAGAATGAACTTTAGATATTTCTTAATGTTCTTAATTGAAGAGATTACATTTACCCTTTTCAAAATTCTCTTAAAAGTTTGGTTTTTCCTTGCAGCAAATACAATTGTAGCATTTGGCGAGTTGATGTTGGGATGTCTAGTGGAGTTCTTCACTCGAGACCTGAGGTATGTGATACACCTAATGGCTATGTCGTAATTGGTTATAGGTACATACATTCATTGATTCATTTCTAAACTCATTGCAAAATAATGATCTCCCTGTGGCCATCCTAAACATTCTTATTAGTTCTTTGTACAGATTACAATTCTACTACCTGGATTTTGGTTCCCATACTTTATCTTGTTCCATTTTATTCTTTTTTACTTTTAAGTTATCTAGTTAAATAGAAATGTACAATATAATGTGGTACTGTGAAAGCTAACATTATTTCTTGATGTCATGTGGTTGCATATAAACTATAGGGGCCAAAATGTTGGAAGTGACGAAATATAAGATTATAATAATAACTATACATTCTTCCTTATTGTTTACGAAGCCTATTTCTTACTATCCCCCAATATTTCCAATACCTTTTACCAGGTACTAGAAATCAGAGACGGCAAAGCAAGAGTTATCAGAAGCAAGAGGGATAGATTTAGTAGTGAACTTCAAGTTGTTAACTATATATAGCAAGGTATTGATCAATCATAAATTAAATACCAATTCTTTCTCCCTCATCATATTTATCTGCAACATTAAAACAGACATTAAAACGATGTTCTTGGTCCAGTCTCTTCTGGTACAATGCGCTTGAAAGCAGCAACCTTTGAAATACCAAAAGTGTTCCAAATCATATGATTTCTTAACTTCTTGGCCGTTAATTAATAATGTGAATTTATTTCTCATTAGAATAATCAGAAGCTTAGCAAAAAGTGAAGCAAATTCAAATGTAATTTTGAATACCTTAGATTTGTGTTTGACAGAAGAAGAATCTGCATCATGTTTCCTTTATGTGGGGTGGTTTAGAAACACCTCAGATCTTCTGTCCTTAGCTTGGATTCTGCTGTTTGCAAGAATTATCACATAGCATGGAGAAGCAATCAGCTCCAATTATGACATCAATACGAGCACGTGTAGCAACAGAGATGCCTTCAAATGACTTTCGGTAAATCGACTTCAATGCCAGCCCTCACTTCAGAGGTCTGTCAATCTGATTTTGTAAAACACTGGATTTTAACCATTGAAACCCACTTCCACGGGAGTTGTTCTTGTTCAATTCCATTAATATGTACAGTACGCCATATTTGTAATATATCATGAGTTGTTGAATTCATCGATTCGATCTTTTGTAAATTGAGACAAACTCAAATGATTTTGCGGAGAAATCTGCTCTCCATGGATCAAGGTTGGGAGTGCAACTGGTGTCCTACATCTGCTAGACAAGAAGTATGGGTATAACTATCCTCGTCACCCCTAAGGGTGGCCCTCTTAGCAAGGGCTTGAGGTCTCTCGATCATATCAGTTTTACAGGTCCCAAGTCTGTGACCCTTTTCTTTTTTTGACAATATATGAGATGGAGAGGCAGAAGAATCGAACTTTTGATTTCGAGGTTGATAGTATGAACACCATACCGGTTGAGCTATGTTCATTTTGACCCCAAGTCCAGAACATAGGATGAACTTAATACCAAAAGCTCTTGATGTCTCTTAGGTCTAGGCGCAGGTAACCCATTAACCCATTTTTTTAATTGGAGAGCCTTAATTTGACAATTGAATTGGGTTTGAACCATTGCTAAGAAGTGATTGAATGCTGCTACAATATCACTTTTCTGTTTTAAAGGATATATCTAAACAAATTTGCTAAAATCACCTAAAAAAAAAGACATAATATCAAAACCCCTCCAACAGATTTCATCAGCGTAGGCCCCAAACATTTGAATGTATTGGGAAAGGGGAAGAGCATGTGTTTTACCATATTAACAAGCATTGCAAAATTGAAACATTTCATTTCCTTTGACTGAGTAGTACACCCACCAAGTAATACCAAATAAGGACAGATGATGCAATATAGTGAGGAGAGAATAATTGACAAGAACCATATGCTAACAAATTTGGAGGAACCTTCTGGAACCTTCTGGACTAGATGACTTTCATCCTGTTTTCCTCAATGTGGGTGTCTCTAAAGTATAGGAAAGCAAAGCTTCGACCCTCGAATATAAAATAAGGACATAACTATTCTCATTTTTTAGTATGATAAGTATCCTTATTGGTATGATATGTTTTCTTCGATGTAATGAAGACTTGTCTTTGAGTACAAACTGTCAAACCATTATAAAAATATAAAAGGAAGATAAATATTAAAGTAGATTTTGTGGTTAAATATTCGTTTTGTATTTGACAGAATATTGTCATCTTTTCAAATTTAGTGTTGGATTTGCGTATTTGCAAAACTGAAAAAAATGGTTGCTAGATTTACAAATATACAAAAGCTTTTTTTTCTATCCATTACAAATTCCCATAAGGGCACATGTCTGTTTGATAGGTTTTATCATAAAATTTCAAACAGAAATTTAATATTGTTATTTGTTTCAAAAGGTTTCACTCTTTAAAATCTAGCAAGAATTTTAAAATCCATTCACATAGGTTTTTTTTAGTAGAGTTGATTATACAAATAACAATCAGATCCAAAATAATAAAAGATGTAGAACAAGGATAAACATATTAGAGATATGGCACAAAATTTACCAGATATCACTGATAGCAGCTATCGATGATAGCTATATAGGTAAATGACTAAAAAGCCTACATGCAGCCCAACATTTTGCACTTTTTCTTCCGATTTTCTCAAATTGAAAACTACCACTAATAGTAGTTATCGATGATAGCAACTGATAGAAGCTATCAATGATAGTAACTAATAGTAGCTATCAGTGGTACTAGTGATAGTTGCTATCAGTTTCTATCCGTGATAGCTTTTAATTTGAGAAATATTAAGACAACATTAAAATAGTAACACTTGAAATATCACCTTTTAATTTGCTATCGATTTTCAATGGCTATCATTGATACACTTTGATCAATTGAAATCAAACTTGAAATATTAACACCTAAGACCATCAGTGGATATCAATGATATACTTTTATAAGTAGTTATCAACTTTTGAAAGGAAACTATCATCTTTCAAATATTAACATTTAAAGTTATAAGTGATAGAAGCTTATCAATGAGAGATCTATAAGTGATTATCTCTGATATTTACCTAAGTCATATCACCAATATCATTAATATTATTCATTTTATTGATATATACCTTATTCATATCACTGATAGCTATGTCTATCATTGATAGCTTCAATCAGTGGTTGTCATTGATAGCTTTTAGCAGTGGCTATCAATGATAGATTTTCATAAAATGGAATTGACTTTTATATCATTGATATCATTGGTATATGGATATCCCTAAATTCTATCACCGATATCACTTATATCGTAGTTATCGATTATAGCTTCTATCATTGATAACATGCTATCAAAGATAACTTTTGTAATTCATTTTTATCATCAAATAACATGTCATCGTTGATAGCATCTACCACTGATAACATGCTATTAGTGACAACTTCTAGGCATTCCACTTACGCTTTAGTTCGAGATTCAATTTTATTAATTAAATTCACTAAGTTGGCTATCATTAATAGACTTCTGTAAGTGGCTATTAATTGTGAAAAAAAATCATCAAAGATTAAGCTATCAATGATAGAAAATATTAGTGGTTCTCACTAATAGATTTCCATTAGTGTCTATCAAATTGTAAAGTCACTTATGAATTGGATACTTTTCAAGTCTTGAATACAAAACTCAACCTCATAATTCTTATGAAAAAAAGAAGAAGCAAAAACCGGATAAAGGAAAGAAAATTAAAAAAAAAAAAAAAAAAAGAGAAAGAGAAGAAGCAAAAACTAAAGAAAAGAAAGAAAATAAAAGGAAGAAGAAAGAAAGGAAGCAAAACTCAGGGAAAGGAAAGAAAATTAAAAAAAAAATAGAAGGGAAGAAGCAAAAACTAGAGAAAGGAAAGAAGAAGGAAAGGAAATAAAAGAAAAAAAAAAGGGAAGAAGCAAAAACTAGATGAAGGGAAGAAAAAAAAAAGGGAAGAAGCAAAAACAGTAGAAAGAGAATAAAATTAAAAATTAAAAAAGAAAAAGAAAGAGAAGAATCAAAAACCCTGGAAATGAAAGGAAAAAAAGAAGCAAATATTGAAGAAAAGAAAGAAAATAAAAAAAAATAAAGAAAGGGAAGAAGAAGGTGTGCTACATGACAAAACAAAGGAGGATAAAATTGAAAATATTTTAATGAGATGATATATTTTTAGATTTTTTCCTTTATTTTACTGTCTTTTACTAATATCCTTTATACATGTGAGATTTTTATATGGAAGATCAATTGTAAAAATATAGTCCAATTAATTAATGAATTGTCAATTAAGTATTACTATTAATTTTGATTGATTATTAATATACATATATTTTTTAGACTTAATAAATTTCAATTAATATATTTTCGATTGTTTTTTTATATTATTTTAACTATTTAATATAAAAATTGTTATTAATTATTAATACTAAAATTAATATATATTAATTTAATCATTTTAGTAGTTTAATTAAATAATTTAAATAAGTTTAATTAATGTTTAATATAAAAATATTAAAAATTTTATTTTAAGTGATTAAATAATCAATTAATATAACTGTATATTAAATATACTCAATTAAGTTTATGATTACGTTAATTGTTCTTCATTTGATTGAGTAGTTATTTAATTTTTATTTTTATATATAATATTGGTAAGTCAAACATAAATATTTAATTTTCAGACATTGATTATCTTGCATATCCAAATACATGTATTAATATCTTAGACATTTAAATATCATATATTTAATTTACTTACTTATGAAACAGTATACAGGATCTAAATGGACCATTCGAAAAAAGGTAGGTTGAAATTGATTGTTTTTAAAATTTATAGAGGACTAATTTAATTTAAGTTAATGTTATATTAAAGTAAATGGATAATAATGAACAAAAATTAATATGATTAATTAGAATAAATTAATTGCAATAAGTGATTGATTAAAAGCCATTAAATGAATATAAATAAGCCTTTATAAAATATTAAATCATTATTAATTTATCAAATTGAGCAATTCAAGTGACATACGTGTTAGCGTTCAAGAAGTTTCCAAGTTGAATCTCCTTACTCTCCTATTGAACTAAAGGAAATTATTAATTTATTAAAATTTGTTAGTTATTAACATATCAAAAAAATATTTTTAATTAATTATTACCATATATTTTTGTAGGAAACAAGTAACATCACTAACTAATTACAATATTATATTATGAGAAACCAAATACAACAAACCATTCAAGGTAAAGTGTGTGGAGAAGAGAAGAAAATTGCTTTTCCAATACAATAAATGAAAGTGAGTGTGCCAGACATCTCCCAAGTCTTGTGCAATAGACATCGTCTCATCAATAAGAAAAAGAAGACTCTTTAAAAACATCTACAGTAATGTCATTAACCACATCAATTAACAACTTTCAAATAGTCAGATTCATCCATGATATGGTGAGTATGGAAAGAAAGAATTCTATCGAGACAATCACAAAATGGCCCACAATTTGAAATCCTTGATTTCATTGCATCTTGGGATAAACTTTAATCAAGCAGGTGAACGAGACTCAAATGATCCTGAAGCACCCACCCCACCCCACCTGCTTATCTACCATTGCTACAAGCAACATCAATATTCAACTTCCAACAGTTTTGTTAAAAGAGGATGCCATCCAACAAGGAAGACAGATAAATGGTAAACAGTTGTTCACCACTTCTTTGCCATTTGAGTTCATGTAGAAACTTTTGTCCTCATAGAGATACCTTTCAATTGAAACATTGATAGAGTCCAAATCGACTGACCTTGATCTCTAGAACAATAAAAGAGTAGACTATTTTTCGTTATATGAAATGCCTGGAGGACCAAAAGCTTCATTGTGCAGTATTTATGTTGACGGATGATGCTGAGATTTGGTGGCAATCGACCAAGAATTTTATTGACACCAGTGAAGGGATGGTCACCTGAAGCCAGTTTAAGGAGCAGTTCTATGAGCAGTACTTTTCTTTCTACGCGAGGTATAATAAGCAGGCATAGTTCATGAATCTGAAGCAAGGGTTCTTGTCTGTGGTAGAGTACGAACAAGAATTCACTAAGTTGTCTCGTTTTGCCCTCAAGTTGGTGGCCATAGAGGAGGATAAGATAGAGAGGTTCATCCAGGATCTAAAGGATGAGCTAAAGGGTCATGTATTGGCCCATGATCCCACTAGTTATGTACAACGTTGTGTATAGTAGCCATAATAGATTCCGCTACAAGAGGGGGAAACATGAGATCACAGAGAGCAAGATCCTCTTCAGGTTAGAAGAGAAAGGCAGGTCAGAAGCCTCAAGAGCCTCCACAAAATAGTCAGAACATAGACAGAGCTCCAAGGCAATGGAGGTAACAGGGCTCCCAACCTATAGTGTTAAAGAAGATAAACCAATCTATTCGACATGTGGTAGACGTCATTGGGGACGATAACTCACAAGCACTAGAGTTTTTTTTTTCGATGTGGCCAGAGAGGGCACATGTTGGAGAAGTGCCTCAAGAAGAATGCATCTGATAATAGGGGTTAGCTTGCGAGCTCAAGTCGGGGTGGTTCGAGTCATCAGCAGTAGCAGGGTAGAATGTTTTCCACCATGCTATAGGAGGCTGAGAAGTCTGGCACTGTTGTGACATCCCAATCTTAGGACACTATGCATTGGTTTTGTTTGACTCTGGTTCATGTCACTTGTTCATATCATAAGCATTTGTAAAGCATGCCATATTAGAATTAGAACCCTTACGGTATGTTCTATCAGGTTCTACTTCGTCAGGAGAAATCATGTTAGTAACTGAAAAGACAAAGGCATGTTGAGTAGAAATAGCAAATCATACATTAGATGTGAACTTGTTAGTTCTAAACATGCGTGATTTCAATGTGATATTGATCATGGATTGGTTGGCTGCTAATCATGCCAGTATAGACTGCTCCTGCAAGGAGGTAATTTTTAACCCTCCTACGGAAGCTAGCTTTAAGTTGGGGGGGGGGGGGGGGTGGGGGGGAGGGGGGGGGGGGGGGGGGGGGGGGGGGGGGGGGAATATATTTGTGAAGAGTCGCATTATTGACTGGTTATATCCAATGGATACAGAAATATATTTGTAGTGCGAAGAGTGCAACTGTCGGCCTTTAGTGGAGTGCCCTTAAATATTAATTAATGGATGTTGAATAATTAATTAAACTCCTTTAATTATATTAATGGGTGTTAAATAATATAATTCAAGGAGCTTAATTAATTATTCAAGTATCATTGGAGCTTCAAGCAACAAGTCCATGAGGTCCTCTCTTTAGCTCAACAAGGATAAAATGATAATCAATTTTAGATTAATTTGAATTGTTAAAATTAATTGAGGGAATTAATTATATGTGATATAATTAACTTAATTTAATTATATATGATATAATTACTATAATGTATTTGATACATTATATTATAAAGTTTATTTGAGAGAAAATAAATATTTGAATATGATTCAAATATTAATTATGTGAATTGGATTCATATAATTGAATTTAATGTAAATGAGATTTATATCAAATATCATTGTTGAGAGAATTAAAACTATAGGTTATATTGTATTTAATACAATATTAAACTATAGGTTATATGTTATATTTTATATAATATATAATTTAATATATATTATATGATAAAGTGGTTATCACATAAATATATATTAATGTTTTATTAAAATTATTTTTCTTTTAATTAATTTGAATTTTGAAAAATATTTTTGGGGGGAGTGACTCCCTCCCCTTTTTTTCTCTCTCTACTACGTGAAAGTGGAGGGCAGATGGTTACAATCATCTTCTTCATCTCCATTTTGATTTTTACAGAGAACGCTCTTTGTAAGTTTTTTTTTGTAAGAAAGTTCTCAGGTTCTCACTCTTCTTCCTCTAAAAAATAATTATCTTTCCCTCTCCAAAAAAATCACAGAGCCGACAAACTCCTATGATTCTTATCCTAGAGAATATAGAAGGCTCTAATTGGTGGTGTCCAAATTAGGATTTCAAATTCGTGGCCATTTTGGTTTATGTTTTTTATCGTGACTTTTACGAGAAGAGGAATCATACGTGAAGATTGAAAATTCAAGAGTAAATCTCGTTATCTCTCTTTTCTCAATTTCTTAATAAGCATGTTGTAATTAATTTAAATGCATAATGTTTATGTCCAATTCGGTAAAATTCATGATTCTGTAAAATTGGGATTTGGGACCGATCCACACTTCCGCATAAGGACCTTCACCGGTTCCTTCAATTCGTATTAGAGCGGGGGTTTTGGTCCAAATTTTTTCAATTTTTAAGAATTTATTTTACATAATTTTTTGTGGGTTACATTCTGTCAAATTCTTCTTGTGATGATTGTTTTTTGATGAATAGTTTAAGATTATTGGATGTTTTTGGGATTGGATATAGTCTCTATTGTTTGCAAATTTCATTTGTAAAGGCCTGTATTTTGGGCATAATCTTTGTTATAGAGTTTGTATTGAGTCGTTCGTGTCAATTCTGGTCCAATTCTAGAGAAGATGGGGCCAAAATCAGAGGAGTTTCGAAGAAGATCGTAGTTGTACAATGTTGTCTATACCGCAGTGTTGCAACGCTGTGATAAGGAAGAACGATTTGTTCTTTCCGTAGCATTGCAACGTTGAGCACAACATTGCAATGCCCCGAGACAAAAAAAATAAATCAGTTCTTGTCTGATTCAGTTCGTGGCTTGGTTAGTTCACATCCAGCTTGGTTGGTTCGAGTAATTCAGGTCCAGTTCGGGTGTTGGGTGGTTCGATTCGAGTGGTTCAAGACCCGGTTTACTTGTTTCGAACTGGTTGACTACTATTTATGTAATAGATAATTTTTTTATTAAATAAATTAATATAAGTGTTATATTAATTTAATTAATTATTTAAGTGTCCAATCCTGATCCATAATTATTTTAAATTATGCATATGATGTATGATTTATTTTATTATATATATATCATAATGTATGTCATATAGTATAAAATCCTACCATAGGTTATGCATTTAATTTCATATATTATTTATATTATAAATGTTATAATATATATTGTTGCATGATTTATTTTTCATAGCATGCTAATGCATCATATAATATAAGTGTTATAGTATATGTTTGCATACATTAATAACATAGTTAAGCATCATTTATATTATAAGTGTTATAATATATAGTTGAATGTTTGTATGGATGGATGTTATTAAATATTTTATTACCTTATTATATAAGTATTATATATGGTTAGTAATGAAATGGAATTGCATGAAGCTTGACACTAACTTAGGTAATTTATAATTGTTATAATTTACTAAGTATATCAATGAACACAATTGTATGATTTTAACTTATTTCGTTTATTTTATAAAAGTTATAATTAAATGAAATTATAAATTAAAATCAATAATTCAGAATTGCATGCAAACCTTAGGTTAAAATCAATTTTTAAATAGTTTTTGAAATATGATTCATATAGACTTAAGATCATTTTTCTAATAAGATTAGAAATAAAGTTTAATCTTTTAATCAGTTTAATAGAATTAAATTGACTCTTAATTAAAAGACTAAATTTATAATAAATGTATCTAAGGGACTTTTTGTCTAAGGTTAGTTCTGTCTATGCTGGGGTAGTTAAGTTGACGGAAACGTAACACACCTACCTGGGAATTTACCTAGAAATGTGAATTAGATAGATTTGTTACAAGCATGCCATGGTTTATTGAAGTTTATTAAAGTATTTAATAAACATTAATCAAAGTTGTTTAACCATCTAAAGTAAGTGTTAGTTTTGGGCAAAATAAACAAAACACTTAGTTAAAAATCAGTAGCCGAATTTTCCTAAGTTAAATAACCCTAGGTATAACACTTAGTGAGAGGAAAATGGGGTATATGATACTTTATTTTACCTTTTTACGTTTCTCTCTAAAAGTTCACATTGTAAGATCTATACTTGGTCTCGAGGCATCTTTGCTTGTGTCCCCTTACAGATGGTGTTTGTATAGGTCAATATCAAGGTGCATGGAGAGAGTGCTTATAGTAAGTGAGAGCAGGACGTGTGTCAACATATCCCACGGTCTCTCTCATTAGTTTGAGTAAAGTTTCATGCTCGGCCTCAAGGTACCTTTGCTTGTGTCCACCTTTGTAGTAAGGTTTTTTCCCCAATCGATTTTTGGCTACGGTTGGCTCATTGGGACAGAACTCTAGAATCTAAAATGAGGGATTACACTTACAAGAAATGTTAAGCGAGTTTAATCATTTTTAGATCGAACAATGGTGACAGATAGTTACAGTAACAAGGAGTTGTTTTGTCTATTGGTTGAGATAGTCTCATTTCAGTGAAGGGGTACCTGATCACCCTACGATGGCTTTTGTCTTGTCTCACTGAAACATCATTGCAAAATAGATGTCACTTAGGGTGCTTTAGATTATTTTGCTAAATTTTATTGATTTTTGTTAATGGGTTAATGCATAGATTACTAATATAAATAATTTGTATTGTTTCAGCAATTTATTAATCATGACTTCTACTACTTTAAATTTGCTCGTCATCGACAAACTTAAGAAAAAAAACTATACAACATGGAAAAACACAATCAACACGATTTTGATCATCAATGACCTCCGTTTTATCCTTATGGAGAATTGTCCTCCTATTTCTACTCCAAATGCTATTAAAACGTTCGAGAAGTATACGAGCGATGGACACGGGCAAACGAGAAAGCTTGGACGTATATCTTGGCAAGTCTTTTAGAAGTCTTGACCAAGAAGCATGAGTCCATGATCACTACCTGTCAGATCATGGAGTCCCTACGGGGAATATTTTGACAACTGTCTGCACAACTCAGACACGACGCTCTAAAACACATATTCAATGCCTGTAATGCAAGAAGGGGCATTGTTATGATGGTCCACTTCAACGTGGCGGAGATGAATGAGTCTATCATTGATGAAGTCAGTCAGGTTAGCTTCATCTTGGAATCTTTACCTGAAAGTTTCCTACAATTTTGTAGCAATGTTGTTATGAACCAGATTGACTACAACCTGACCACTTTGCTTAATGAGCTTCAGACTTTTCAGTCCTTGATGAAAAGTAAGGAACAAAAGGAAGAGGCAAATTTTGTCTCGTCCTTAAAGAAGTTCTATAGAGGATCATCCTTTAAAACAAAATCTGTGTCTTCTTCTTTCGGCACCAAAAAGTGGAAGAAGAAGAATGGTGGAAAGGGGAAAGCTAACCCACCAGATATTGCTCAGAAGGGCAAAAAGGCTAAGGCTGCAAAGGGAATCTATTTCCATTACAACCACAAGGGACATTAGAAGAGAAACTATTCCAAATACTTGGTAGAAAAGAAGAATGCCAAGTAAGGTAAATATGATTTACTTGTATTGGAGACTTGTTTAGTGGAAAATGATGATTCAATTTGGATAATTGATTCAGGCGCCACTAACCATGTTTGTTCTTCATTTTAGGGAATTAGTTCCTGACGGCAACTGGAAGTTGGGGAGAGGAGATGCATGTTGGAATTGGACATGTCATCTCAGCTATGGCAGTGGGAGGGCTTAGACTCTGCTTACAGAAATCTTATATTTTATTAGATAATGTATATGTGGTTCCAAGTTTAAAAAGGAACCTGATTTCTATAAAATGTCTTCTTAAACAACATTACTCTCTTAACTTTCAAGTAAATAAAGTATTTGTTTACAAGAATGGAGTATTAATTTACGGTGCTAATCTTGAAGATAATTTGTATGTGTTAAGACCGTTAGCAACTAAAATCCTCCTTAACACTAAAATGTTTAAAACTGTGGTAACTCAAAATAAAAGTCTTAAATTTTCTCCTAAAAAAATGCCCGTCTTTGGCACCTAAGGTTAGAACACATCAATCTCAATAAGATTGAGAGATTGGTCAAGAATGGACTTTTAAGCGAATTAGAAGAAAATTCTTTACCAATGTTTGAGTCATGCCTTGAAGGCAAAATGACTAAAAAAATATTTTACTGTAAAAGGTCATAGGGCCAAAGAACCTTTAGAGCTTGTACATTCAGATCTTAGTGGTCCGATGAATGTTAAAGAAAGAGGAGGATTTGAATATTTCATCACTTTTACTGATGATTATTCAAGATATGGATATGTTTATTTAATGCAACATAAGTTTGAAGCCTTTGAAAAGTTCAAAGAGTTTAAAGCTGAAGTTGAAAATGCATTAAATAAAATTATTAAAACATTTCAATCTGATCGAGGTAGAGAGTTTTTAGATCTTACATTCCAGAACTATTTGATAGAATATGGAATTGTATTCAACTCTCACCACCTGGTACACCTCAACAGAATGGTATATCAGAAAGGAGAAATCGAACCCTGTTGGACATGGTTTGGTCTATGATGAGTTATGCATCCCTACTGGACTCATTTTAGGATTATGTAGTACAAACTACAACATATATTTTAAACTATGTTTCATCCAAGAGTGCTACTAGAACACCTTTAGAATTATGGAATGGACATAAAGGTAGTTTACTCCATTTCAGGATCTGGGGTGACCTAGCATATGTGTTTGAGACAAATCCTAAGAAATTGGAACCTCGTTCAAAATTGAGTCTATTTCTAGGCTACCCTAAAGGAACAAGAGGTAGTTACTTCTAAAATCCTAAAGAAAATAATGTGTTTGTGTTGACAAACACTACATTTTTAGAAGAAGACCACATAAGGGAGCATTTACCACGCACTAAAATTGTGTTGAATGAACTTTCTAAGGAAATTATTGAACCTTTGACAAGAGTTGTTGAAGTTGGTTCATCTAGTAGGTCATGTCCACCTCAAGTATTGAAGAAACCTCAATGTAGTAAAAGGGTTGTGAACCCACTTTTCCGTTACATGGGTTTAACAGAAATCCTAGCTATGGTAGTTGACGGAGAAGGAAATTGGAAAATTGAAATATTTGGGATTTGACTTCCACTTTAATTTGATTTGGAAAATTGAATTAAAATTGGAAAATTTAGATTTCGTTTTTAAGTAGGAGAAGGAAATTGGAATATTTTATTTGATTAAAGATTAAATATTTTAAGAGATTTGGATTCCTAAAGAAATTTAAATTGGGTTTGGAATTTAAAAAAGATTTAAATATTTATAAAGAAAAGAGTTGGGATTTTGGATTTGGAGAAGGAAAGGATTTAGGTCTATATATATAAAAGTTTGGAATTTAGTTGTTAGTAAAAGGAAAAAAAAAGAAAAAAAAAAGGGAAAAAAGAGGAAAAAAAGAAAAATAAATTAAAAAAAAAACTCTTTCCCCTTATTTTTCAGCATAACAGACACCCCCATCACTTTTCTTTTTTCATAGCCCTAAGCCACCTCCATTAAAGCCGCATCACCACCAGCTGATCTTCATTCGGCCACAGCCAAGTCGCGTGCTGTCGCTCCTCCATCGAAGGCTTGTCATAGCCCAGCCGTGAGCGTTGACCCAACCATCGCAACCTAGTTCCCGTCCATCCATGCCACCTTCTCTCAACTGTCCAGCTGCCACATCGATCTCTGTCGCTGTTTGCCATGCGCTACGGTCGACTACCATCGGTTCCCTACAAGTTCTCATTTGTTTTGGCCGGAATTTCAAGAATGGTTTGGTTTGGGTTTTGAAGTAAGTTTTTGCTATTTTACTTAGGTTTCTCAAAGATTCTTCATTACCTACTTAGTTTTAGATCTAATTTATTGACACCCATTTTGTTTGGGCTTTAAATTTGAGTTTTGGGAGAAGTTTTAAAGCCAGAAACGTGTTGTCCAGTTTTACAGGAATTGATTTTTGCAGGATTTTGGTAAGTTTTATGGTGTTTTATGAGTTTTCTTGAAAAGTGTATAGTTTTGGCTTGAATTTAATGTTACCCATAATGTTTTGGATGAAAGATTGAAGTTTGGAGAGGTTTTGAAGCAATTTTGCATTAAGTTAAGTTTTGGATAATTGTTTGGAGATTTTGAAACGTTGCCATAGAGTTGAGACATTCTTAAGTTACTAAGATTGGTGAATTTCAACACTTTGGGCCTTTGGATTAAGGGTAATTGTGCAAATCAAGTTGTTAAATGTGGGTTTTGTTTTTATGATCAGGTTCGCTAATTGATCTAAGTTTCAGAAACTAATTTTGAACCAAATGTCATTTTTGGTAATTTAAATTGGGGATATTTGGACCAATTTGGTTAATTGGATTTAGACCCCAAAGGGTTAATTTAAAATTTTGGATGCGTGATTTTAGGCCATGATTGTTAAATTAAATTTGGAAATTTATGTTTTAGGATTGATTCAAGTTTTCCAAAGATTTTAGAGAAGATTAATTTTGTGGACAAATATTCGTGACCAAATTTGAGGTAAGTAATCTTGCCACTGGAACCGTCCTTGTGCCGGACGATAAATTTAAGAATAATTCTGAAGATTCTGAGATTATTTGCATTTAGATGCATGAGGATAAATAAGTTGAACTTGATTATGTTTGAAGTATGTTATGAGTGCAAGCATGAATTAAATTATTTTGTTTATGTGATTTGCTAGATGAACATTGAGCATGATGATATGTATTTGCATATTTATGGGACTATGTTTTATGATGAACGTTATGTTTATGATAATGATAGTTACCCCTGCCCATAATTAGATACCCACCAGAGGTGGTAATCTCCTTCAGGATTTCACCAGAGATATGTGTTTCCTTCGAGATTTACCAGAGGTAATGATCTCATTCGGGAATTCATCAGAGGTTTTGTGTTTCCTTCAAGATTCACCAGAGGTTCGTGTTTCCTTCAGGAATCACCAGAAGTGTTGATCTTCTTCGAGACTTAACCAGAGGTTTGTGTTTCCTTCGAGATCCACCAGAGGTTTGCGGCTACCCTTAATCTACGGTAGAGAGGGTTCAACTATTCACTAGTTAGCCACCCCATGGAAAGTAGAGGTCTATGCATGCCCACTAGTAGGGTTGGCAATGAGACGAAGTGGGGCCGGTGATATACTCCCCATCCCCGTCCCCGCGGGGATTTTTAATCTCCATCCCTACCCCATTCCTCATTTTGAGGAGTCGAGATCGGGGTCGGGGAATCCCATTTTAGGGATCGGGTCCTTGCGGAAAATTTTTTTGGGAAAATTAAAAGGATATTG
>NC_052356.1:15531995-15644316 GCF_009727055.1 Benincasa hispida | reverse complement strand
GCCTTTTAGAAACTTTCTGGGAAAATTAAAAGGATATTGTTCTTTTAGAAACTATTTAGGAAAATATTGTTGTTTTCAAACTATTTGTAAAAATATTGTTGTTATTTTTTTAAATAAGTCGAGGGTTGAAAATTCGACCTAGATAGGTCAAATTTTGAACCCTCGACCTTCCTTTCATTTGTATGTCGAACTTTGAACCCTTGACCTTGCCCTTCCTAACATTATATGAGTCTGTTTAATTATCATTCCGGAGACCTTCCTCTATCAAAAGATCGTATTTCTAAATTTTCATAAGGTCCCCCTGAATTCCTTCCAAGCTTGTTGAATAATATTTACAGATTCTATCATCTCAGCAAGTCTGACTAAATAATGAGCTAATGAATCTCCTTCTTTTTGCCACTGAACTTCCCAATCAAATTCGAGAGCGAGAGCGAGAGTTTGAGCGTGAATGAGCGAGAGCGAAATAGCGAGATTTTGATAGAGAGCGAGAATACCATACAAATTTCCCTTTTTTTTTTCCTTTTAATTATTACACATTTCACCTTCTTCTTTCTAATCCTTTCTCTTTTTTTTTTTTTAATTTTCCATTTTATAAAACAATTTCTAAAATATTTTATTATTTTGTTTAAACTCTAAAAAAATAATTAAAAAAATAACAACTCATAAAAATAAAAAAAAATGTAAATTAAATATCTCATTTATATAAAAATAATTACAAAAATCAATGTGTCCCACAAGGCAGACGTCATCGATTTCGAGCTGGTTGTCGTCGTCGACTTTGAACTCGAGGTTGCTCGGGTTCTTCTTGATGTTGCTTTGGTACCTCTGCAGACGATTCATAATACAAATATTCATTATGCTCTCCACGACCCCGACCATGTCCATGCACGTATGAACGAAGGACCAGCCTCTGAGTCATAATGTCCTGAACCAAATGTTGCATCATCATCATCGGACTAACATAATTAGTTTGACTCTGCGTCTACGTCATAGGGGCAACTCTTCCACATTATGTGCAACCTCATCAAACTCATCCTCTTCCCGAACAGGTTCTTTACGTCTAGGAACTGGTAGAGGAACAATAGGTATATCGTACATATAATGAATTTCCTCCATATAGCTTTGGTTGTCACTACATATAGCAAGAACCTGGTTCGGATCATTCGCAACCTCACGAAGCCTATTGTTGTTCGATCTCTGTGAATTATAAAACAATTAGACAATATTTAAAATAAATTTAAATTAAAAAAATTAGATAATATTCATTCATTTACCAGATGACCCACAGCTGCTCCCGGACGAGTGACATAGCACCTTATGATATTATTATACCAATGAATATATTCTGTAGTGACATCTGTGTCAAACTGTTCAAGAGAAACCCCCACTGCAATAAACCTTGCACGATAGTGCCATTGCACTACCAAATGTGCAACTTTTTCGGACTAATCTCCAGTCCTTAGGTCAATATCATGTAATACGGGTTCAGTATTACAAGGCGATGGGACATCCTTGTGAAAACCTAATTGTCTCATCACCCTGTTAGGAATATGCCACTCACCATGTGGAAACATATGGAGGACTTATCGTCCGCCATATGTTTTGACCATTCGTACAAAAATTAGGCAAAGTATGCACAATAATTTTGTACGATTCTCAAATAACCCGAAACACAAATATTATATTAGAGAATATTAAAGACAAATACAATAAAAATGTGAATAAAATAATCAATTAGGTTTAGTGTAATGTACCTGTTCAGGTTGAAGCAGATCAAACATGTATCTATACTGGTTGACTACATGTGTGGTTGTCCTAGTCACCCAAAATTTGTCTCTTCACCTAAATTTTTAAATTGATAATTTAGAATTCAAATTAACTAGATCAGTGATATAAAAATTAAATTGAATTAAAACAACATACCGATAACCGTAGGCTCAACTAACTAACTGAACGTCATTAACATGATGTAGCTGTGGAGCCATTGTTGGAAATCGCTCCTAAACCCATAGATACAAAAGTATGAGAGACCCAACTATCTCTCGAACCTCAGGTCTTGTTCTTTGCATAGTTGTCTATACAACCATGCCAAGCATGCTCCACCCCACAAATACCGCCCGCATCATGGAGGTTAGCTAACAGTGGCAAGAACATCAAGTGAACAAAATGACTTGATTTATATGAAAACAGACTTCCACCCATCATTGTGAGTATATATGCTCGCACATATCTTGTGACGGTTTCCTCGTCTGCATCATCTGTGAGCTCACGAAATTGTGTTCCTAACCATATAAAACTTAACCTTGATCTTTTAATCTTGTTGGTAGGTAGGGTCGCACTGAGGTACAGTTGACAAACTTCTAACCAGTCATCGTACATTACTCGCGTGACCGGCGCTCACCGTCAATAGATAACCCCAACAATACTTCTATGTCTGTAGAGTGATAGTGCACTCTCAACAGGACATATGAAATGTATGCGTCTCGGGCCTCCATCTCTTGACCAAGGCTGTGATCAGATGCCAGTCCAACTGAATAAATCTGCCTCTCGACGTCTGAAAGATATTCTCCAGTAGTACGATCTCGCCATACAACATATGATCGATGAATGGACTGGTTGTACAAAACATCGGGATCAACATGTCCTGGGTTTATCTTGACGCTCCAATGCATCCCTTATTTCTTCTCTTTTTTCTCGAAGTAGTTCATGTATTTGAAGAATATTGAGCATTTATAGGCAACATTCGAGCTCATTTGAAGACTCATTTATGCGCTCTGATAGATTTGTTGTCATCCACCCATATCTGAATCCTCCATCAATAATGGTTTTTAAAGATTTTGTGGGTTAATAGTGAAGGAGATTTGTTTGCTTGTGTCTACTTTTTCTATAGAATTTTCAGCTTTATTAGATTTTGTTATGAATGAGGTTCAAATTCGTGAAGATAAGGATATAGCTTGGTTTTTGCTTTGGTTAAGGAACACAATACACAACATCCTTAGTTACTCATGTCAGTATTGTAAAGAGATGTAAGTCTCTAATATCAACGACGTTATATACAGAGTCTAGTCATCTCGTGGTCCAGGTCTTATACAAACCTTTGTATTAGAACACCCGTCGCTCGCACGTCTCTACATGAATGGTCAAAGATCTACCATCTATAGTAGTTACAACATTGCAACCTCTACAAAGCGGACAGTATCCGTAGTGACACAGAATCAAGGTATCCCACCTTAATCCTTATACTATAGACCTATTTTAGGTTATCACTTAAGGCATGATCCACTTGTATATCACATATACATGTTTAAGTTCACATAAGATAACCAATGAGCTTTGTTTATTGGATATAAGTAAATGTCAGAATTAAATAACACTTATTTTATTCATTAAACAATGTGTATCTTTACAAAACAACGAGACTTTAGGAGAATTAGGACACCCAATCCCAACAATCTCCACTTGTCCTAATGACTCAGGAGACCCTAATATAATCTCCCACTGCCCTACACAAGATGTCGCATGTCCCGCGACCCAGACTCTCCAGGTGACCCTCGAACACTTTAGCCATGAGGGCTTTCTTAAAGGGTAACAACGTTGTGCTCCCATGTGATCTCATGACTATCACATCATCGCGAAGCACAATCTCCGGTAATAATTTTAAGATGACTTTGCGGTAACCAATAAATCAAAGAATTGTTGGGATGTTGTTTGCAGTGTAAAAAGTAATGCGGCGAATTTGAGAAAAAGATCGATTATGCGGCGATACACTGAGTATGCAGAGGAACAGGTTGAGAAGGTCTTTAGCTAGCGTTTCCGAGAATCGTTCAAATATGCGATCATGCTACACTCATGCAACAACAAATCATTTTTCCAATGCAAATGCGGTAACTCCTAATTCTAAGACACATGCGATGAATGGATAATGTCCATAAGCTTATTCCTAAGTCTTACTTCTTGCCTTATACGATGATGCAAGATACACACAAAGACAAGGTGACCGCATACAATCATAACCTATCTCTAGATGCATGCGATGCTTTAATAGCAAACAGTGCTTATTCCTAATTCTAATTCTGATTATGGCGTTTCTAATCCGACTCTTCCCGAACCTAGATTCGAACCTGACGTTTTTCAAGCCTAGTTCTATCCTTAGACTACCCTCCGAGTATCTCTAATGAGGAATGACGCATACATAATATAAGATAATCGCATAGACTGAAAAACCGCAGTTATGCTAGCCAAGTGTTTCTCCAACCCATTCGACAGAATTTAGCTACTCATGGTAATAAACAGAGAGTGAACAGAATGTAAAGAAGTAAATTCCACTTTTCTATAGATAAGTTCAAAGTACAAAAATGACAATGGAAGATAAAGATAGAGAGCCTGGTAGCAATTCCTTGCTTCCCAAGGCTTTATACTGTTATTCTGCTCAAAAGATGTTTCTGCTTCCGCAGGAGTTGGCCCTCTCTTTGATCTTGACGCTCCGACACTCTTCCAAGTTCACCGGAATGATCTCTCGTACAATCTCACTTCCCTCATTCCGCCTTCTAAATAAAAGAAAACTAAGAAAAAGGCTAATTATAACTAAAGGGAAATTCTCTAACTATCGAACTCTTTCACTGAAGGTGGCCTCTTGGTATTTATAGAGCTTCGGGGTGAAAGACTTCTTCTCTCTTATGATACACTGATGGGATGGCATTAATTCTTTGTCTGATGCACCAAATATTTGTCACCGAAAAGTTGAGTGTACTTGCTATAGTAGATTGTTAACGACTTGTCAATTTAATTCGGAATCAACTGTCATCAGATTTTTGTTCCCATCGTGATTTACTATGCTTTTCATCAGATGCACCACCAAGTTACGCCGACTCTATGCGGCAACCCTTCTTGAGTAGATATTTGCGAGCGCAAATGACCACATAGTCTTGGCAGTAATGTTATGTTTTGATGTGCTCGACCATTGATTTCTTTGGATCGCATTTTCCACCTTGCGTCAACGCATATTCTAACAAAAATACATAAGTTAACTGTTTTAATGTGATGGACGCATGCGACCGCAATATTGTGAACTTAACGCTTTTATAATCTTAGCATTCAATGTGTATTCCTGAATAATCTCATTTTTCAATTATTCAACCACTTCATTTTACCAAGTTCAATGTTAGTCAGATTAGTCATCTCGCTCTCTCCAACATTCTCGCTCTCTCCAACATTCTCGCTTTGAATCTTGCTCTCTCCCAAAATCTCTCTTTGAATCTCGCTCTCTCTTAAAATTTCGTTCAACATCTCGCTCTCTCCTACTATCTCGCTTTAAATCTCGCTCTCTCCTTAATCTGCTTCAGCACACTTATCTCCTTAATCGCTTTGAAGTTTTGACATGTGTGTAACCTTTGACAACCTAATATACAAAATTTTGTTCGTAGACAAAGCTAATTCGGAACTATCTTTCATTCCAAGGCATAACTTGTATCCATGCACTTCATATTCGCCTGGAGTTCGCTTCCAGAAATATAGCCATCCCCATCCCCTCACGTCAATCCCACAAGCCTCCGTCTAATTCGAAATGATAAAAAAATGCATAAGTTGTTAGAAGCAGCTCGAGTACACAGATACATATAGTATACCATCAATATACCATCTCATTACTTTATTTCCTCTGTGAAGGAAAAAGAAAATAAACCTGCAATCTCGAGGGTGGATGTGTGTCGAAACTTCAACCTTTGACAACCTAAGTGAGATTCGCGAGATTTCCCTCGTCGAGGGTTGAAGTTTCGGCCTATGTATTGTTTCCAAGTTTTTCTTTGTTCGTCGAGTTCTCAACGTTCAACCTCCACATTAGTGGAGTTCTCAACGTTCAACCTCTAGCCTCGAACTCCCAAAATAACAATATTTCTTTAATAAATTTCAAAACAACAATATTTCTCTAATAAGTTTTGAAAACAACAATATTAATATTAAAGGTCCAAAAATTTCTCGAACATTTCTTTATTTTAAAATTTAATAAAAAGTTAAAGTTAATTATATTATGAAAAAATTTAAAAGAATTAAAAATAAATAAAAACAGTAGCTTTATATATATATATATAAATTAAAAAAATAAAAACAGTAGCTTAGATATACTGTTTTTAAATTTTATATATTCTTTTTAATTTTACTTCATAATATTGTTATATATATATATATATAGGAACAGGGTTGGGGTCAGGGACGGGGCGGGGATATGCTCCCCATCCTTGGTTTGAGGACCCGTTTTGGGTCCTTGATCAAACCAGGGATTCCTTGCCTCGATCGGGGCGGGTACCCACGGGGACCCGACCTCGCGGGGATTTTTGCCAACCCTACCCACTAGAGAGTGACATCTAGAGGACATAGATGTTTAGCCTGATCCTAGTAGTAAGGTTACTTACTGAGTATTTTATATTCATTCTTTCTTATGTTTATTTCTTTTAGGAAAGGATAAGAATACACCGACGAATGACAAGCAGAATCCATGATCGAGCCACTAGGACCAGTCATATGCTTCCATTCATGTTTTCAAGATTTTATGTTTAAAAATTTCTAGTTTTGATGTTTGAACTCGAAGTTTTGGTATTTATGCTTTAAACTTTTTAAAAGAATTTTCTAATTTTGTTTTATGGCTTTAAGGGTACCCTGCTAAATGAATTTTAGTTATTTATTTTTAATAAAGTTAATTATTTTATGTTGTTTATATAGTTTTACTAAGTCATGAAAAGATGTCAATTTGAATGGTATGCATGCATGTCTATAGTAACGACCTAGTTTAAGTTCTAGGTAGTCGGAATGTCACATGTCATAATTTATGAGTGTCCAATGTCTTTGTTTCATTCATTTATTTGTATCCATCAGAAAGTTTCAATATCTGTGACCATATTCTAGACATTATTTGTATCACATTTTTTTTTTTTTTTTTGGCATTATTCTTTGTAATTCTATTTCCTGAAATTTCATCAGATTCCGAGCTTGAAACCTCAACTTTTCTGTGTGTGTTTAGCTTTTACATTAGTTTTTCTCTCTTAAATTTCAAAGGCACCAACAATAAAAAAGTTCTTCTCTACATCTTTAAAAGGTTTCTAATGTAGACGCTGTCAATAGTGGTTATTACTGTTGAACTGATGTATGCATTAAAGTCTTCTCAGCTTTTGGTTGGATCTTTAATAAGATTTATGTCAACTTGTAAATCCTAATACATTTTTATCTAACTCAGATCAAATATACTTTTCTTAAGCCTAGCCAAATTAATTAGAATCCTAATAAACTGTCCAAGTTACCTAATTAATCAAAATGCATAGGAAACAAATTTGGTCTACACAAATTAACCGATCGCATTAAGCTTTAGGGAAATTGCTAGGATGAACAAATTAATTTCCTCCATCTAATTAACCCATTCAATATCATTTTAAGTCAAGGTTGATTAAAGCAATACTCATTGATGGTCAACTCACAACGAACAAGTTAAACTAACCCTTTGCTTTTAATTGATTTATAACCTCAAGGATAAATCTAAAGCATGAAAAACCAACATTCAAGTATTGGTTGTCAATCAATAACAAGAAATAGCTAATCATAATCATTACAATCAAATTAAAACTCAAGTAAAAAGGTTTGAACAATGTTTATTGAAGAACAAGTCTCACAAAAACCCTAAGAAAGAGGAAAATATCAAACTCAAGCTAGAAGAGTTAACTTACCCACTAATCATCCTCCAAATTAAGGAAATGAAGCTCCAAGATGACTAAAATGGTAAGAATTAAGTGTTTATAGTGGAGAGGAAAAGAAAACCAGAGTAACAATGGAAAAATGGCGTGCTCCCTCCTCAAATTAGGAAAATTTTAATATAAACTAGAGTAGTTTTTGGCTGAATCTTTTGTTAAGATTTTATGCAAACTCTATTTTTTATGAAATGTCTTATAACCAACTCTTTAAAGAAGACAGACGTAGGCTCCTTCCTCACATATCTCGATTTATCATTGTTCAATCTTTTTGTTTATTTTTATCCACTAGAAAATTTTTTACATCCGCAACCACACTTATAACATTGCTTGTTTTAAGGATCTTTTCTCATGCATTATTTTGTGTAATTTGACAACCAAGAAAATTCAACAGATTTGGCATACGAATCCTCTCGGATTTATCCCTACCTATACTGGGATTTGAGTATGATTCCAAATTTAAAGATTTAAAAATAGTTATGATAATGAATTTTATGGATGAAAAAATTGTCAAGTTGATAGTGAAGAAATATTTGATTTGAGTAAAAAATAAATGGAGAGTGTTAGCATAAATTTTTAATATCTAGATTGAATAGATAAACCCTAGGATCCCCTTAATGGGATCTCTCTAAATGAGATTAAAAAAAGACTGAGTGCTTATTGTTTTGGTATATTGGGACCATAACCCTAAGGTCTCTTTATATACTAGTTCAATTAGGGCTCCATTAAACCCTAATTCACTAGGAATAAGCTTCTACACATTAAGTCCATACTCAATTAGGAATTTAGGACCTTAATTAATAGATCACATAATAGGCTCAATCTAATGAAATAACCCAATGTGATAAATTATTAATCCACATACATGACTCATACTTTAATTAAACATATTATTATTTAAATATGTCAAACAACTATGTCTGTGTACCTGATATAATTAAATCACATAAACCTTAAGCGCGCATAACAGGTTATTTCAATAATAGAATTCCCCTTTAGTTCAATCTGGTCCATCTCTTGTATTAACACGGAATCAAGGCAACTTTCGTCACTACCCTTGTAACTAAACCTTCCTTGATCACCAATTCCAGTACATTCAATGACATAGATCAAGTATGGATGGATAGTATGGAAACTACATCAAATTAATCTAGATCATGCCTGTTTCCAACTGGTCCAAATTCCTGAATGAGATCATTCTTAAAAACTTTATGCTAAACTGCATGCATGATAAACGAGTTCAGATAATAAAACATAAACCATTAACTTTATTCTATATAGAAAATTAACAAAATAAGGTCAAAGAATATCCTCAATAACAAACTCCTACTAAACCATGGAATCAGAAAAGTAAATAACACCCATGTGAGCAATATGCTCATGAAAAACTTTAGGTGGTAAACCTTTAGTCAATGAATCCACCACCATAGAGTTTGTTCCTATGTGTTCTATCGAAATTTGACCATTATGAACTCTTTATTTAACAATAAAAAACTTCACGTCTACATGCATTAACTTCATTATTGTTGTTAGAATACATCACTGCCAACTTATTGTCACAAAATAATTTTAGTGGTCTTTCTATGCCAACCGCTATCTGTAGCCCGGTGACAAAATTTCACAACCATATTCCATGATTGGATGCTCATAACATGCTATAAACTCTACAGCCATGGTGGAAGAAGCCATAAGTGTTTGTTTAACACTTTTCCAAGATGTAGCTCTTTCAGTCAACATGAAGATATAGCCTGAAGTGGATCACAAAGTGTCTTGACATCCAACATAATCAGAATTAGAATACCCAATGATCTCCAAAACTTCTGATCTCCGATAAGTGACATATAATCTTTTATTCTCTGTAAATACCTCATAACCCGTTTTGCTGTTTTCCAATGATCTATACTTGGGTTACTCAAATATTTGCCTAACACTCCAACTACGAACGCAATATCTGGACGCATGCATACTTGAGCATACATTAGATTTCCAACAGCCGATGCATAAGGAAACATTTGCATCTCTTTGGTTTCGAGTATGGTCTTGGGGCATTAATGTAAATGAAATTTATCACCTTTAGCGATCGAGGTATCTCCTGGTGCACAATCTTTCATGCCAAATCTACTCAAAATCTTTTCAATGTAGTTCTTTTGTGACAATCTCAAAATATCTTGAGAATGATCTTGCAGTATCTCAATTCCTAATACAAAAGAAGCATCATCAAGATCCTTCATCTCAAAATTCCTTTTGAGAAATCTCTTAGTGTCATGCAATAAACCTACATCATTACTAGCTATGAGTATGTCATCGACATATAACACCAGAAAGATTGATTTACTTCCACTGAACTTGTGATATACACAATCTTCCACTATGTTCACCTCAAAACCAAAGGAGGTTTTCACTTCATGGAATTTGTGATACCATTGACGAGAGGCTTGCTTGAGACTGTAGGTGGATTTCTTCAATTTACTTACCATATACTTTGAATACCAGACACAAAGTTTTCTGGTTGCACCATTTAAATCGTCTCATCAATGTTCCCATTGAGAAACGCAGTTTTTACATCCATCTGGTGTAGCTCTAAATCAAAGTGAGCTACCAGTGTCATGATTACCCTAAAAAAGTCTTTCGATGAAACCAGAAAGAAAGTCTCTTTGTCATCAATGCCTTCCTTTTGAGTAAATCCTTTACAACAAGACAAGCTTTATATCTTTTGATATTTCTATGTGAATCCCTTTTGGTTTTAAATATCCATTTACAACCTATGGGTTTCACTCCTGATGGCAGTTCGACAAGTTTCCAAACGCCATTGTTTTTCATGAATTTTATTTCCTCTTCCATAGCACTTATCCACTTTTGAAAGTTACAACTTTGTAAGGCTGTTGGAAGTTGATTGGATCATCTTCCATCACACCCATATCATCCTGATGTTCTTGAAGAAACACAATATAATCATCTAGAATTGCACTTCTTCTCTCTCTAGTAGATCTTCTTAGTGACACTTCTTGAGGTTGTTGAGTTTGAACTTCAGGTTCAATAACGGGGACTTCAATGTCGTCTTGTTCTATAATTGGTTTAATAATGAAGTCAGGAATTGAAGCCTGAACATCATTTATAACCACATGAAGAAAAGAAAGTAATTCATCTTCAAAGATAACTTTCCTTAGGCTTATAAGGCCTAGCCTCAACTAGACAACCTCAAATATGAAGATGTCTAATACCAGGCTTTTTTCCTGTCCATAACTCATAAGGGGTTTTAGCTACTGCTTTACTAGGTACCCTATTAAAGATATATGCGACAGTCTTTAGTGCCTCACCCGAGAAGGATTCTAGTAGAGAAGAATGACTAATCATACTTCTTACTATATACTTATGTGTTCTATTTCGCCTTTTCGCTACACCATTCATGCTGGGTTTGCCCGGCATAGTGTATTGCGAGACGATTCCATATTCCTTTAGGTATTTGGCAAAGGGCCTTGGACGTCGTTCACCTGATCCATCATATCTACTGTAATATTCACCACCACGATCAGATTTGACAGCCTTAATTTTCTTTCCAAGTTGAAGTTCAACTTCAGCTTTAAAAGACTTGAAAACTTCCAAAGATTGAGACTTTTTATGAATTAAATATAGGTACACCATATCTTGAATAGTCGTCTATGAACGTAATAAAATATTGTTGCTCATTCCAAGAGGCTATAGGGAATGGACTACGAATGTCTATATGTATTAGTTCTAAAACGTCTGAACATCTATTGACACCTAATTTTCTTATGTTTGTTTGTTTTCACTCACACAAACGATGAAGTTACTTAAATCAAGGAAATTAAGAATTTCATCTGACACAAGCCTCTAAATTCTCTATTTAGAGATGTGACCTAAACTTTTATGCCATAACATAGCGGAATCCTCATTTAATTCACGCTTTGTACCACATGAATTAGATAACAGGATCTTGTTAAATGAAGCAAAAGAATCAAGCATATATAGATTATCAATCAAAGAACCGGTACCAATAAGTTTAGAATCTTGAAAAAGATTAACTTTATTATTTCCAAAAGAACAAGAAAAATCAAATTTGTCCAAACTGGAAATAGAAACTAAATTCCGTCTAAATGACGGTACAACAAAAGTCTCATTCAAATCCAAACAACAACCCATTTTTAAAAGTAATCTAAAATTCCCAATAGCTTCAACTGGAACTGCTTTGCCATCGCCCACATAGATGAATCTTTCAGCATCACTTGGCGGTCGGCTCCACAGGCAACCCTACATTGATACACTTATGTGAGTAGTAGCACCAAAATTTACCCACCAAGTATCAGTAGGTACAAAAGCTAAATTAACTTCAAAACAAACAAAATTAATAAGTTTACCCTTCTTTACACGCCACTTGGCGTACTTGGGAAAATCTTTCTTGAAGTGGTCTTTCATTTTACAGAAAAAACAAGGATTTTCAATAGCTTGTTTCTTATTTTTATTCTGCTGAGATGCCCATCTGTAACATCCACAAATTTCCTTTTCTTCTTATCACGAGAGCCTGTTGCCAAATGAGCACTTTCTGTCCTTTCTCTCTTAATCATATCTTCTTCTTGCACACATTGTGAGATAAGTTCATTAATACTCCATTTATCCTTATGAGTATTATAACTTATCTTAAATTGAGTGAATTGTGCAGGAAGAGAGATCAGTACCAAATGCACGAGTAAATTTTCATTTATCTCGATATCAAATGCCTTTAATTTACCTATGAGATTGGACATTTCCATAATGTACTTTTTCCATTGCCCTTATACCTCATAGAAGTTAAAGAAGTCAAAAGACTATCTGCTTCCCCTTTTCATTTTTAGCAAAATATTTCTCAATATGAACAAGAAACTTATTGACATTTTCACTTTCTGTGATAAAGTCCCGAAAAGACTCTGGAATGGAGTGTCTAATGATCCTCAAACACATGCGATTTGAACGTTCCCACTTCTCTATATTAGCCATGGTTGTTCCTCCATAGAAGTAGATTTATCGGTCTTTAATGCAAGGTCCAAATCCATACACCCAAAAAGCATCTCTTGGCTTTCCTTCCAAATCTTGAAATTCGATCCATTCAACTTAGGGATTGAATTCAGATTTCTAGATATTTGAGTAAGACCAACTAAAACAATAAATAACAAAACATGTGCTCACAATTAATATATAACAAAATAATTTCACATATGTGGTGGACCCCTTTAACAAAATACTTAGCACAACATTGATGTCAAGTCTTTGGGCAAAAAACACCAACTGTAAATGGTACTCTCAACGTAATAATCAAAGTACTGATAATTAACTCTGTAAAAAAATAGCTTTTCTTTGGACCGACTATTTTTCACATGAGTAATTCTTATAATTGCCACATACTCATTACCACATGCATACCCACAATTTGGCCAAATAATTATCTTCCTTTGCGCCAATAATTATCGGCATAAATTCATGAATATGCACATCTTATATTTCATAACTAAACCGATCTAGATAATAGAGGCTACTTTGGTAACATATTATTTTTGACCAATTCAATCTAAAATATAAGATACAATAATATTAAAAATAAAAGAGGAAGAACATCCAATAGTCTTACCAATATTTACTTAATAATTGCATACACATAATACAATTAAAGCAACATAAACATGTGAATATTGCCAAATATCATCAATTAAATTTAAATTTAAATTCACCAAAATATCAATCAAATTTAAATTTAAATTCACAACATGATCAATTAAATTTGAATCCACAACATGATTAATCAAATTTAAACTTGAATCATCAATCAAACTTTAGATTCAAATTAACAAACTTATGCATTTAAAAGCTAGATTTAAATTCACGCAATTATCAACAATCGAAATCAAAGTACCACAAGCAAGAAGTTCACCAAGTTATTAATCAAGAAAATTTAGAAACGCTGGTAAAAAATTCAATTGGCAATTAATTTAAATCGTTGACAAATTTAATATTATCAACCAATTTTAGAAAAACCCATGAATTGAATAAATTTACGTAATTCAAGATCAAGTACCTGCCGGTTATTTTGATTGAAACCCCATCAAATTAAAACCATTTAACTCTCATAATTGAATTAAAGTTTGACTGGATATATAGTGCACTGAAATTTAGAACTCCGAGAAAGAAACAAAAAAATCAATATCTTAATTTATCAATCAAATTGATAATTAAAAAGGAAACAGTGCTTGACAGACGGTGTGATTTGGTGAAGTCAATGAGATTGCTGCCGGCAAACTAATGCCGGTGACGTCCCTCCGCCGGCGAGGCTACAATCGCCGTTCCATTGCACATGGNTTTTTTTTTTTTTAATTCTTTAACTCTCTTTAATTTTTTAACCAAAACAAAAATAATCAAAATCCCAATGGAAAACAAATATAAACCGACAATCCAACATGAAATTCATGTTTATAATACTATTTGTTAGTATAAATTCTTAATATCTATATTGAATAGATAAACCTGAGATTATACATGCCAAATTGTCAAAAATAACATATTGGATTCTATTACAAAATTGATGATAGCTTCAAGATGATGATCGATGACTATGGTCTTCCTCAACTAAAACTGCAAATGTCCTTAGTGGAATCTCTTTTTAGATGAGATTCAAGAAAGATGATAGCTTATTGTTTTGGTATATTGTGGACATAGTGGTCTATTTATATTAGTTTAATTAGGATTTTCATTAAACCCTAATTAACTAGAAATGAGCTTCTACTCACATACATAACCCATATTTTAATTAAACATATTATTATTTAAATATGTCAAACCGAGAGTAATTGAAGCGTTTGGGCCATTTTGTTTAAGATGCACTATGATGTGAGGTATTATTGATGGGATGAGACACAAAGGTTTGAGGTGAGTAGAAAAGGTTAGTCTAGCTCAACATAATTAATATATACTTCTTCTATGGAGGTCCATAGCTAGCATTTGTAATTTTACATTAATTTTGCAATAAGAGAAAATAGGTGGAAGGATTTAAGCAAAAGTAGAAGAGAAGGGTTCTTAGTTCTTATACTAACAAGGCAGTTGAGCGGTTTTGTTTGGTTTTTCCCTGCCATCTTCCCAACGTCTCTACCCTTCGGGAACTCCGCAAAAACCTTGGCATTTCCAGTGACCTATAAAAACCTCCATTGTTTCTTACATGATACCTGATTGTCTTTCTTCTTATCCTGCCACATCCTTCATCTTCACATTCCCAATTTGACCTCCATCGCCTTCCTCTTCTGCCATTTCCACCGCCGTCATGGCTTCTTCTCTCGCTCTCCCTTCCACAATTTCCCTCAAGAAGTTGCCTCTCAGTGCATCCACCTCTTTCAGAAATGGATTCCGAAGCTCTACTGCTGCAACCATCTCTCGATCTAGGGTTTTCATGAGCGCTTCTGTTGGATCGCAGACGTTGGTTGATGATTCCCTGTTCTTGGATTACAAGCCCACTTCTGCCTTTCTGTTTCCTGGTCAGGTCAGTTCGTACTGGATTTGGGTTTTTCCTCTTTTTGTGTTTTGGTGTTGCTTGCACTATGCACTTGAATTACTTTCTGAGGAGAAATGGAAATTATGTGGAGTGGTGAATGAATTGAAGCCAACGTTTTCAGTTGTGAAATGTGGTTGAGGATTTTGTAATTTCTGATACTCACATTGGCATTGAGGAGGCTAAATAAGGATTTGCTTAAATAGTTTCTTGCTTTTTGATGGGAAAAGTAGATTCGTGTTTGTTTCTTTCTCTTCTTCTTTTCGTTGGTCGGCGTGTGCAAAACTTGTTATTCATCTTTCGTAAAAGAAAAACGTCAGGAGCGATGATAATAAAAGAAGACGGTCACTATTCTGCATCGATGGGAATTCTAAAAAATTGGCATTGTCCATCTTTTTCTTTTACTTTAACTAGTCATCTTCAATTTTCACGAGAGTTGAGGGACATGGAAGACGAATCTGCAAAAAGCTAGTTCTCCTTCCGTATCTCAGGATATGAAGTTCAGTTCTCTGAAAGCAATAGCCAAGGAGTTCATCAGTGTCCTGCATTGTACAAAAATAGGCCCGTAGTAAGAGAAACAAGTATTCTATCTTCTATGATGACTCTGCTGAGTCGTGTTTTATGAAGGTTTCTTTTGCTGAGTCATGTTCGGGTGCCATGCTTGTAATGGCGTATACATTGATCAAGGACTAGAAGAAGCAGTCCATTGTCTTAGATTTACCTCATTTTTACCAAATTTCATAAAAACCTCGCATATATCATGAAGACAGTAGTTATGATTTTCTCTTTCTTTTATGAATCTTTTTCATTTTTTTCTTTTTTCCACTCTGAGTCAGGGTGCACAAGCTGTGGGCATGGGAAAGGAGTCTCAAAGTGTTCCTGCCGCAGCTGAATTGTTCAAGAGAGCAAATGATATTTTAGGGTATGTCCCCTATTAATATTCCTCCATCTTGCATTAGTCCTTGTATTGGCTTGTTCAAGGTCAACCATATATAGGGAGTTGACACTCCTCTCAGATGACCAATTAATGGAATGATTGCCTATGTGGTGTAATGTTACCTAGTCTTTGTTTGCAGGTTTGATCTTCTTGATGTCTGCACTAATGGGCCAAAGGAGAAACTAGATTCAACTGTTATAAGTCAGGTGCTTTATCTTGATGAACTATTCAGTCTTCTGTGAGATGGCTTCCTATTTACTTATATAGTCATAGGATGGCAAGGCAAGCCACTATTCAATTTAATGTGAAAAAGATTTGTTTTCGAGAAATTTATCCTTTCTGTGGCCGGAATGATTGATCTTCTGGGGAATCTTATTATACCCCTTGACCTTATGAGGTAGTAGTAGTTAGTTATTCAGACCATACATATAGAACATAGATTTGCCGTGATACCTCTTTCTGAAGTACTACATCTATGTTGCATTTGAACTAAAAGTAGCTTTATTCCTCTTTGATTTGTATTTGTGTCTATTCTTACGCCTGTATATATGTCACTTTATGCATATATATTGCGTGTGGATGTTCAGTTGACATTTTATCACTGTTCAAGGTTTTGAACCTGCTGAATTGATTGTGCAATTGCAGCCAGCTATCTATGTCAATAGTCTAGCTGCAGTTGAGCTACTTCGTGCACGTGATGGAGGCCAGCAGATAATTGATTCTGTTGATGTGACTTGCGGTCTAAGCTTGGGAGAGTATACTGCATTAGCATTTGCAGGGGCTTTCAGGTGTCTAATCCGACTGACTGTAGTCCAAATGTGTACCCGCTTGCATATGTAGATTATTGGTCCAGTAAATAGCATCAAATAAGTTTAATGATCTAATCTAATGCCATTTATCTTAAATTTGATTATGTTTTATGTTCTCATATTGACATGGTCTACTGGTTTTGGTTACATTTTTAGCTTTGAGGATGGACTCAGGCTGGTCAAACTGAGGGGGGAGGCAATGCAGGTAAACATAAATAGTTGGGTAAAGGATGTTTCGATTTCATCTTGCGGCATGCATGTTGTTGTTGTCACTGAAACCAACTTCTCCCTGTATCTCTCTTCAGGCAGCTGCTGATGGTGCAAAAAGTGCTATGGTCAGTGTCATAGGGCTAGACTCGGAGAAGGTTCAACAGCTGTGTGATGCTGCTAATCAAGAAGTTGATGAAGCCGATAAAGTTCAGATAGCAAATTTCCTATGTCCTGTAAGGTTCTTTTAAATATCCTTCAGCTTGAAAAGCTGTATGTTTTAAATTTCATTAGCATAGTTACACTGTCATTCTAATGCAATGCATTGGTACCGTCACAGGGCAATTACGCTGTATCAGGAGGTCTTAAAGGAGTAGAAGTAGTAGAAGCCAAGGCAAAGTCATTCAAAGCTCGAATGACGGTATTTAACCTATGCATACTATCTGTAATGGAACTTGACTTTTGAAGTTAAATATTTCAGTTCCATTAGAACTCACTTGACAATGGCTGCACCATTGCATTGTAGGTACGTCTAGCTGTGGCAGGTGCATTCCACACTAGTTTCATGGAACCTGCTGTTTCAAGATTAGAAGCTGCACTTGCAGCAACAGAGATTAAAACTCCCAGAATACCAGTCATATCCAATGTCGACGCACAGCCACATGCAGATCCTAACACAATCAAGAAAATTTTAGCACGTCAGGTAAAATTAACTCACAACATTCAGAATGAATATTACATATAGCATCTTGTGTAAAACGACCAGCCTATTAGTTTTCACCTTAAAGTAGTTGAGGAACAGACAATCGACACATGAATCACTTTGTTTAGGGGTCAGGGTCAGCGCAGTTTCTTCTGTATGGCGATGAATGCTGACATTGTTCATTTTTCCCATTTCAAAACTACAGGTGACTTCTCCTGTTCAGTGGGAAACAACAGTAAAAACGCTACTCACCAAGGGGCTGAAGAAGAGTTATGAATTAGGCCCTGGAAAGGTATGAAACTCTACATCAATTTTAACTCAACTTTTTTTCTTATATTGGGTAAACTATATTATGGGTTATTTTCACAAATGTTTCCTATTTTGGGTCAACAGGTTATAGCTGGGATTGTTAAGAGAGTGGACAAAAGTGCAGATATTGAGAACATTGCAGCTTGATGAAGTCTAGATTGAAGCAAACAACTCACTCATGGCTGCAAAGTTCTCTCTCTTTGATGCTCTATCTCCCCATCATTGGCAACAGCATCAAACAGAAATTAGTCCAATGCTCATTGTTCAGCTCCTTCCTTTTCTTCCAGATGTTACAATTAGTTCTAGAGCTGCAAGTTTCTAAACAAATGCACGATAATCTTTATGTATAAGTTACTAGGACAATTCATCATTGTTGGAAGCTTTCCACTAGAAATAATATGCAAAATGAGTTAAAATTTTAATTGAACCAGTATTTGAGTTTTCGATTTTGATTTGCTTAGTTTGTATTCTCATCTGACTTGTTTTTCGAAACAATTAAAAGTAATCCTCTCAAACTTGCCTAAACGATCACACTCTGCAAATACCAACTACTTGCAATCTCTGAACTTTGCACTTTGTTAAAGTACTTATGTTCATTCAAAAGTTGGAATATTATCTCTGCTGTTTGGGACGTTGAATTGTTTATTATAATTAGAGGTAAATTATAATAGTCTTTGTTTCAAAATAAAAGACATGGTAATAAAGAGGAGATGAGTAGAAAATAATAACATGGTGACGGATTTGAAATAGTCTTTGTTTCAAAATAATAGACAGGATAATAAAGGGGAGAAGATGAGTAGAAAATAATAACATGGTGAAGGATTTGAAATAGTAAACAAATGAATGTGGTGGTGATCCAAATTTTCATCAAGTCATTTGCTCCACATCAATATTAAAGGAAGCAAGAACATAGAAAACAAGGAGGGTGATTCAAATAGGGGTTGTTTTGAGCTTATTTTGGGAACCATTTCATCAGGTTCCAGCTGGGTTTGACAAGAGGTTACACAAAAGTGCAGAAATCAGTAGATTGTGGCGTGAAGAAGCTTAGTTTAGCTTAAAGCAAGCAGCTCATTGAAGGTCATGGCTTTTTCAAGATTAACAGCAGGAAACCAGAAGTTTGAATTATAAAACTCATTCTAAGCATAAGTTGAATGATATTCAATTATGATATCGAAGAAATCGCATGTGATTGGGAAATGAAGGAACTGTTCACGAATCAAAACCCAGAAGGATCTTTATTCATGAGGATAATCAGGGATCACATGATAATTCTTTAACAAACCAAAGGAATGAAGAAGAAGAGGAAAACGAAGAAGGGATCTGAATTTTGAAATGATAAATGTTCCATCTCTCAGTTCCCGAAATTGTTGGAAACGCTAGGCGTTTGCCTAAGCCTTCGAAGCTGATCAATCCAACGATCCTCGGAAACAATCCTTGTCCAATCTGGAGCAGAGCCACCAAATGAGATGCCGCGCATGGCCTCCATGATCCTCGTTGCATTCTCCGGCGACAGCGGTGCATTTCGACGAGTCTCATCCTCTCTAAACGCCATTCTTATCGCCGAATCAGAAGCTTCTCTCATCCTCTCCTCCTCTTCGTCATCGCTGCACCTTCTCTCCACATCATCGTTCAAACTAAGAGACGAAACTGCATTCTCTACACCGCATCCGTTTGATAAATGGTGGAAATGAGGATCAGAGCTGTAGGTTTCGTTCTCTGATCCAGCTTCATCGGATTCTTCACCATCAATGGCCGAGATCGGCTCGTAGTAATCCGATCCTTCAGCAGAATTCGTATCCGAATCACTTCCGTCGGCTATTTCTGCGAGAAACATCATCGCTAAAGAACTCGGGAAAATTGAATCACATGAAAGAACAGAAAACACAAAAAACATCTCCGTGTCTACCTTCAGAGAAAACAATTCCAGAATTCAATGTTGCGTTCATTCTGTAATCGAAACGAGACCGACGATAGCCAATTAGGGCATTCTACGCCGAAGCATCCGATAAGAATCTAAAACCAAGCATAGGAAATAATTTTTTTTTTTTTTTTAAAAAAACAAAAGTTTTTAGGAAATACACAATTAAAAATGAAAAACAAAAATGCACCAGCCGGGAATCGAACCCGGGTCTGTACCGTGGCAGGGTACTATTCTACCACTAGNAAATGAAAAACAAAAATGCACCAGCCGGGAATCGAACCCGGGTCTGTACCGTGGCAGGGTACTATTCTACCACTAGACCACTGGTGCCTGTTGGGACAAGAATGAACTAATTGTAAAATGAATAAACTAATTTGGATTGAATACAAAATTTTGCTGATGTTCTTTGTGAGAGGCGACACGCGAGAAAGGTTGAAACGGGAAATGGCGGCACTCGCGCTCCATGCATTGGTTCCTCAGTCTCAACCACTCATTCGTATCCCTTCCTCTTCTCTTTCAAGATTCTCTCAATGTTCGAAGAGAAGGAATTTGGTCTTCTGTGCTCCACCAGAACTCGACCATGTGCGGTATGTTTTTTACTTCTTTTTCCCAATTGGGGTTTATTTCTTTCCGAATTGATGCTTGAATCCTTTCTCAAGTTTCCTTGTTGAGTAAATTGAGATTTTCGTGGATGTATTACGAATTTCGTTACCGGGTGATTTATTACTATGACGCACTTTTTTCAGTTTGTAATTCTATCTTCCAAGTCCTAATGCCAATTCCTGAGCAATTTCTGTTAATATTCATTTTTTTTTAGATCAGAGATGTCGTTGTGCGTTGGAACTCATCTCATTCCACACCCCAGCAAGGTGAGTGCAGGCTGCAGCACCCTTCCGTTAAACATCTTCAGCCAAATGAAATGCTCACTCCGACTTTCTTATCTTTCTCGTGTACTTGAAGGCACTCACAGGAGGGGAGGACGCTTTCCTTGTCAGTAACTACTCTGGAGGGGTTATTGCTGTTGCTGATGGTGTCTCTGGGTATGGGTTGAGAATCTTTCTCTTCTTATAGTGGAGATTAGTATATTCCAATTATCTTGTTCAGTTATGGTTGTTCTTGTATTTTTTTTTCTTGCCTAGTTGGGCTGAAGAAAATGTGGATCCTTCTTTGTTCCCTCGAGAGTTCTTGGCTAACGCTTCAGATTTGGTGGGGAATGACGATGAGGTTGTATCATCTTAATCATCTTTTAACTTAATTGCTTGTATGGTTTATAAATTCTCAATAATTTAGACCATGGAAAGAGTTTGATTACCATTGTAGTTTCTTATTGTTGGACAATGCGGTGTTTTCTTTCTATCTTATTTTTCAGTATGATGTGGTAATCGAGCAGGTTAATGACGACCCTCGGATTCTTTTGAGGAAGGCACATGCTGCTACCTCTGCAACTGGTTCAGCTACTGTGTAAATCTTCCAATCCGTTTAAAATTATAAGAAGTTTGACTTGAAACATGCACCTGCAATGTTTAAGCTTTATGATTTACCTTAGCTTTCCTTTCACTGGGATAGGCAGAATTGTTGCAATGATGGAGAGGAATGGCATGCTCAAAATTGCTAATGTTGGAGATTGTGGATTAAAGATCATTCGTAAAGGTAGTACTACTAATGTTTAATTTTATTTCTATTCAGCTTCAACCGTTCGGTTCTGAATCTTGATTTCTTTATATGAATATTAATTTGATTTCCTTAGGTCAAATTATATTTTCCACGTCTCCACAAGAGCATTATTTTGACTGCCCGTATCAACTTAGCTCAGAACGGATTGGCCAGACATTCCTTGATGCCATGGTATGATGTTTTTCTGTATCCATATTCCTTCAGTTGAAGTATCATTGTATGTATGTCCCAATGTTGTTACACTTGTACGATAAACGAGTTGTATCGTACGAGTCAGAACAAAACACAACGATCTTCCCCACCAAGGGACTTGGTATTTCCTAATTTATATGACCAAATCATAAACTAGGGAGTATGCCATGAGATTTTGGTGTTACAAGGTTATCTTTTAGACCTCAAAATTTGGTTACTTAACCAGTTCCTTTAACCGTGTAAAATCTTTAATTGCACCATGATCATCAATATCAACGATATATCATGTATTAGTATTGCAAACAGGTTAGCAATGTGGAGCTAATAGAGGGAGATATTTTAGTTATGGGCTCGGATGGTCTTTTTGATAATGTTTTTGACCATGAGATTGTTGCAACAGCAGCCAAATACGTTGATGTTGGTGAGGCTGGTATGTGGTATCTGGTATCTGGTTCACTATCTGTTGGAAGGTTTGTCTCAATCATTCAATCAGCCTAACCATGTTTAATTTGTTTCTTGTTGCTAGCTAAGGCACTGGCTAACCTTGCAAGTAGTCATTCAGCGGATAAAGCCTTTGAATCACCGTATTCATTGGAGGCTAGATCTAAGGTAAAATCCTTTGTTAACATACTACTTCGATGTGTAAGGTTGCACTCTCTTTTATCAAAACAAAAATTTAGACTTCCCTATTGGCTTCCTTTCAATGGATGTCTTATGTTTTTTCACAATAAATCCTCACAGGGTTATGATGTTCCTTTCTGGAAAAAAATACTGGGAATGAAACTTACAGGCAAGGATTTGACTCATACAATGTAAGCTATTTCCCATTAATTACATTGGTAGTTAACTTAGACCTTTTTCCCTCTCTCTCTGAACAGGGGGAAAGCTTGATGATATCACTGTGGTCGTGGGTCAGGTAGTGAGCACATGATATTATCATTTTCTTAGGGAAGTTTACGATGAAATGCAACGAAGTACATAATCTGGTTCCACAACTCATTCTTGTAAACTCATTATTTATTCTACAGCATAATTCTTACATCAAAGACTTGTCATATAAATAAATTATGCCTTCTTTATTTAAGAAGGTGGTGCCAACCTTCGGTTCAACACATTACCATACAATTAGAACATTATGGTATGTGAGCTTTCGGTTGAGAATCCCAAGTATTATACAGAATAGAATAGATGAAATCCATCCTATTTGGTGTCACCTTTTGAAATGCTCCTTATAAATTCATCCAGATTGTTGCGAGATGATCCACCTTCCTGTGTTGCTCTGTGACAAATATCTTTTAGCTTTTTGGCTCTATCCCTCATTTGCTTTCCCTCAGAGCTGCTGAGATCCATAAACCTTCGGACAATCTCTGATATGTCACAACTAATGTTTCATTTCCAACCTTGGTTCGTTTAACCCTACACCCAATCTTCCAGTCTTCAACAATGTGGGTACTGTTGGGATTTTGATCCAAAAATAAAGGAAAGGTAAGCATGGGAATCCCTGCATAAACAGCTTCCAGAGTTGAATTCCAGCCACGATGACTCCAGAACCCACCCACTGAGGAATGACACGACCTTCAATTGTTCACACCATGCCACCACTAACCCCTTCTCACCGCATTGCTCCTTCAACCGAGGAGCTTCCCCTCGGGCCACCCATAAGAACCGAATACCACTATTTCGTAGCCCAGAAGCTATTTCATCCATTTGGGAAGCCGAGACCGAAAGAAAACTTCCCAATGAAATGTACAACACAGAGTCAGGAGGTTGGGAATCCAACCATTGTTGATAATTGTAGCCATCGTTATCAGCTACTTGAGGTTCATTTTCAAGTTCAAAATAGGGTATAGTAGGACCAATCGGGTAGATAGGAAATGGTAATTCCAGTTTCAAAATTTCCACCATTTTGGGTTCAAATTCATAGAAAGAAGTTAATAGTAAGCAGTCTGCTTTTGGCACCCTCGATATGCAATCCAAGATAATCTCCATAACTCTACCATCGTTTTCTTTGAACACTTTTCGAAGATCTGCTTTATGTGTTGAAGAAAGTCCTGAAATTTGATCCACTTCATCACCATGATCTGCATTTACATAGAAAACTTATCCAGTGAACTGATGTGTTTCAAGAATTCTATACCTCAACAACTTTCTTATTACTCAGGTTTCATGAATGACAACTCAATAGATCAAATTAAGTTGGTTTAAGGTCCGATCCAAATTCTCCCATCCCCATCAACATTTTGTCGAAGATAAAGAAAGAGCTCCTAGGGTGTGGTTGGTATGTTGATAAAAATAGAGAGTTGAGTTGAGTTGAGTTGGTAATTATTATCTGGAGAGTTAAATTATCTGGGGAGTTAAATTGTCTGTGTTTGTTTGTAGAGTAGAGTTGAGTTGGTAATTATTGTCTGTGTTTGTTGTGCAGAGTTGAGTTGGGTTGGGTATCTGATGCAGTTTTTTATAAATGAGATTAGTTCTATTTTTTTC
Source organism: Benincasa hispida (assembly GCF_009727055.1). Lineage (NCBI taxonomy): Eukaryota > Viridiplantae > Streptophyta > Magnoliopsida > Cucurbitales > Cucurbitaceae > Benincasa > Benincasa hispida. The sequence continues at coordinate 15,619,825 of NC_052356.1, read as the reverse complement.
TGTTTGTTTTTTATTTCATTCTTTTATTTTTTTAGTTTTATGCTTTGCTATTGTTGATTAATTTTCAAATATACACGTATTTTTTCAAATCATTTATGACATAAACTGGACAATCTCAATTTTTTTCTCAATTTGTAGAACATAATAGATTATTTTTCATATATTCTTTTTCAAAAACTGTAATAATTCTAATTCTCTTCAATCGGTAAAACATACCAACAAAATATATTTCATATTGCTGCTCTTAATTATATATTATATATTGTATGTATATATATTGAATCTTGCTAACTTAACTTTATTATTTCACATATCATACAGTTTATTTTCATATAATATGGATAGTATATTAGGAATTGAAATTGTACATAGGATAATTACCTTTCATTTGATTATGATGGTGAGAATGTGATGTAGTACAATAACATTTTTTATAAGATCACAAAAATAATATGAACCAACTGAATATGTGGCCGTTTCCAAAAAAAATTTACAAAATATATGTTCTTTTCGATACTTTAATATCCGTGTCATAATACAAACACAAAAATTACATGTCATGACGTATGCAAAAGTTATTATTCTTTTCGACATGACAGTCCATTGTTCATTTGCTGTTATCCAAAAGAACTATAAACAAAATATAGGGGTGTGGTCAGTCTACATGTTTCTTCCTAGTAGACAGAGGCAGTACCTCTTTCGTGCGTGTTTTGGTACTACAAGGAAGTAATTTGTTTTTTGAATGTCTGTGACAAGAAGGTAATAAGGGTGACCTGATCATCCTCATCCAGGCTATCAATACTCTATATAGCATTTACTACTTCCTTCCGATGCCCGAACTCCAACTCATATTTCTCCTTTTGCCACGATGCAAGTCTACCCATGTGTGTGCTCTGCATTTTAACAGTCGATCTCATGATGTTGATCATTTCAGCTTGGAATGATGGTCTCTTCCTCTTACTGCCTCGAGATGACTCGGCAGGTACACTCGCTCTACCTGTAGATTACTCTGCTGGCTCTTCATTTATTTCATCTTGATTTAATGGTGATTCTGTCTGGCGAACCTCAGGTGTGTGATAGTCCTATGATCCAAGTCGAATCTCATCTTCAAACTCTCTGAATGCATTCGTCGCCATCACATATGGGTCCTCACTTGATTGTCCTTCTGCTCTGTCTTTCCCAAATATGGTGGAGAGGTCATCGTAATGTGGGAATGACTTGTTCCACATCGCCTTCGTATTGGGATGACTCTGCATTGATACACATACACATTATTAATATTTATATTATAACACGTACCCGTACATTTTTTTTTTCTAGAATCTTACCCAAACCCAAAGATCAAAAATCTCCTTCTCGACCTGGACACATTTGAACTCCTCGTTCCAGTCGAACCCCGATTGACTTAACATCTCTGATACTGCGTTGTATTGTTTCTTCAGACTCCTCACCTTACACTCAATGGTGTTCTGATTCAGTGGGTCCCTGGGTACTTTCTCATGCAGAATTCGCTCCAAGTGTTGTAGGTATCCTAGTCGAAACGCCCCATTGTTGGACCTCCAACTGGTCTTCACCAAATACAATAGCGCTTCCACCAACTTAGTGTCCTCCACCTTTGACCATACGTGTTTAGACCTCTTACCATTACCTGTCATTATACTGCATGCATACGTTTGTTGAATGAAAAGATGCTACAAATTAAACACATGCACAAACAAAGGATAAAATGCTGAAATTATATGTTCCAATTTAACTTGTTCACACAGAGTCTTGGCACAAAACATTTTCACGACATACTTAGAATGTTCCATAATTAAATTTGATTCAGTAGTAAAAGAAAAGTAAGCAATGAACATTGAATAATTGGGCTATTTGCCATTGAATAAACATTTCAATCGCTAAGTCATCCCTGAACTTGGTCTCATTCCTCCGATGATTCAACAAATTCAATATGATCCCCATCAAGACCAATTGATGCAGAATTCTCCTCATCGGGCACGTTAAGCATTGCACCGATTCCCATCTCCCTTGTGATCAAGTTGTGAATAAGGCAACATGTAGTTATTGTTCGACATTGGACTTGTATTGGGTAGAATGGTTTTCCCTTAAGAATAGCCCACCGCCCCTTTAGCAACCCAAACGCTTGCTCGATAACGTTCCTTGTTGAAGAATGTTTCATGTTGAAAAATTTTGTTGCAGTTGTCGGTGCGTTTCTTGCTCCACGCCAATCGGAGAGATGGTATCGTTCCCCTCTGTATGGCGCCAAGAATCCTTCAGCGTTGGGGTATCCAGCATCACATAGGTAATAGTATCCTGTACATGTTTCGAAATGTCATGCACATGTGTTGTAGCATGTATGCGTGGTTAAATAACGTATACAGTTATTATATTACCCTTTGGAATCCTCAATCCGTACAGTCACGAAACCGCATCCCTAAGAACCCTTGAATCGGCTATAGACCTTTCCCACCTTGGCAAAACGAAGACGAACTCCCCATTTTGATCACACACTGCAAGAACGTTTGTGGCAATCTCTCCCTTTCTTGTCCTATATCGAGGTCGATCGACGACACTAACATTCACTTTAATGTATGTGCCGTCTAGCGCACCTAGACAATTCTGTTTCTCTCAAGTGATCAGAATGAATTATAAAAAAAAAAAAAAAATCTATCGTCGCATGCATATTTATGACGTATTCATATAAAAAACTGAGTACTTTTTGTACCTGAAACTACTTCCATCTTCCATCGGTGCATGTATTTGTGATCGGTTCTGGTTTTCTTAACAAAATAGTGTGAAGTTGTAAGACTACCCTAAGAACTGCGTTGAAATATCTCGAAACTGTCTCACCAGACCTCGAAAAGTTTCTGCATGCCATTCGATTCTTGACATCGTGTGCAAGAATGTGTAGGAATATCACAACCATCTCTTCGACGTCCATACGTCTTATTGGTTCCAAACAACCAGTCGACCGTAGTATATTACATAGAATCATAAAGGTATGTCTATCCATTCGGGTGCTTTCACGACATGCCAAGTCACTCTCGTAAATTAGGCAAAAGAAGGTCAACTGCCTAATGCAGTGCCTAGCATATGTCGGTTGTCTCTCTATTCTTCGGTAGTTGTTCAATAACGTGGTTATATTTGAGAGTGCGTAATAGTTCTCATGATCGAAAAGAGGTCTTCAACAGTATCTATTTTTATAAGGAAATGAACGTATTATTAGATAAAAGAGGTCTTCATCTCGCTCATGAGGAGTATCTCGCTCATGAGGATCTCGCTCATGAAGATCCTCATTATTTTTCACCCATTGAAATGAACGTATTATTAGATAAAAAAAAATTACATAACAGTACTATTTCACCCATAATTCATAAAAAATTTGAGAAGTATTAGATAAAAAATATAATGTCGCCAACCATTAATAAAAAAAATTTGTGAACTAGTATTCCCAAAAAAATGTGACCAACAATTAACAAATAACATATTTCCATAAAAAAACAAAAAATAAGTCCTAAAAAAGGGAGATACTCTGAACCTCAAAATAACAAACCTCCTCAAATAATTAGGAATGATTTGTGCAATTAGTTTGGACCCTACAAGAAACACAAAATAATGATAGTTAGATTAGAAATAAAATAAAATAAATTGAATTAAGGAGTAACCAACAAAAAAAAAAAAAATTGAACTAAAGAGTAACCAACAAAAGCATACATTTTTTAAGATTTAACACCCATAGTGGAGAAAGACAATGGGAATATAAAAAGTTCGGAAGTCATCTATAAATAGAAGAGGGAGAAAGAAGTGGTTGTTGGAGAGAGTTGGGTGCATTTATTATTAAAGAGTGAAATTAATTTAACCTCATTAATTAAAGAGTGAAATTAATTTGAATGTTAGTTGAAAGTAAGTAGCCATGTTGGTAGTAAAGTCAACTAAATACAAATAGTAAAGTCAGTAAATAGAAATACTAAAAAAACAATGAGGATCTCGCTCATGGGGATCTTCAATAACCTTAATACAAAAACTTATTAATGGTTGCTTTGAAACAAGGTTCAGAATTTTAGGTTATAAACTGAGATTGGACCCAATTAGGGGTAAAAATTGGATCTTCCCCACTTCACTTTTTAGTATTGCTATTCCAAAAACCGCGAGCTTCCAAACCCATAGTTTTTCTATCAGATCGAAACAACACGTCGACTATTCAGTGTCACTCAAAAACCACAAACGTTGTAAAACCTCAGACCCCGTGATTTGTTATTGTCCATGAACTTACCCTAATTTATCTTTAGCTCCGTAGTTATTTTTTCGATGGCCGGAATCCACGTCGTAGCGATGCCTTTCCCCGGCAGCGGCCATATCAACCCTACTATGAACCTCTCAAGTTGCTTGCCTTAACAAAATCTAATATTCTCATCACTTTCGTCGTCACCGAAGAGTGGCTTGGCTACATTGGCGCTGATCCCACGCCTACAAATCTCTGGTTTACCACCATCCTTAACGTCATCCCATTCGAGAGGCTTAAGGCCGTCGACTTTCGAGGCTTCAGCGAAGCTGTCGTGACAAGGATGGAAGCTCCATTCGAGCAACTCCTCGACCGGCTCCAGCCGCTGGTGACTGCCATCATCGGGGATTTGGAGCTCCGTTGGCCGATCGCTGTCGGACGTCAGAGGAATATTTTTGTGGCCTCGCTCTGGACGATGTCGTCAACCCTCTTCTCGATGCTTTATAGAGCCGATATTTCTGCTCGAGTCCGACAATTGCCTTCTAATTGGTTTGGTATAATATTATATACTAATATTATGGCATTTATTTCATTTCAATCTTTGTGTTTAAGAAAAAAAATCTTTTCTTTTCTTTTTTTTTTTTTTTTTTTTGGAATTGGGTAATTTGGTAACTTGAAGAAAATCTCTTCTAACCAATTCAAGTCATGCAACATACAACAAGCTATAGTCACTTTAATACTTCAAACTTGACATCCACACGGAAATATTCAAAAATTACCCAAATTTTGGATTATTTCATCATATAAGGAAACCTATCATCATGAATAGCCTTTGACAGCTTGAAAGAGAAGCATCCAAAAATTACTTTAAGAATAGTTGAAACTTGACGTCCGTATGGAATATCCAAAAATCACTCAAATTTTGGATTAATTCATATTCAAAAAGAAAAGGAAACCTATTATCATGAATAGCCTTTGACACCTTAAAAGAGAAGTATCCAAAAATTACTTTCAGAATACTTCAACCTTGACATTCATATGGAATATCCAAAAATCACCCAAATTTTGGATTAATTCATATTCTAAAAGAAAAGAAACCTATTATCATGAATAGCTAACGACAGCTTAAAGAACTAAGGAGGTGTTTGATAAATAGGTATGAGTTATTGAGTTGGGTGGATATGTTTGTTAAGCCCATAAAGAAAACTTATAGGTTATTAAAACCATTTTTTACCCACTCAAAACTCTCCTTTTTTATCCCTTCAAAACTAGGACCTTTTATATTAATATGGTTATTTTCAAAACTTATTAGGTAAATAAGGTTGTTTTGAAACTTTTTAGAGAAATATTGTTTTTTTGGGGAGACCGAGACTAGAAGTCGAAGGTTGAAGACTCGATTAATGTAGAGGTCGAACGTTGATAACTCGACAAACAAAGAAAAACTTGGAAACAATATGTATATTAGGGTTGTCGAAGGTTGAAGTTTCGACATACATAGGTCGAACATTAATCAAACGTTGAGAACTCGACAAACAAAGAAAAACTTGGAAACAATATGTATAAAAGGTTGTTGAAGGTTGAAGTTTCGACATACATAAGTCGAAACTTCAACCCTCGACAAGTGAAATCTCACTAATTTTGTGATGAGGATCTCGCTCTAGAAGGAAATCTCGCTAATTTTGTGATGAGGATCTCACTCTAGAAGGGAATCTCACTAGAAATGTGGGCTGAATCTCGCTGGTAAGGTGAGCATCGCTAGGAAAGAAATGCTTGCTCATGAGCGAGATCCTCATTTTTTTTTTAGTATTTCTATTTACTTGACTTTACTATTTGTATTTACTTGACTTTACTACCAACGTGGCTGTTACTTACTTTCAACTAATATTCAAATTAATTTCACTCTTTAATTAATGAGGTTAAATTAATTTCACTCTTTAATAATAAATGCACCTCTCTCCAACAACCACTTCTTTCTCCCTCTTCTATTTATAGATGACTTCCCACTCAAACTTTTTATATTTCTACTGTCTTTCTCCACTATGGGTGTTAAACCTTAAAAAATGTATTGCTTTTGTTAGTTACTCTTTAGTTCAATTTATTTTTTATGTTGGTTACTCCTTAGTTCAATTTATTTTATTTTATTTCTAATCTAACTATCATTATTTTGTGTTTCTTGTAGAGTCCAAACTAATTGCACAAATCATTACTAATTAGTTTGAGGAGGTTTGTTATTTGAGGTTCAGAGTATCTCCCTTTTTTTAGGACTTATTTTTTTATTTTTATTTTTTATGGAAATATGTTATTTGTTAATTGTTGGTCACATTTTTTTGGGAATACTAGTTTACAAATTTTTTTATTAATGGTTGGCAACATTATATTTTTTAATCTGAATTATGGGTAAAATAGTACTGTTATGTAATTTTTTTTTTATCTAATAATACGTTAATTTCAATAGGTGAAAAACAATGAGGATCTCGTTCATGAGGAGGATCTCGCTCATGAGGATCTTCATGAGCGAGATCCTCATTGTTTTTTTTAGTATTTCTATTTACTTGACTTTACATTATTGAAGACCTATTTTATCTAATAATACGTTCATTTCCCTATAAAGATGGATACTGTTAAAGACCTTTTTTTGATCATGAGAATTATTTCGCACTCTCAAATACAGTTGTTCATAACACTAATTACGTTATTGAACAACTACCGAAGGATAGAGAGACAATTGACATATGCTAGGCACTGCATTAGGCAGTTGACCTTCTTACGCCTAATTTACGAGAGTGACTTAGCATGTCGTGAAAGCACCCGAATGGATAGACGTACCTTTACGATTCTATGTAATATGCTTTGGTCGACTGGTTGTTTGGAACCAACAAGATGTATGGACGTCGAAGAGATGGTTGATGGTTGTGATATTCTTACACATTCTTGCACACGATGTCAAGAATCAAGTGGTACGTAGAAACTTTTCAAGGTCTGGTGAGACAGTTTTGAAATATTTCAACGCAGTTCTTAGGGCAGTCTTACAACTTCACACTATTTTGTTAAGAAAACCAGAACCGATCACAAATACATGCACTGATGGAAGATGGAAGTGGTTTTTGGTAAAAAAAAGTACTCAATTTTTTATATGAATACGTCATAAATATGCATGCAACGATAGTTTTTTTTTTTTTTTTTTTTAATTCATTCTGATCACTTGAGAGACAGAATTGTCTAAGTGCGCTAGACGACACATACATTAAAATGAATGTTAGTGTCGTCGATCGACCTCGATATAGGACAAGAAAGGGAGAGATTACCACAAGTATGTTCTTGCGGTGTGTGATCAAAATGGGGAGTTCGTCTTCGTTTTGCCAGGGTGGGAAGGGTCTGCAGCCGATTCAAGGGTTCTTGGGGATGCGGTTTCGCGATCGTACGGATTGAGGGTTCCAAAGGGTATTATAATAACCATATGCGTTATTTAAACATGCGTACATGCCACAACACATGTACATGACATTTCGAAACGTGTACATGATATTATTACCTATGTGATACTGGATACCCCAACGCTGAAGGATTCTTAGTGTCGTACAGAAGGGAACGATACTATCTCTTCGATTGGCGTGGAGCAGGAAACACACTGATAACTGCAAGAGAATTTTTCAACATGAAACATTCTTCAGTAAGGAACGTTATCGAGTGAGCGTTTTGGTTGCTAAAGGGGCGGTGGGCTATTCTTAGGGGAAAACCATTCTACCCAATACAAGTCCAATGTCGAACAATAACTGCATGTTGATTTTTCACAACTTGATCACAAGGAAGATGGGAATCGGTGCAATGTTTGACGTGCCCGATGAGGAGAATTCTGCATCAGTTGGTCTTGATGGGGATTGTATTGAATTTGTTGAATCATCAGAGGAATGAGACCAAGTTCAGGGATGACTTAGCGGCTGAAATGTTTACTCAATGGCAAAGAGCTTGATTATTCAATGTTCATTGCTTACTTTTCTTTTACTACTGAATGGAATTTAATTATGGAACATTCCAAGTATGTCGTGAAAATGTTTTGTGCCAAGACTCTTTGTGAACAAGTTAAATTGGAACATATAATTTCAGCATTTTATCCTTTGTTTGTGCATGTGTTTAATTTATTGCATCTTTTCATTCAACAAACGTATGCATGCAGCATAATTGCAGGTAATGGTAAGAGGTCTAAACACGTATGGTCGAAGGTGGAGGACGCTAAGTTTGTGGAAGCTCTATTGTATTTGGTGGATACCGGTTGGAGGTCCGACAATGGGACGTTTCGACTAGAATACCTACAACACTTGGAGCGAATTCATCATGAGAAAGTGCTCGGGTGCGCACTGAATCAGAACACCATTGAGTGCAAGGTGAGGAGTCTGAAGAAACAATGCAACGCAGTATCAGAGATGTTAAGTCAGTCGGGGTTCGACTGGAACGAGGAGTTCAAATGTGTCCAGGTCGAGAGGGAGATTTTCGATCCTTGGGTTCGAGTAAGATTCTAGAAAAAAAAAATGTATGGGTACGTGTTATAATATAAATATTAATAATGTGTATGTGTATCAATGAAGAGTCATCCCAATGCGAAGGGGATGTGGAACAAGCCATTCCCACATTACGATGACCTGTCCACCGTATTTGGGAAATACAAAGCAGTAGGGCAATCAAGTGAGGACCCATATGTGATGACGACGAATGCATTCAGAGAGTTTGAAGATGAGATTCGACTTGGATCACAGGACTGTCACACACCTGAGGTTCGTCAGACAGAATCATCATTGAATTAAGATGAAATAGATGAAGAGCCAGCAGAGTAATCTACAGGTAGAGCGAGTGTACTTGCCGAGTCAACTCGAGGCAGGAAGAGGAGGAGGCCATCATTCCAAGCTGAAATGATCGACATCATGAGATCGGCTGTTGAAATGTAGAGCACACACATGGGTAGACTTGCATCATGGCAAAAGGAGAAGTATGAGCTGGAGTTCGGGCGTCGGAAGGAAGTAGTAAATGCCATATACAACATTGATGGCCTGGATGAGGATGATCAGGTCACCCTTATTGACCTCCTTGTCACAGACATTCAGAAGACAAATTGCTTCCTTGCAGTACCAGAACACGCACGGAAGAGGTACTGCCTCCGTCTACTAGGAAGAAACATGTAGACTGACCACACCCCTATATTTTATTTATAGTTCTTTTGGATAACAGCAAATGGACAATGGACTGTCATGTTGAAAAGAATGATAACTTTTGCATACGTCATGACATGTAATTTTTGTGTTTGTATTATGACACAGATATTATAAGTATCCAAAAGAACATATACTTTGTGAATTTTTTTTTGGAAACGGCCACGTGTTCGGTCGGTTCATATTATTTTTGTGATCTTATGAAAAATGTTACAGTAGTACATCACATTCTCACCATCATAATCAAATGAAAGGTAATTATCCTATGTACAATTTCAATTCCAAATATACTATCCATATTATATGAAAATAAACTGTTTGATATGTGAAATAATAAAGTTAAGTTAGCAAGATTCAATATATATATACCTACAATATACCAATTAGTAATTGGGATAATTACCTTCAATATATATACAAACATTCAATATATATACATACAATATATAATATACCAATTAATCGAGCAGCAATATGAAATAAATTTTGTTGGTATGTTTTACCGATTGAAGAGAATTAGAATTATTATAGTTTTTGAAAAGAATATATGAAAAATAATCTGTTATGTTCTACAAATTGAGATTGTCCAGTTTATGTCATAAATGATTTGAGAAAATACGTGTATATTTGAAAATTAACCAACAATAGCAAAACATAAAACTAAAAAACAAAAGAATGAAATAAAAAAAACAAACAGAAAAAAATATAATTAATCTCATTCACAAAAAACTGCATCAGATCTCCAACTCAACTCAACCTCTGCACAACAAATACAGACAATAATTACCAACTCAACTCTACACAATAAACACAGACAATAATTACCAACTCAACTCAACTCTGCAAACAAACACAAACAATTTAACTCCCCAGATAATTTAACTCTCCAGATAATACCAACTCAACTCAACTCTCTACTTTTATCACATACCAAACCCACCCTAAAAGTATTTTCTAAAAAACAAAATTAAACAATTTTTTTAAATTCAACTTTTTTAACCAGTATATATTGCAATGTCAAGTTTCTTTTTGTAATTAACAATAAATTGACTACATTAACCAGAATGTTATAAAATCATTTTAATTTAGGGAGCAAAATGCTACCAAGCTCATACCCCAAATACCAAAATTGCAAATTTTCCTTCTTATTTTTGTAAAAAGTTTTAATATAGTTTCTATTTTGTTTTTGAATTGAAACTAATTATAGAGATGTTATTGGGGCAAGACAAGGACGAAGATGATGTCCATCACTACCCAAAAACTAAAGTAGTTCTTAAAATAATATTAAAAGAACGTTTTAAAAGAACAAATTGCAAAAAGGTAGTGAATATTACCATTGACAACAATATTTTGATGATGTGTGGAATCTACTAGTTGTTGGAGTTGGACCTAAATCACATATACACGTTGACCTCTAAATAAAATGTGAAATTGGAATGGATTTTACCTTTTAAATCGTTGACTTGATACACTATTTATCACACCCCCTCTCAAATTACCCTTCCAATCTAGAAGGAGATGTGACGACAGCAGGTGTCAACAACATTTTGATGATGCGTGGAATCTACTGGTTGTTGGAGTTGGACCTAAATCACATATACACGTTGATCTCTAAATAAAATGTGAAATTGGAATGGATTTTACCTTTTAAATCATTGACTTGATACACTATTTATCACACCCCCTCCCAAATTACCCTTCCAATCTAGAAGGAGATGTGATGACAGCAGGTGTCAACCCTCTTATAATATCTATTGTCCATCTTTGCCTTTGGGCACTCGCACTCTTGGTGTATCAGTGATAAGACATGCAATCAACTAAATATCCCTCAACAATTTATTCAACAATCTTAAAAACACGATTCATATTATACATATATTTCAAATAGTTAATATTACAAAACCTCCCCTTCTGAAGTTAATTCTTATCTCTAATATGCACATGTTACTTTACAAACTCAACCACCTAACTATTTAAACTCTGAATTCCCTACAGTTTTGGATCTTTGAGTAGCAGACTGATAGATCAACTAGGCTCCAGAGTGTAGACTGCTACCTGGGGAAAGAACGGAAAAAAATGAGTTAAAGCCCAGTGAGTGACATTTAAAACATGTGTCCAAACATAATCATACTCAAATATCAATCTTGTAAACTTTGGGGTTTCTAATTTTAACATCAAGTGTAACATTCTGGAAAATGTTATAAAACTCTGGAAACATCGAATCACATCCACTTTGTTTGGAAACCATCATCCTCTAGCCTCAGTTGGAGGAGAATTATTTTGCTCAATCGCTCAACGTCGAGTCCTTAGTTGGTGTGGAGTAATCTCAACACAACCAACGTCGAATAATACGTACGTGCACGTGGTTAAGCCTTAGATACTATCATTCCTTAGGTATCAGGGGACCCAGATACCTTCTCATAATCCTTCAGTATCGGGTTTTCTCAATAACTAACCTAGATACCTTCTCCTAGTCCTTCAGTATCGATTTTTCTCAATAACTGACCCAAATACCTTCTCCTAGTCATTCAACATCGGGTTTCCTCATTAAAACATTATAAAACCTCAAATTTATTTAAGTATTGAATCTTAAAACATCAAGCATTCTAGTAGCATAAACATCATAAATGTAGAATTACTAAGGAATATCTCAATTCAAGGAATGCTTTGTAAAATATGCTTCCGAGCATTAAAACTCAAGTATGATTAAGAAATTTTATAAGAAAAGCCTACTTAAAACTCATTATAAAACTTTAAGAATAGTATGTTGGGGGAAAACTCTTAAGTAAAGCATGTAATAAGCTTATATCATGAAATCATTAATTCATTTTGAAAAACATGTCACTCACTCTTAACTGGCAGTAACTTTTTTTTCCTAGATTTCCGCTTAGCTTCCCGAGTTCTTCCTCAAATCCCGAGTCTGTACTTGAGTTAGATAATTTTAGGATCCCGTGTTTAGGGCTAAATTAACTTTTGAATATCCTCATGGCCCTAACCTTTGCTTACCAACTCAATAGGTATGAAACAAGCTTCAAACTAACTCAAAACAACTGTTGGATGCAAGGCAGACCTTCCCTAAGTAGTTGGACGCATGACAACACCTTTTGGAACCCTAGATTTCCTCTAATCAATGCATGGACTCATGCATGGGCACATAGCCTCCCCTGATTAACGCATATGCCTTATCCCAAAACCCTAATTTTTCCTTAAACTCTCTTTTTGAGTCTTCTTTGAAGGAAATTTGAGTTGTAAACTGAAATAAAGTTTTCCTGGGGTATTTGTAGGCCCCCAAAAAGGTCCTTATCACCCCTTTTATCTATCAACACATTACACATAGTTTTCATGAAAATCCTAAGTGTCAAGACCATGCAAAGTTCAGCGCAAAGGTCCTTGACACCTACTGTTTGCATGCGAGCTTGAGGTGTCTTCACCATGCAAGTCCAACGCATAGCCCCTCCTGACTTGTCATCCCGCCCTTTTGCATGTCCTATTATGCGTCTACCTCACCCTAGGCTCGATTGGAGCTTCATTTGGTTGAGTCACATACTCCGTTTTGCTGTCAATCCGACCTTGCTCTCCAAGTTTCTAAGTCAATGCGTGCTGACCTAGGGTTGGACGCATGATTCCTTCATCGACAACCCTCTTTGCATTCATATCTCTCTTTTGCACCCATGTTGATGTTTCCAACGGATGGTCCTCTAGGTTTGGTCATATGGTTTCTTAACTAGACCACCAACTTGTCTCCTACTCATGCAAAACTCTCTTATTTGGCTAAAAGCTATAGTATGTTCCCACCTTACCCTTTTTCCTCCTAGGCATGCGTCCAACTAGGGTTCTTGGGCTTTCTTGGTGTAACTCTCTCCTAAGAGTTTGTCTTATTCTTCCATCTTGCTCCTCATAGATCCAAAATGGAATCCACAAGACCTCCTATGCGCCAAACTCTAGTCCTATGCACCCATCTCCAACCTCATGCGTCAATCCTTCTTATTCTTTCTTCTCCCTTAGTTTCTATCTTCTTCTCCAAGCATAGCTTACTCCTTCAAACTCAAGGCATAGCCATCTGTCCTCTTTGTCTCTCTTTTCCCTCCAAGACATGTGTCACATGGCTCTTGATGCGCCCAAAACCCATCTATGCATCCAACCCTTCCCTCATTAGGGTTTTCTCCACTTGTGTTATCCTAGATATCCAACACTTAGCCAATTCCTCTCCTAGAATATCCTATTCGTCCATCATGCCTTCCTTATCCATCCATGATGGTTCTCTATGTGTTCATCCTGTTGTTCAATGTATAGTTCCCTTAACTCACCTCATAGCGTAGCTTCCCACACCACCTAAACATCCAAGTTGTCCAAAAACTCCCCTTGGGATACGTTCACTATGCTTCCATGCGTCCAAGGCTCTCATTCTCTCCTATGTTGTGAGCTCAACTCTTATTCTCATAGCATAGTTTGGACACTTAGCCAAATTCTGGCTTCAAACTATTTTGCCTCTAAAACTTAGAAAGTTTTCTTCCTCCAAAGCATAGTTTAGGTATTTAGTTAAACTTTCCCTTCCAAAGTTTATACCCCAAGCTCTTTTCTACCTCTATGAAAATCCTATGAGGATGAGGGTGTTACACTATTTACTTACACTGTCAGATTATCATAATTGAAAGTTTTTGGTCAATCATACCGGTCCTACAATCATTATCCAAGTTGGTAAGTTCATACTAATGTTCTTTTAGACAAATTATTTAATGAGATTATCATAATGTGATTTTCTCACAATAACCACAATTGAAAGTTAATTAAAAATTTATATATCGTCTAACAATAACTAAATATAAATTTAAGTATTCCCTTTTATAGGTTGGATTGTGAATATCTGTCAATCATAATGAGAACTAACAAAATTATTTATCATTTCATTTGATCCATTGTTTCAACCCAAGACAACAAATTGGTAATTTGTTACATGAAGGACAACTACGAACCCCATGACAATGGAAGAAAATTAGAGGAGCATAAAGCAACAAATAACCCCCATTTTAGGAGAAGCATGATATTATTGGTGAGTTTCAAAAAGGTAATAATTCAATAGTGGCTTCATGTAAGGGGCCTTTGTGTAAAATGCAATCATTATAACACTCATGCATCGCTCCAACCTTTGCTATCCCATAATAATATCTAACTCAATGGTAGATGACATAATAATTAATATGACGAAAAAAGTTGAGGAAATAGCAACAAGATCGGTGCCATTGACTTTTTTCAAAATGATCTCAATTGGCAAGTCAATCGACTTACGATTAGAGGTGAACATAAATAACGTTATATGGAAGCCAAGCAATAGAGACTACCTATCTTATCAAACCATAAGGATATTATACCACTATTTAAATTATAATAGTTAACTATGATCAAACCACTATAATTTAGTTAGTAATTATTATGATTACTAATCATGTCACCTGCTGCTGACATAGAATTTGTATAGTCAAACTCGAAGTTAGAGGTTTGATCTTCCACCTCACATGTTATTAAAAAAAGGATTGATTGGACATATGTCTAAATTAAATAGGTATTTTTGAAAAATATCTAATCCTCTTTTTTTCCTTAAAGGATTGATTGCATAGTTTTTTTTTTTTTATATATATATATTTATTTATTTTAAAAAGGGACAAATGTACCCTAAAAAACAAAATCTAATTAAAATAAATCAAATAGAATTAAAAATAAATTAAATCTCCTAATCTACACTAACAAAACCTCGACTAAATTCCAAGATTTGTTATTTTCAAAAATAGGGAAATACAAAAATTGCACAAAAACACCAAAAATTAAAACCCAAACTAGGTATATGTTAACCTAAAAACTAAAATAAATCAAAATAAAATTACAAAAAAATTAATTCATCAATAATCCCGAACCATAAGCACAAATACGTGGTGAGAAAAAAAAAACCATAATTTATTTTCCAAAAAATTTAGAAAATACCAACAATCAAATCACATACCAAATACAAGGTCGGGATGTTACCATTCTTGCATGGAAGAGCTGAAATTTAAGTGGGGTTGGCAAAAATCCCCGTGAGGTCGGGTCCCCGCCCCGCCCGGTTTGACTGGGGATGGGGTCAAACCGAGGATCCTAATCGTCCCTGGTCGGGGACGAGGAGGGTATCCCCACCCCGTCCCCGTCCCCGTCCCCGTCCCCGCACCAATTAAATTTCTTATATATATATATATATATATATACACACACACATATATTAATTACAAATATTTTTATTTTTTATTTTTATATTTATATATTGAAAAAAGAAAGGTCAGGGATGGGTCCCCGCGGGATCCATCTCCCTGGCAGGGAATCTCCATCCCCGTCCCCGCCTTACCCCCTGCGGGGATGGGGATGGGAGTCCGATAATATAAAACCAATAAAGATCAAATAAAAATAATAATCATCAAATACCCCCACATGTTTCCTCCGACACTTAATTACATTATCATCACACACAATAATATCAAGCCCATGATTCAAACCAACATCCATTCATCCTCATCCCTCTCCAAAGAGAAAAAAAAATATAAACATGCATCCTCCTCCACGGATACACATTTTTTTTATACCTTATAGTTCTGCACAACTTGTTGTTACTATGTGTAGACAATGTATTTGTAGGTGTCAAACCCTTTGAAATAATTGATATAAACCAATATTTCACGAGTTGTCAAGTCATCGTCCCCAGTGCAATTGTCCAATTCACTTGAGTTCATCCGATTTCATTGTAGTTCATCTTATTCCAACACGACAAACAAATGGGGATGAAAACTTTCCTCGTCTCTACCTATGACGATCCCAGCATCACAATTCCATTTGTCTAAATTATGGAGTAAGCGGGCTTCTAGATGTGGTATTTTGTTAGTGATTCATTCGAGTCTGTGGCTTGTTAGATGAGTTTGAATTTCAAATTTCCAGATGTAGAAAGAAGTGTAAATAGCATATAAGCTACTAATGCATTTACAATTATAAGGTACCAAAAACATGTGTAATTGTAACCTTATATAAGCTACTATGGTAACTACTTAGTATCGCATCTTGAGAATTGTAACCTTCCCATGGCATATAAGTTACTAATACGTTTTTTTTCCACAGCAAGTTTGCCACTAACTATAATAGCATTGGCTGCTAAAATTTGCCCTTTTTAAATGCATTTCCCTGGTGAACCTGGAATTTTTGCTGCATACAAGTATTTTTGTTAGAACGTTTATACGTAACTAATGGAATTCTTCGTATAAATGGTCTTTCCCCATGTTCGGTTATAGTGGCAACCTTTGAATCTCGAGCCGCTTGACGTTCCAACCCAGTGCTAGTTAGATATAATTGCTACATATTTATACATAACATTCAAATTTGAAAATATTTATTAAAAAAAAAAAAAAAAAACAAAAACTTCATAATAGCATAGCAGATAATAAATTAAAAATAAAATAAAATAAAATAAACAAAGTTTTCTTATTTTAAACGCCTTGTGATGTTACCGGGAGTAATTGTTATAGCTTGTTTTTAATACTCAATGACTTGAATGAGCCAAGCCTCTACAATTTCAGAATCTTTTTGTCGAATGGCCTTTTCTCTTTGATCGGAATAGGTTGGTAAGCTCTTTCCTTTAGAACCGTATTTGAGAGTTTTCTACCTTATACGGCTCAATCAATTCTTTTATTGTCCCATATTTTCAAAAATTTATCATATGTAACCTAATTGAATGAAATTTTTCATAGATCTAGCGTATTCTTTTTTTCGAGTTAAGAAAAAAATGTTAATTATATAAATTATATAAATTTTCCACCCATAGAGCTTCCTTCTCATTTCGAAAATGGCAATGCCATTTATTAGCATCCGCCTCGGCGTTACCGAGCTTCAAATCTATGGGCGTTGTTCTTCTTTCCCGTGGGTTCGTCCATCAGTCCCTGATTCATCTCGTCGGCCCCAACTACACAGCATATATATTCTCCCTCCCCTACAATTGACCCCACTACCAATACTCTTGTTCAAGAAATTCCCAGTTATTGATTTTTTTTTTTAAATAATTATGATGGCCGTTGATTTCAGTGAAAATATCAAATCTTTAATTTTCAATTTTTTTTTAAAAAAAAGATAATATCTTAAATAGAATATTCAAATACCTACCGTTTCCAAATACACCCATAAAATAAGTAAACTCAACTCAATTGTTTTTTCAAACACAAATAATCCTTATTAAACAACGAATCCATCCTAATTCAACTGTTTTGGATTAATCGAATCATTTATTTAAATTTTTATTCTACAAAGAAGTAAAATGTTAATATATAAAAAATTTATTTAATTATTTTCATATTGAATTAAAATTAACACCTCAATTTCAATTTATTTGATGAAATTTTTTCATTTTTTTAGGAGTTTTTGAGAATAAATTATCCCAAAAAATAATTAAATTGAATTAACTATATATTTAGTTGTACCAAAGGTTAAAAAATTTATAAATTTTAAAGTTAATAATAAGTTCGGGTTATTTCAAATAAATCTATAAACCAATCCCACCCATAAAATTTTCATTTATTTGAATCCAAAATTGATAATCCAACCAAAATTACATTTTTCAAGTCATCAGATTTTTTTGAACACCCCTAAAGATAGAGGCGGATTCACATACAACGAGGGTAAAAGTGGAAATTGAATAGTTATAATTGGCCCCATCCCATTCACGTTTAGCCAGTCTTCAGAAGGAAAAAGAAAAAAGAAAAAAAATTATGGATGTTCCTAGTGTGACCCACTTTTGATGAGAACTGGGAGGATGGACAGACTTTTTCTTATATATCATTTTGATTAGGTCTAATTATTAATTATTATTTTTTGTTTTCAACCTTTCATATTTAACTCATTTTAGTTAGATATCTTGTTTAATTTTTAAACTAATACATCATTTGGTTTAATTCCTAATTTCATGCAAAAAAAAAAAAAAAAAGAAAAAAAATTAACAAGAATCTCTAGTTTTAAAGCTACATTCATATACTCATTGATCCAAAAGAACAAAATATACATTATTATTTCAAAGTATACCAAATAATTCATGAAAAATCAATAGTAATGACTAAAACACATATGTATATTTCTTCAATATTAAGCTGAAAAATTAATTTATATTTTTATAAAAGCAATAAAGGGATGCATGATAAGGAATGGAGAGCTCTCCCTAAATCTCCATATCTTTGAGGACCCAAAAATTAAAAGCATATGATAATTGTGAACAATTTATTTCCCCCTGATTCCTGAATCTCATTAATGTGAACAAAAATCATTATAGCTCTTCCACTTTTGGCTGTTTTTTGTTAGGACCACCAAAAGTAATTAGAAAAACCAAAATGAAATAAATAAATAAATAAAGGTTGCAATGAAAACAACTCCAAAATATCTTACATTTCCCTTTCAATCACATGGAGGGAGTTCATTGCTTTGCCTTACTTCTCTTCTCACTGCTCACTATTAACTAGTTAAATTTTTTTTTGTAATTTATTTTAGAAATAATTCAAAATACTTGAAGATTTGTTGCTCTAAAAAGATAAAGTTAAATTTTGGTTAAATTATAAATTTTATCTTTCAATTTTTCAATATTTTAAAATTCACAAATCTACCTGATCAACACAAAATTTAAAGTTTGAGATTTTATTAAACACAAACTTTAAATTAACCTTAATATCTACTCTTAAAAAGGCTTCCACAACACAAGTCCTTAAACATATTCATCCCTTTGGGCAAGAAAGTGTTCTTTTTTTTTCTTTTTTTTTTTTTCCGACAATTGGTAGCCAAAGAATTGAATATGTGACATGGAGATTGATAGTATAAATTTTATGTCAGTTGAGCTATTTTTATTTTGCCAAAAGAATTCTTATTTAATATATGGTATTAAATGTTCTTCCTTTTTATTTTCTCCATCTCTCAAACAACTTAGATTTCTAAAATATTTTTAAAATTCACAAATCCCCCCATCAACACAAAATTTAAAATTTGGGTTTTTATTAGACACAGAATTGAAGACAAGTGCGCCTATTAGACATAAACTTCAAATTTCAAAGACTAATTAAGCTTGTAATGTAACTTTAAAATTTACTCTAAAAAAAAACCTTTCAACTACAAAACTCTCTAAACTATTCAATTACTTGGGCACGAAAGAATTCTTTTTTTTTTTTTTTTTTAATACTTTGTGAAGTAGAGGATCAAACCTCTAACATCAAGATTGATAATATAAACTTCATGTTAGTTGAACCATATTTAAGCAAAAAAATTCTTACTTAATACATGGTATGAATTTTGTTTCTCTATCTCTCAGACAACTTAATTTCTAAAATAGAAAATGACCAATTCTTTCATAGAGAGTATTAAGTGGGGAATTTTACGGAGATAAAAATTTAAATGGGGTGGGGACGGGGACGAGATGTCATTTCCGACCTTGTCCCGTGAACATATTGTTTGTGAAAATAATATAAATATTTTTCAAGTTCTTCGTTCTCTTATATGAAGCTATAATGATGTATTTATAGGGAGAATGAGATAAAGTTTACCTTTTCCTCTTATAATAAAAGTGAGATAAATATTTTCTAATCCTAATAAATTAGGCTTTGATATGATTAAATAAATCTATTTTATCTAGTGTTTATCTTCTCTTTTATCTTCTTTTTTATTTTTATTTTTTATTCAAATTCACCCACAACAAAGTATATTGTACCAACCATTATAAGAATAAAACTTTTGGAGTTCAATTAATAAATCTCAACTCCCATGGTACAAAAATTCATGCCATTTAAACTTGCCTCTCAAATTGTATATGAACTTACCCAAATTTCCTCCAATGAACCACTATTTAAATACAAGTTAAGAATCATCAAAATTTATCATCTTAAATTTAAGGAAAAATTACAATGTTTTAATTCTCGAATTTGGAAGAATATATGCATTTGGTTGAGTTTTTAAAACATACTTTTTTTTAATCTAGAATGTTTTAGAATAAGTACATTTGATTTATAAGTTCTTTGATTACATGTTTTGAGTCTAAGTTTTTAAGAGTTCCAAATATATCTTAATTTTCGAGACAACACGTAATTTAATATATAAAAAAATTACTATAAATACCTTTTAAACTTTTAAAAAGAATTAAGGTACTGAAAAGATATATTTAGAATTTAGAAACCAAATGTATCATTCTACAAAACTCGAGAATTAAAAATGTATATTATGAAAATTCAAAGACCAAACATAGATTCTTCAAAATTCAAAAGACTAAAAAAGTAATTTTCGTGAAGTCCACCAAACCCAACCCAAAAATGGGATAAGAAAAAGAAACATTTAGATCAAAGAGCTGTCTAAATCTGCTGTCCAAACACCTTCTTAAAGGTGACGGACAAGACCTATTGCTACAATTTATGCTTTCTTGAGGGACTGATTAGCAAAAATGGCATATAAAATTTTTATGGTCAATTCAGAGTGTATCTTTAATGGCAAGTTGCTGTGTTTTGGTTTGGAGAGGCCCACGACAATGAAATCCACAGAAAAAGTTCTGAATATCACAGATGTGAAAAAAAGTGCATAAAATTTGAGATATTTTCATGAAGAAGAAGAGAATGAAGAAAAAGTATTCACATATAGAGAAAAAAAAGAAAAAAGTGCATAAAATTTGAGATATTTTCATGAAGAAGAAGAGAATGAAGAAAAAGTATTCACATATAGAGAGAGAAAAAAAAAAAAAAAAAGGGAAAAGTTGGAGATACTTTATTTTGTTGAGATATTTTTCAACTTTTTTCATTCAACAGTCTTCACAAAACGCCCCTGTGAAATAAAAACACCTCTTGTTTGAGAACGAAATTTCAAAATAACTCGTTTCATAACCATTTCATTTTTAGTTATCCTCTCTTTCATTTTGTAACCATTTTATTTTTTAGCATTTTTTGTTTCGAATAATTAAGTTTATAATCACTATTTCTATCGACACCTTTCTTACTTCTTTACCTACATTTTTAAGCATTATTTTTAAGTTAAAATTTTAAAAATTAAAAACAGTAGCTTTTGAAATTTTGCTTAGATTTTAAATGTATTTTTTAGGAAGTGGAAAATTTACTAAAAAAATTTGTGTGGAAACAAGCATAAATTTCAAAAATAGAAAATCAAGAACAAAACAATTATCAACATGGGCCTTGATTTAGAGCATTTTTTTTTTCTTTTTTTCTTTTTTTCTTTTTTTTTCTTTTCATTTTAAGTTTATAAACACTATTTTCACCTATAAGTTTCATTTTCTTTTATTGAATTTACACCAATGTTTTCAAAAACAAAATCAAATTTAAAAAACTAGAAAAAAATTTTAAAAAAAAAGTTTTTGTTATTAGAATTTGACTAAGAATTAAAAAAAAATCAAGAAATATGAAAATCATAGTAGGAATATCTAGAAGAAACCAAATATAAATTTCAAAAATTAGATACTAAAAAGAAAAATCGTTAACAAATAAAACAAAGTTTTTAATTTTTAAAAATCAAGTTTATATGGTCACTTGTTTTCTCCTTTTATTATCTACTCTTTAAAAAGCCTTCAACAACTGAGTTAAAATCCAAAAACTTAATAATAATAATAATAAATTTTAGAAAAAAAATTGTATTTTTAAGAAACGTGAAAAAAGTTAATCGAATAAAAAAGCATATTTTATAAAAAAAAAAAATTAAAATGGTTATCAAAACAGTTAAACTGTAAGTATTAATGAATGAAAATGATTCACCTTTATTCTGGGCCTTTTCTCAGCATTGAGCTTACGAACTTGGTATCTTATCTTCTTGGAGAATAATCTGGTGTGACGCTTTTCCTTGTACCTCAGCACCCTTCTTGTTCTTTCTTCCTCCATTCTTGGAACCTCTCCCATCTATTTATTATTATTCAACATTATTATTACACTAACCTTTCAAATATTTTAATATATATAAATATAACTTTGTTTAAATTTTAGACTATTTCATTACTCCCCTTACCCAATCTATATCACTCTATATTAAAACACTAAAATACATTCTTTTTTAACATGTGAGTGGAGAATCGAACATCAAATTAATAACATAAGTTTTATGTCAGTTTAACTATATTCATGTTGACATATACTACAAATTTTCTTTGTTAATTATGTGTTATCCATTTTCCTTTTTTAGTACGCATTGTGTTTTATTCATTAATTAAATGTAAAAGGAAGACATGATCGTAATTATAACAAGTAAAATAGTTGACTTTCAAGCCAACATAACCATGGTACAACAATAGACAAAATATTTTCTATAATTATAAGAAAATAAGCATAATTTGTAAAAACTAACAGATGTTTAACGCAATAACTTACATAGGGGTCGTGAGTTGCATCGTCGGTAAGAGAAGACGCGGCGGCGGCCCAGAGAGATCCACGGTCGGACCATGCTTCCAAAACCTCTTCGTAGTTAAGATTTAAGTTCAAAGAAATCTTGTTCTTGTTTTCCATAAAGGCGCCGTCGTGGAAATGATAATCCGGCTGCTGCAGCGGCGGCCGCGGTGGGTTTTCTTCATCGGTGAGCTCAAAAAAGGCTTTAAAATCGTCTTCCCAAATGGAATTAGGAACTTGTTGTTCATCTTCTTTCTTTGGGCTCTTCACTAACCAACTAAAACCCATTTCTCTCTCTTCCATCAATAAAAACCCTTTTCTCTACTTGGGAGCACCTTTATTAATTCCAATATATATGTGCGCCATCTTATTTAAATGCTTTATTTTTCTCTCCTCCAAAAAGTGTTCGTATCTTTTTTTTAAGAAAAAGAAAAATATAGTTGAACTATATATTTGAAAATTTTTCCTATATTACCGGAGTACATCAACATGCTTTTAAAACTAGAACTAAACTGAAGTAGGATCTACTAATATTAATGTGGAACGAGTTCATTAACATATATAAAAATAGACTTAATATTTTCTATACTATAGAAGTGGGATCTACTATATATCGTTTACTTTTTTCTAATATTGATTCAACGCTTCAACTTTAACATACAACAATTTAAGGTTGAAATTTTTTATTTGTATAAATAAAGTTTACAAAAAAGTATGTATATATTTTCCCCTATTGATTATTACTTTGTTTTATTGGTTTCATCTTTAGGATTGTTTTCAAATTTCGAGCACAATTTTGAAATTGATTTGATAATCAATTTATTTTTTGTTTTTGAAAATTATGCTTGTTTTCTTGTCACAAAATTGGTTGGCAAGTTTTCTACGTTTTTTAAACAAAAGTGAACTTTAAGCAAAATTTCAAAATCAAAATCAAGTTTTCAATTTTTTTTTTCTTTTCTAAATGTGGCTTAGGTATTGAAAACATATTTAAAAAGTACGTAATAAAGCAAGAAAAATTTTAGGCAAAAATAGTTTGTGAGCTCGATTAAAAAAAAAAGTAACAAATAACAAAGTGGTTATCAAATGACAAGATCTAATAAAATAGTTTTTATTTTTAATTTGGCTAAGAGTTCAAATGTTCTACTTGAGAAAGATAGTTCCGTTAAAAAAATGGTAAATAAATAGCTAGAAAACAAGCACAATTTTAAAATATCAAAACTAATTTGGTAACAATTTTGGTTTCTTCTTTTTTTTTTCCTTTTTTTTTTTTCAAATTCTCCCAATTTTATTT
Organism: Benincasa hispida; assembly: GCF_009727055.1. Taxonomy (NCBI): domain Eukaryota; kingdom Viridiplantae; phylum Streptophyta; class Magnoliopsida; order Cucurbitales; family Cucurbitaceae; genus Benincasa; species Benincasa hispida. The sequence continues at coordinate 15,595,714 of NC_052356.1, read as the reverse complement.
CTATGGTTTTCTCACATTTCTAAAAAGAAACATTTAATTCTTAGTCAAATTTAAAAAATAAAAACAAGGTTTAAAAATTAATCAGGTCTCATTCGGTAAACATTTGATTTTGGATTTTTGGTTTTTGAAAATTGTGCTTGTTTCACACATTTTCTTGTTATCATGGTTTCTATAGTTCAAATGTAAATATGTGAGTTCTTAGCCAAATTATAAAAAGAAGTTTTTAATTACTACTTTTTTTATTTTCAAATTTGGCTTGTATCACTATAAGAATTTTTACCTGTTCCGATAATTTTTTTTTTCCAATGCATTCATTTTTCATTGGCATAGACATATTTATCTCGATAAAATTTAATGCGTCAGCAAAAATAGAGTAACATGCACATTTTTTTAAAAAAATTTATACCAACGAAAATTGAAACTTTTCCCGACAAAATTATTTGTGAGAAAAAGTCATTAATCCCCCCTTTCCCTTTTCCTTTCTGTACCGTGTCCCCCTCCCCACAATTCACCTCCACCCTCCTTTCCCTCCCTCCCCCACTCTTCCCCTCACCAATTCCCACCTCACTCTTCCTTTCCTTTCCCCCCACCATCCTCTACTCTTCATTTTCCTGTTATTTTTCCTTTCCCCCTCCATTTTTTTACACAAACGGCCACCACTCCAACACCGAACCCCAACGTACACTACCTTCGCACGCCATCGCATATTACCACTGCACACTACTGTCGCACGCACTGGTTGGTTCTTTTTTTCTTTGCTTTTTTCTAATAAATGTTATTGATGGATTATGTCTATATTATTATTCTGATAAGGAATTTTGTTTCAGATTGGAATTAGGATATTCATTTGTTTATGAAAAAATTGTTCTTCTATAATATGCATGGATATAAGGATGAATTATTTGTGTATTTTGGTTTTAGTTTTGTACATGAGATTTATTTGTTAATAGAAGTTTAATCTTTCATTTTTATGGATATAATATGTTTTAAGTTTTAAAATGGAATCGCTAAGGATGTTTAAAGCAAATTAACTAAATTTCACGCTTTTAACTTGCTAGTGTTAAATCATTGATTGATCCAGAAAACTTAAGTTGATAGTTAAAGGTAAATTTGATGTCATATCATCTAAAAAAAACTCTTGTAAAGAGTTTTTTTGTTTGATTGATTAAAAAGATTGTGAGTAAAAATGAAAATTTTGAAAAAGAAAAATTAGAAATTAGAAAACATTTGACCTTTTAGCTTCATTTATTTAGCTTTTATCAATAAAGGTCACAATCGTAAATATTTTACCCTTTTTCCTTTCTAATGTTCTCGTCACATGCTTGATGCAAACCGACCCTTCTGTCAAGTAAGAAGGAACACTAGAAATGTAGTGATTTCTTTCTTGTTTTCATCATAAAGGCCAAAACTTAGAGATAATGGAATATCTTCTTCATATAGCCAAAACTTAGACATGTTTTATTTATTTGGTTCAACGATGAATAAGGATTGGATTAAGCTTATAGATAGATTCTCAAGAGAGTACCTTGACGAAATTTCACAATTCATGGAAGTGGCAAAGTGTCATGTAAATGGAGAGAGGAAAACGAGATGCCCGTGTAAAAATTTTCAGAATTCAATATCTAGACATTAGATGGAGTAGAACGAAATTTATTTGCTAATGGAATATCTCCTTCATATAGTCAATGGATTTATCATGGAGAACCGGTAAATTTAGCTCAATTGCAAAGAGTTAGGACTCATTTAGCTCCTTCAGCAGATGATGCATTAAGGGAAGAACCTACTGCACACAATGATGATGATGGATTGTTCAATCTTTTAAATGATTTGCAAGGACCGATGAGAGAAGGGGCATATGATGAAGATGACGAAGACTTTGGAGATGAAATTCCTGAGAACATCGAAAAAAGAGATACTTCATTTTGAGGAGTTGATGGATGAAGCATGTAACCCATTGTACCCTAGTTGTACAAAATTTTCCTCATTGAACTTCTTGGTGAGATTGATGCATATTAAGTTTCTCAATAATTGGAGTAACAAATCCTTTGATATGTTACTAGATTTGTTGAAAGATGTCTTTCCAACTGGTGCATGTATACCTAGTTCTTTTTATGAAGCCAAGAGGAAATTACGTGACCTAGGACTAGAATATGATTCTATTCATGCTTGCAAGTATGACTGCATTTTATTTTGGAAAAGATATTCTAATTGTCAAAGTTGTTCAATGTGTGGTGAGTCTCGATACAAAATAAAGAATGACAAGAATAAGAAGAACCCAAACAAAAATTTACGTCATTTTCCATTAATATCGAGGTTGAAGCAAATGTTTTCATCATAACACATTGCTTCTGAGATGCGATGGCATAAGGATAAACGAGTTGAAACCAATGGTGTGTTGCGACATCCAACTGATGTTAAAGGGTGAATGTTTTGATAGAGAGTTTCCTGAATTTGCTTCAGACCCAAGGAATGTTCGGTTAGCCTTAACTTCCGATGGATTTAATCCATTTAAGAATATGAGTACTGCGTATAACATATGGCCCCCGATGCTTTTTCTTTACAATTTGCCACCATGGAAGTGCATGAAGGAATCTAATTTTTTCATGTCTTTACTTATATCAGGACCAAAGTCTCCTGGAAAAGAAATTGACGTCTATTTACAACCACTGATTGAAGAGTTGAAAGAGTTATGGAACAATGGTGTGCACACTTACGATTGCATGAGTGGAGGATACTTTCAGTTATGTGCATGTTTGTTGTGGACCATTAATGACTTTCTTGCATACGGAGCTTGTGAGGATGGAGTACCAAAGGTTATCAAGCATGTCCCATTCATAAACAAGATAGATCGTCGTTTAAGATAAGAGGAAAAATCTCTTTCATGGGTCATCGACGGTATCTTCCAAATAACCACAATTTGCGCAAGAGTAAGCAACATGATAGTAAATTGGAACATAGACCTCTACCCATTATAATGAATGGAGATGAGATCCTAAAACAATTCAATGCACTAAACTTTCTAGTACTAAGAAACCATCCATCCAAATGAGATAAGAAAAGAAAAAGGACTATTATTGGAGAAAGAAAAATATATTTTTTGAGCTTCCATACTGGTCTAAACTAATGTTACGACATAGGTTAGATGTCATGCATATTGAAAAAAACATACGTGATAGCTTGCTTGAGACTTTGATGAATATTGAAGGAAAAACGAAAGACATGACAAATGCCCGTTTGGATCTTGAATATTTGAATATACGAAAGGACTTACACTTATAAAAAGAATGATCTAAATTTGTAAAACCACATGTAACATATACTTTTACTAGAAGTGAGAAGATAACTTTTTGTAAGTTCTTGAAATCAGTTAAGTTTCCTTATAGGTTTGCCTCAAATATATCACGATGTGTTAGTGTGAATGAAGAAAAATTATGGGGATTAAAGACTCACGACTCTCGAATTCTACTCCAGCGACTTATTCCTATTGGTGTTCGAGCATACTTACGAAAAGATGTGTATACACCTATTGTGGAGCTATGTAAGTTTTTTTCGTGATTTATGTGCGAAAGTAATATGTGTCACAGACTTGGACCGATTGCAATCCGATATTGTACTCATATTATATAAGTTTGAAAAAAAATTTCTACCGGTTTTTTTTTATGTAATGGTTCATCTTGTTGTTCACTTACCTTACGAAGCAAAGGTCGTTGGACCGATTACGTATAGTTGGATGTATCCTACTGAGAGAAGCTTACAAACCTTGAAACAATATGTAAGAAACAAAGCTCGTCCCAAAGGTTCAATAGCAGAAGGATTTATCATGAAAGAATCTTTGGCTTTTTGTTCCATGTATCTATCTGAAATAGAAACTAGATTCAATAAGGAGCCACGTAACGATGATTCAATTCTCCATGACCCAAGTTGTGAATATTTTGATGTGTTTAGGCAAAATATACGACCATTAGGGGGGTCAATTGCGAAGACGCTAACTAAAATGAGAAACGAATGGCACATTGGTACGTATTGAACAACAACTCTGAGATAACATCTTATCATAGGTATGTTTCAAATCCTATATGTTTAGTTAATATCCTTAGTTTTCAAAGTCAATATTATATCTAGTGTTAAATTTATGACTAGAGAACATTTGAAACTGATTCATACTTGATCAGACACAACATCAAAATTATCTCAAAGGCATCAATCACAATTCTCTACTTGGTTCAAAGATCATGTAAGTATACTTCTTCAATTAGATATTTGAACATCAATAATGAGTTAAAAAATATTGAGTTTCAATAATCCATTAAATATTAATAGGTTTACTCACTGCATCAAAGAGAAGAAGCATCTGATGATCTTTACTCAATATCACTTGGTCCTTCTAATCAAGTTCGCTCTTACAAGGGTTACATTGTCAATGGAGTTCGCTTTCACTGTATTGATCGTGACAATAAAAGATCAACTTAAAATAGTGGCATTATGGTGTCTGGAGAAACAGAATGAGTTGAAACTAATTACTATGATATACTAGTTGATGTATTGGACTTAGAATATAGCAATGGAAGACGTGTGATCCTTTTCAAATGTAGGTAGTTTGACACAGACCCTAAGAAAAATAAAGTACGACAGGATTTAGGGTTCATGTCAATAAATACATCTCATTATTGGTATACATATGAACCCTTCATCTTTGCAACTCAAGCCAAACAAGTTTTATGGTTTTAATATATTAGTTTCATATGTGTACTTATCATAACTTTTATTGAAAATGTAGACACATTTTATTGTGGATCTATCTTTGAATGTCGTCAATAAGTACATAAATTGACAAATACATAACTCATTTAGAGAATATAGGTCAAAACTGCATAAGCACTATTATAGCTTTAGGAATCCTGTAATTGCTCGTGAAAGTCCACCAGATGTTAACAAATAAAGAAGATTGGAAGATTCTTTATGATCGATGGGAGAATCCTGAATGGCAGGTAAATTTTATGTGTTTGTTGTATTTATTGTTTACATAAATTGCTTGTACTAATAAATTATAATTTATGTAGGAAAAAAAAGGAGAATAACAAGAAGAGTAGAGAATGTCTCAGTTTCAACCATTATTGTGGGTCAAAATTCTTTCTTCAAGTGCAAAATGAATTGGTATGGTATGATGTAAATTCATTATTGTTTTATTAATTTTTCATTGAATGTAAAGAATAAATTTTTTTTATTGAATTACAGACGATTGAGAAGAGTGAAAAAGTAGGCCAAGTAGAAAATGTTTTACAAAAGTCATTTCTCAAAGAAAGATAGGTGGATAAGCGAAGCCGCCAAAGAAGCATATGTAAGTTTTGTTCTATCATACATGTGTAATTTTATATTAACTTCTATATAATATATAACCTAAAAAACTATTATAAATATAATTGGCAATGCTAGAGGACATTAGAAAATCATCACAAGATGGGGTTGAACCAACAACGGAGGAAATTATTTGTGAAGGGGTTTTGGGAAAATGATCAGGTCACACTAAAGGTCTTGGATGGAACCCAAAACCAAATTTAGCTACATCTTCCTCAAATTAAGAGAGATACTGGGAATAACTATGAAAAGCTTGAGGTGGAGGTCACAAGAGGAGGAAAATGTCATGTTGAAGTCAATAGTTTCGGGTTTTCAAGATCAATTGACTGAAATCACAAGACAGTTAGTTGTGCAACAAAAGCAAGAAGATAGACCTTTGAACAACTAGGTACGTTACGGCAACTTTCAGTTCTTGGTTAGTGGGTTTAGAAACTTAATTTGGTTATTATGTGGCTATCCTGCAATTATGGTAGCCACTTCCAATATGAGCGTTTTAGTGGATTTAGGAACTTCATTTGTTTGTTTTGTGGCTATCCTGCAGTTATGGTAGCCATTTTAAATATGTGTGTTCTAGTATACTTGTTGCCACTTTGTGGTTTAAATGGTATTTAGGTGGAACTAGGACAAGTTCTTAGCTTGGGGAGGAGGAGAAGAAGGAGGGAGGAGGGGGGAAAATCCGAGAGTTGAGTTATATGCTTTTACGACTATCGAATGATGGGTTTAGATTTGAAAGAAATTTAGATGGATTTAGGGGGAGGGATTCACTTCGACCTTGTCTATGCATTTGTTGCTACTTTATGGTTTAAATGGCGTTTAGGTGGAACTATAACACGTTTGTAGCTTGGGAGGGGAGAGAGGATGTATATGTTGTAATTGTGTTTTAGATTATCTTGAAGCCTAATTGTGGACTTTAAAGGAACAAGTTTTTGGCTTATTTATAGAGATCCGATAGTTTGAAGGTTTAGAAAGCGTTTATCTATTTGTTTAAGTGGATTTACGACATGCTTGTAATGGAGGGAGGGCACGTCTGAATTATAATCATGGTTGTTTGTGGTTTCATGTTGTAATTATGAACATTAACAAAATGTTTGTAGCTTGAGAGAGGGATCATTCCTTATAACCATTTTAAACATTTTGTTTTTCCTATTACAGGTTGTTCGTGTAAATTCTTAAAGATCATTTTTTGGAGATTGCGAGAAGAATTTGTGAGATGATTATTTAGTTTGATTTAGTATCTAATTTATTTTGGCTTAGGGAAGATTAAACATTTTTTTGTATAGGGGATTTGTAAGAAGTTAGAAAAGCTCAAATTTAATTGTATATACAGTTTTTGTCGTAGAATTTTATAGCTTGTGTATTGAGTATTAGTCTTATTTTTAAATATATAAGCTTACTTTTGTTATATTTGTCCCCAACTGATTTGTTTGAAGATTAATTTTTGTTTGTGCATAATTAGGTATTAAGGAAATAAAAAATTGGTTATTTAATTGTTACTGATAAAATATAAAAGATGAAAAGAGAATAACAACACACCTACGTGGAAACTCTAGTACATGCAGAAAAACCACGATATAGAGTTCTTTCTTATTAGTTAATTTAATACACAAAATACACAGGGACATAGCGTATAAATAGATAGTAGGAAACCCTAGGGGCCTATAAAATTACATAAATGCCCTTAGGTTAATAACCTTATTTTCAACATTCCCCCACAAGTTGGGGCATAAATATCAACAAGGCCCAACTTGCTTATACAATAGTCAAAGCTATGTCTTAGTAACCCCTTTGTAAGCACATCAGCAACTTGCTGATTTAAAGGAATATAAGGGATGCATATGTTTCCATTATCCAGTCTCTCCTTAATGAAATGTCTATCAATCTCTACGTGTTTAGTGTTGTTGGGCCTGCACACTTGATATTCTTAAATAATAAAAGCCCAAATGATGAAGCTGGCCCTTTCGCTTATCCAACCGTGATCAACCCAAGTTGTTTTGCCCCAAATTAATTTGGTTGGTAGAAAACTTGGTTCTGCTTGCTCCATGATCTTCCAGCTGATGTGCAACACGTGGAATAATCCACTATCTTCTACCTGATGGAAGGAAATCCTTTATGCTCTAATGGGAAATTATTTTCAGATAAATTTCTTTCTTTCTCTCTTACGTTCTCTCTACTGTTTGCAGAAAAACTTTTGCTAACCCTTTTCTCTCTGATTATTTTCATGTGATTGCCGAAAGAATGAAGAAGAAGAAGCACATGCAATCTTGTAATGAGAAAGAAGAGAAAGAGATCTACACGATGATATACGTGGTTCAGCAATACAGTGCCTACATCCATAGGAAGGAGAAGAAATTTTATTCAAGAGCTAAGTCACACTTTTCTTTACAGATCTTGTAGCTTTCTTGTAAGCTTCTGTAAGATTGTTTCTACAAATTGTAAATAATGCATATTTATACATTTTGTCTGATACAAGTAGATACATAACAAACTATAAAGAAAAACTGTAAAAGGTTGTTGAATATTAGATTGTATGCTTGAGCTTATTTTACTTCAAGTTCTGTCATGTTGAACCGAGTTATTTGCAATACTGATGGCAACTTTGTTGTTACAAAACAATTTCATCGGAAACTCATTGTCTTGCTGGAGATCTGATAACACTTTTTTCAACCAGATTTCTTCACATATTCCCAGACTCATGGCCCTATACTCAGCCTCAACACTACTTCTAGCAACGACCCATTGTTTCTTACTTCTCTAGGTGACTAGATTACCCCAGACAAACGGATAATACCTAGACGTCAATTTTCTGTCAACAACAGAACCTGCCCAATTAGAATCAGTGTAGGCTTCAACAGATCGTTTATCGGACTTTCTGAATATCAGTCCCTTGCCAGAAGTTCCTTTCAGGTACCGAAGGATACGTTCAACTACTGTCATATGATTCTCACATGGAACCTGCATAAACTAACTGATAACACCTACGACATACGAAATATCTGGCCTTGTGTGGGACAAGTAGATCAACTTCCCGACTGACTGTTGATACCTCTCTTTATTAACAGGAACTCTATCATTTTTCTCACCGAGCTTCGCATTGTACTCTACAGGTATGTCAACAGGTTTACACTCAGCCATGTCTGTTTCCTTTAATAAGTCCAGAGTGTATTTTCATTGAGAAACTGAGATACCTTCCTTTGATCTAGCCACTTCTATTCCCAGAAAGTATCTTAGGTTACTGAGGTCTTTAATTTCAAACTCTTCAGCCATCTTCATTTTGAGCCTCATGATCTTAGCATCATCATCCCCCAGATAAAACAATATCATCAACGTAGACAATAAGAACAGCTATCTTCCCTGATCTCGACCTTTTTGTAGTTAGAATGTGATCAGAATGCCCTTAAACATACCCCTGTGCTTTCATAAATGTTGTAAATCTGTCAAACCAGGCCCTTGGAGGTTGTTTCAACCCATATAGCGACTTTCTTAATCTGCACACCCTGTTTTTGAACTTACTCTCGAATCCAGGAGGAGGGCTCATATAGACTTCCTCTTCAAGCTCCCCATTCATAAACGCATTTTTAACATCAAATTGGTGTAGGGGCCAATCCTTATTACAGTAACCGACAAAAGCACTCGGATAGTGTTTAGTTTGGCCATGGGAGAAAAGGTTTCAGAGTAGTCTACTCCATAGGTCTAAGTAAAGCCTTTTGCAACAAGCCTAGCCTTGTACCGGTCAATCGTCCCATCTTACTTGTATTTTATAGTAAACACCCATTTGCATCCAACTGTCTTGTGCCCTTCAGGTAGAACCACCTGTTCCCAAGTTACATTCTTCTCGAGAGCTCTCATTTCTTCCATAATAGCAAATCGCCATTCTGGCTTTTCCATTGCAACACTTATGTCATTTGGAACCATCACACTGTCCAGACTGGTAGTGAAAGCTTTGAACTCGAGTGCCAGATTGTTGTACGTCATGTAACTGTGCATAAGATATTTAGTACATGAACGATGCCTTTCCTCAGAGCTATAGAAAGATCGAGCGAGGCATCATGATCCTTAAACTCTCCGAGCTTCTCACCATGATCAGCCATCTATGTATCAAGAATTTCTAGTATCCTCCACATCATCATTAACTGGTATCATTTCATTCTCAGTTGTCTCCTCTTCTGACATATTTTCAGTATTACCACTTCTTTCGCCCTTATCCTGCCTGCAATTGTCAGTCTCCGTACATACATCAACATCATTCGGTTCAGGAATATACGTACCTGGATTTGATGGCAGGTCTGACTCATGTACTAGAGCCGGTGGTTCTAGTTTGACAGGTGATACTGCTCCATTCTTGAGATTCTTCCTATAGTAAATTTTCCAAGGAACTTGGTTGGTAGAAAGAACCAGGTCATCATGCTCAAAATCAGGATCAGATGAAATATGAATAGGAGCTGACTCTAAGGGAATAACATAAGAAGACCAGTTAGACTATTCACTCATGTTCTCCCCCTAAAGATGACTAACAGGGAAGAACGGTTGATCCTCAAGGATGGTGACGTCCATGGAGACATAGTATTTACGAGATGACAGATGATAGCACTTATACCCACGTTGATGAAGTGGATACCCTACAAAGACACACTTCTAAGCACAAGGAGTAAATTTTGCGGTTTGGACCATGGGAATGAACAAAGGCAACGCAACCAAAGACTCGAAGAGGAACATCAGAGATTAACCAAGTGGTTGGGAAGGACTCTTTAAACAAATCCAAGGGAGTATGAAGGTTAAAGACACGAGAGAGCATCCAATTAATGAGATGGGCGGCAGTAAGAACAGCATCCCCCCACAAATATGATGGAAGAATGGTAGATAACATAAAAGACCAGGCTACTTCCATCAGATGACGATTTTTTCGCTCAGCTACTCCATTATGTTGTGGAGTATAAGCACACGAGCTCTGGTGTAATTCCCTTAGAAACAAGAAAATCCCTAAAGGAGCTGTTGAAGAACTCTCGCCCATTATCACTCCATAAAATTCCAATCTTCCCATTGAACTAAGTTTTAACAATTGTATAAAATTGTTGGAAGATGAATGACACCTCAGATTTGTTAGTGAGGAGGAAGACCCAAGTAAGTCGAGTGTGGTCGTCTATAAACGTGATGAACCAACGTTTACCAATAGAACTGGTACTGCTGAAGGACCCCAAACATCACTATGAACAAGAGTAAAAGGACTCGAGGGTTTATAAGGCTGAGACCGAAAAGGAACACGACTTTGCTTAGCACGAATACACACATCACAATTTAAAGAGGAAGTATTAACATTGCGAAATAAATGCGAAAACAAATACTTTATATATTAAAAATTTGGATGTCCTAAACAGAAATGCCACAACATAAAGTCATTTTCAGAAACAGAAAATTTTAAAGACATAAACCCAGTTTGATGATCATCTCTAGAGGAAGCATCTTCAGAAAGAAAATAGAGTCCCTTATCGTGTCGGGCAGTTCCAATCGTCATCTCTGATTTCATATCCTAAAACAAAAAGGAGTCAGGTGAGAAAATCGCCTTACACTTCAGATCCCTTGTAATTTTACTGACAGACAACAGATTATAAGAGATTTTAGGCACATGCAAAGGCATTCTGTCTCTTTAAGTACAAATCTCGTGCAATCTCCCAGATATCCTTAGTAGTTCTAGCATACAATAATGGTCTGCCCATTTATGGTTCCATACTATTCACGAAGACAGAACATAACAGTGAATCTTCCCCTTTCCAGATTCGTTCTTGAGAATCGCCTGGTACCGGCCTTGAAATCTCTCCTGTCAAGTACCTAAATTTATGACATCCTTCCAAGGCCATTCTGTTCGATTGGGACCAGGAGAAATAATTCTGGCCATTTAATTTTTCTCCTACAAGAAATCCTGCAGAGTTGCTCGTGGAGCCAGATAAATAAGAAGTATTTGGCAAAATAGAGAACAAGTTTACCAGATTCTCTGAGTAGGCTGGTTGAACTGGTTAGGGGATTTGAGCTGAAAATCATATCCAAGTATGAAATTTGTTGTTGAAGATAAACCAACCGTTGTCTAACGTCATCTGGGAATTGGGTCGAACCACGAGTGGCTGGAAAAGAGGCAGCCACCGACGGCTGGAAATATATTGTCGGCGGTTGCAGGTGGTCCTCGTATCTGTCCGGTGCACAAGGTGGCATCAACTAGTTCGGGTGGCTGGTTGGCTCGATCAGCTCCTGGTTCGAGTGACTGGAATGCTCGAGCAAAGTACCAGGCACGACTCCACAGCGATCGATCTGACCTGGTGGGGAGGACCGGAACGGCGTGATCGGCGCGGATGGTAGGAACCCGTGGCTGGACTCGATCGACTTCGTCTTCGTCCATCCATCGAAGGTAGCACCACTCTGATTTCGATCTCCGATCGTGGCTTCTGTCTGGTGTGGCAGCTCCCATCGATTGCAACTCTCCATTGATGGTTGGCCTCGACTCTCCATCGACTGCAGCTGGACGGCTAGAAACAGCTCCGGTAGGGCTGCTTGAAAACATTCCTACACGGCTGCTCGAATGGCTGTCTTCATGTCAAAACTTGAAGTTGCATCGACTGAAGATGACTGTGGTTGGTTCTCTTCCATAAGGGCTACGGTTTCGTTGCCTAGCTCTGATACCATGATAAAATATAAAAGAGGAAAAGAGAATAACAACACACAGTTAAGTGGAAACCCTAGTACAGGGAGAAAAACCACGATATAGAGTTCTTTCTTATTAGTTAATCTAATACACAGAATACACAGGGACATAGCGTATAAATAGATAGTAGGAAACCCTAGGGGCCTACAAAATCACATAAATGCCCCTAGGTTAATAACCCTATTTTCAACAGTTACAAAAAATATAAAAAATTATAAACAACTTATGCCGACGCAATTAAACGTTGGCAGAAATTTGTCTATTGAACAGAAATTTTGTTGGTTAGGACTATGCTTTTTCCAACGCAAATTGTATCTTGTTGGGAAAAAACATATGCCGACACAAATAATTGTGTTGCCAAAAATGGTGTTTATGTCAATGAAAATAGTTTTCGACGGGAGGAACTTCTCCCGAAATGGATACGACGACGATTATGCTGACACAAAAAAAATGCGTTGGCATAACCTATCCCGACATTTTTAATACTTTTCCCGATGTTTTTTTTACGTAGGAAAAGGTGAAAATGCTTGTAGTGTATTTTAAAAACACTCCATAAATATAGACAAAAAAGTCAAATACTTTTGGTCGGTCAGATTTGAAGTTGATGTCTATTTGATAACTAAAATTTCAAAACCAATGCTTTAGTCCCAAACTTTAAAAAATAATTATCAATGATCCGTAAGACTAGTTGATCCTTTAGTTGACTAAAGGTAAAATGAGATGTGATTGTTAAATGATGAGTTAGTTAGCTTATTAATTGTATTTAATATTATTTTCCTAGTGATGTGGCTTCCTCTTTTATCTCTTTTCTCTTCATCATCTTTTTCAACCCCCTCTTGCGTACCTTTTGTCACAATCACCATGCCTTTTTCGTTGTTGGTGTGCTTCACAAGGTGAAATCTCCGTTTAAGTTTAGATCTAGAGAATATTGATCGCTTGAGAAGGCAACCTCTTCTATCTTATTCCTGATATGAATATGAATATGAATACTATTAATAAGAAATATAATTTAGTTTGGAACTAAAAGCCGAAGTAAATGAACAATTCATTCGCAATCAAAACATTACGATCACCAATAGTTTGATTTAGAATTAAACATAAATAGTAAGGGTTAAAGCATTAACATACCTCGATAATGGAGAATGTGTCAGTGGGTCTTTATCTCCATTGTTCTCCAACTCCAGCAAGTCCAAGAAGGTAGCAATCTTCACAAAGGTCTTTCTCGCTATGCCTCGAACCATAACCAAGACTCAATTGTGAGAGGCTCTCTGAAAGAGAAGAGAATTTAAGAGAACTCTGTAGAGAACTCTTCTCGTAGAATGAGTCTGTTGTAGAATGAGCATCATCTGACATCACCATAACCATAATATTAAAAAAATTTATTTTAATATATTATATTAAAATAAATATATTTGAATATTTGAATATTTGAATCTCATTCAAATATTTTAATTCTCCTAATTTCTATTTTCTTATTTGAAACTCATTCAAATTAAATATATATAATTTCATTTAATCCATCTTAATACATAAATAAATTTATTTGATATTCAATGTATGAAATACATTAAATATGTTTTCCTTATTTAATATATCAAATATAATAAAATCAATTTGAACATTTTAAATGTTCTTTACGCAAAATTGATCATTTTGTTTTCGTATGAGCTAGCAAAGGTACATAATGGATGTGGCCCTATAGGTTATAAGGTCCAATGATCTATAATTAATTAATTAAATGCTTTAACTAATATACTTTTAGTCAATAACTATGAGTCACTCCACTTCAAACCTAGAGTTACACTATCATGTACTGTACTTACGACAAGTTGTGTTCATTGATATAATCATTTCAAGCAAGTCGACACTTCACAAGTTGATCATAGTTACAAATGGATTAAAATTTCTATTCTAACCATGTAATTACCTTTTTGCACCTTAAGTTCTACTGATTCTCTAATGAAAAATATGTATATGATCCATTTATTAAACCAAGCCTTTTTAGGCCAATGAGAGTATGGGACTCTATTGTTTAAATCCCTAAGATCAACATAAGGAAACAACTCATCTATTTACCTATAAGGGAAGGAGTGAATGAATTTTTAATTTCATCTTGTGTTATTACGTTTCTAGCTCCCCATTTGGTCAACTTCCCAAAATAGATATGCTCTCCAAAAAGGAGTTCCTAATGCACTAAGGATTCAGATTGAGTCGTGCATGATCATCTTGTGAAATATTAATCTCTTCAATTAATGGATTTATAAAGAGGGATTATATATTTTACACTTCGGTCTTACACAAATTCATTGTATAAAATACACCCACTCACATGTATTTATATGAATGATAATTTGGATCAAATCATTTGCAACAATTACAAAGTGGAACAACGTATCCACAATGTCACTGGGACAAGACACCCAAGTCTATCCATACATTATAGACCCTTTAGTTCATTTCGTGAACATGATCTACATGTATGTCAATTGCATACTTATCAAGATTCCGCTTAATAACCTTAGATTTTTATTGCATATAAAATAATTAAATAATTAAATACTTATTAATTATGAATGGCGTAAATTCCAACAAATGTATCGTAAAGTCGATGAGACATATATCTTATGCGAAAAAAAAGGAGAGAGAAAAAATCCATTTTTAATTTAAATATTTTTTTAATTTTTTTATTCACAGAACTATTAAACAATAATGACAGTGTATCAACATATCTACCAATATCCATAAAATTAAAATTGTGAATATCGGTATTGATATTCATAAATTTTATTTAGGGACTATGATATGAGAATTTATCTCTTATCAATAAACACAAAAATTAAAATAAGATATCTCATTAGAAATCGTGAATGATACCCCAATAAAATTGACGATAAATGGCCAATGTTATCTCTTGAAAAAATGAACAAAAAGTAGCCACAACAAGATATTTTTGAAATGTGATTTTTTACTTAAAAATATGGGTTCACTCTCATCAAATTAACTTCAACAACTAAAATAAAGAAAATTACAAACGATTATTCTAACGTTGTTTTTGTCACCATATGCTTTCGATTATCCCTTGTGGACATTCTAGTTTCTTTTTGGATTCAAAAGGTATCTTATCTAGGGATGGCCAACCATACCCTTTTAAACTGATGAAAAATGACCAGTGCTACCCCTTAAAAACTGGCAATTTAATGAAATTGAACATATTTTTTTAATGAAAACATGAGTTCACTTTCATCAAACTTCAACATTTGTAGTAACATCATAACTCAAGTTTACCCTCACCATGTGCTTTTGACCAAACATTGTGGGGTTCCTAGTTTTGCTCTTTTTTTTTTAGGTTTTTCTGGTACTTTGTTAAGAGATAAATCACTGGTTAATTATCTCTATAATAATCTCTAAACATTAAACATCGAAATTAAAATGGGAGGGTAGCTTGTTAGGAATGACCAACGATATCATTAAACTGGTGAAAAATGGCCAATGTTATCCCTCTAAAAAATGACTAAAAAGTGCTAATAAAAATAATTTGTAACGTGCTTTTACTGAAACCGTAGGTTTCGTAGGTTTCACTTTCATCAAACTTCAACATCCATAGCAGTGAAAATTACAAATGATGATCATAACTCAGTTGTTTTTTTCACCACGTGCTTATAACTAAGCATTATGGGGTTCTTAGTTTTAGGCTTTTTTTTTTTTTTCTACAAGTATTTTATAAATCATTGGATAATTATTTCTAGAACAATTTCATATCAATAAACAAGTCAATTGAAATGGGGAGGTAGTTCATTAGGAATGGTCAGCCATGCCTCTTTAACTTGTCGAAAAAATGTCAATGTGTTGGGATTGGTGTCCTAATTCTCCTGGTCATACCGTTGTTTGTAAACATTTTTGTGAACATATTGTTATTAATAAAATAATTGTTATTTTACAAGCATTTACTCAAATCCAATAAACTAAGATCCGTGGTTATTTCATGTAACTTAAGCAGGTATGTGGAGACATACAAGTGGATCATGTCTTAAGTAATAACCTAAATGGTCTATAGTAGATAGATAAAGGAGGGATACCTTATCTTATTACGGATACGGCCCACTTTGTAGATGTTACAAGTATTGTAAAATGCTACAAATGGTCTGATCTTAACCATTCATATGAAGACATGCGAGCATGGTATCCTATACAAAGAGTTTGTATAAGACTGGGCCACGAGATGATTAGTCTCTTTATATAACGTCGTTGATAATTGAGACTTACATATCACTAAAATGACCATAGGTGACATGACCTTAATTCTGAGTGAGTTGGGAACTCTTGCCTATGAGGGTGGTCCTTTGATTTGTATGGGTGAGAGTGGCCAGATTGCCAACTCAACAAGCCTACCATTTTGGGGATTCGTCTGATTGAGGAATTGGAAACTCAGCTACACAAGACGGAATTCACTGCTTCCCCAAAGTAGGGGTAAGTAGATAAATTTCTCCCTTAAGGACTGATTCTGAGTCTTGAATATAGTGGCTACACCCTCTCCTGGCCCGAGAGGATTTAGTCATAGTAGGACTATAACTTATTGTTCATTAGAGAAATCAGTGGTACTTAAGGAGTTAGATGTAACTACACGGGGCAAAACGGTGAATTGGTCCAGTTGTCCTTACAAGCGATTTGTGAAGGGTCATCGCACTATTGATTGGTCATATGAACATAGAAATATATCTGTAGTGCGAAGAGTGCAGCTGTCGGTCTTTATTTGAGTGACCAACAGTTAACGGATGATGAATCTCGTGATTAAAGAGTTTAATCAGTTATTCACGTATCATTGGAGCTTCAAGCTACAGGTCCATGAGGTTCCGTTGATAGCTCAATGGGTTCAAGTTGAGAATTAGATTTTGGATTAATTTGAAGTGTTCAAATTAACAAGAGAAAATTTAGTTATATGTGATATAATTGATTCGATATATTAGATACATTAATTTGAGGATTAATATAAATATGATTTATATTAAATACCATAAAATAGAAAAAAAAAAAACTATAGTTTATATGTTTCATATGATGAAATATTAAAACTATAGGTTATAAATATAATATGATAAGTTGGTTATTATATTTATTTATAACATATTAATTATATAATAATTAATTATTCTTTTTCTCTAATAACCAAATTGAGTGGGAGGTTATTGGAAGTTTCATGGTAACTGTGAGATAAAAGGAAAATGGTTTTCCAAAATTCAGTTGATGGTTCATTCGAAAAAATCTCACAAAAAGACTATTAAGTTTGGGTTTTACTAAACGATATCATAGAGAGCATACACGATTGAGTTATGAGTTTACTATACGATAGTTACTCGTTTACTCATTACTACATGATCGAGTAGCAAAGTCTATACGATAGGCTTCATTTTTCTAAACGATCGAGTATTTTGTCTATACGATAGACAACATTCATCTCCATTTACTTAATCGTCTACCTCATGCTTTCCTTAATCCAAAATCATACAAAGTCTACAACTCCTGGATTCTCACACCGATAATACCAAGGTAACATTGTGGTGGTGTTCTAGTTCCATTCGAGGATCGAGTTGGACTCGATTGGGATCGAGGTTCATTCAGACGTTCGTTGAGATCGAGTTCTGATCGTTGCGTTCGAGTTCGTATTGATTGAACGATTTGCTGAACGATCGAGGGATACTTGAAGAAGATTTCTTCAAAGGTTTGCATACTCTATCCCTTGTGTCTGTTAGATTTTATGTCCTAAAACTCGTAATTTTTAAATTAATAAACATATTCTGTTTTTTTTTTCGATAAAATTGTTATTGAAATTGTAATCTTCAATCCAATAAACTAAGGTCCTAAGGCTATTTAATGTAGTTTGAACTTTATGTAGTGACATAAATGTGGATCAAGTTCAAATATATAGCCAAAATGGTCTATAGTATATGAATAAGGTTGGGCGCCTTATTCTGGGGATACTATGGATGAGGCCCACTTTGTAGTTAGTACAAACGATGTGATCTTAAACCGTTCATGTGGAGACATAAAAGTGGGGGCATCCTATGTAAAGAGTTTACATAAGACTGAACCATGAAATAGTCACTTTTTACGTTATAAATGTCGTTTTATATATAAAACTGACTGTTTCGTTAATTGATGACCTAGGTAACTTAATCTTAATCCTGAGTTAACTATGAATTCCTGTTCACTCGGAATTATCCTTAGATCTACATAGGTAAGGGCAGCTCATCATCGCTGGCCCAATAAGCCTCCCATTTCAGGGTAAGATCGGGTGGATAGTTGGGAACATAGGGTGCAAGATGGAATTCACTCCTACCCGTTATAGAGATAGTAGATAGATTGTTCCCTTTAGTACTGAATCCCGGTCTTGAATAAAGGGCTCCACCCTCTCCTTGGCCCGAGAGGGATTCGTTTATAGGTTGGACCTTAAACCAATTGTTCATTAGAGGATCAGTGGAACTTAAGGAATAAGATGTAGTTTGGGGTAAAACGGTTTTTATGACCCAGCCGAGATTACGAACAACCTGTGAAGGATTAGCTTACTAATCATTGGTTATATCAAATGGACAAAAATATATACTATAGTGATGAGGAGTGCAACTACGGGACTATAGTGGAATGACCGTTAGTTAACGAATGTTGTTAGCTTCGTTCTAAGAAGTTTAGCCAGCTAATCTCGGATCGTTTGAAGCTCATGATCTATAGGTTCATTAGGTTCCCCTACTAGCTCATATAGAATAAACTTAGAACAGTATGATAGAATGATTCAAATTGTTCGAATTAGGTGAAGAGAGAGAAACCGACAAGTATATGTGATATAGTAGTCGGTTTTCAGTTTAGAGATACAACTTTAATATTTAAATGTGATTTAAATATCAAGAATATGAATATGTTCATATTCGGAAGCTCGAAATAATGGAAATGGTCAAAGATGTAAAAAGTCAAAGAGTTGACTTTTGACTTTGAAAAGTCAAACTTTGACCGACCTTATATTCAAATGTGATTTGAATTCAAGAAATGAATACAGATTCATGCTCGGGAGGTCAAAATTAGTCAACACGGAAAAAATCATAAAAAGCCAAAATGTTGACTTTTTGGTCAAAGTTTGACTTTAACAAAATGACTATTTTGCCCTTTGACTAAAGTTAGTGGGAAAATCCAAACTTTTGTTGGATAATTCTACTAACAAAATAGTGGACTAGGTGTTGGCTTATAATGGAGACATTAAGCCCACTTAGATAGTGGATTCTTGGTGTTAGATTTTTATGGATTTGGTTCATGCAATTGTTCCATGGCTTTTTTCTATAAATTGGGTTTTGAATTTGGATTAAAAACATTTGGCCATTTTTCCAAAATTATTTTCAAAATTGGGCTGGAAAAATAAAAAACTCAAACCCAAATTCATTCTTATTTTCCATCTCTTTTCTCTCTCTCGGTTTTCTTCATCCATCAGGTCCCATAACCCGATTCTGAGTCTAGAGGATAGTAGGTCAACTCTAGTAGTAGTCCGAAAGAGTTCGGGTCGAGATTCAGCGAGGAAAAGCGTTGATCGGGAGCTACAAAGGTTGTATCCCATCTCTTTTATTTACTGTTTTTTCCTTCAAATTGCATGCTAAATTCCTTTTGATTAAAAGCAATTAGAGTGTAATTAGATCCTTATTTTGCTGCGTATGTCTCGTGTTCCATCAGTGTCTTCATTTATAAGTTGCATGTCGTAATTTTCTGTTTATGCATAATCATTTCCATTTAGACTGTAATTGTGTATTCTTTCTCAATAGGATTTGGTGATCCGTTTTCGCTCACATGGATGTCTGTTTAGATTTCCTTCACAATGCTACCCCTTTAAAAAAAAAAAAAAAAAAGGACCAAAAAGTGGTTGTTAGAAATTTTTGGAATGTGTTTGTTATTGAAAGCATGGGTTTAATTCCATCAAACTTCTTCAACATCCATAATTGTGAAAATGACAAACGATTATCTTAACTCAATTTTTTTCACCACATACTTTGACTAACCTTTGTGAGTTCCTTTTTTCTTCTTTTTTTGCATTCCACATTTTAGTAAGAGATCGTAGATTTAAATCATTGGACAATTATTCTTAGAACAATCTTTGATCATTAAAGATGGAAATTAAACCAAAAAGGTAGCTCGTTAGGAATAACCAACGATATCCCTTTAAACTGCCAATAAAAAAATGGAGTGTTTTTTTTTTTTTTTTAAATTGAAAACATGAGTTCACTTTCATCAAATAACTTCCTTTGGACTGAAAATTAAAAACGATGACCATAACGTAATCTTTTGTCAACTTGTGCTTTCAATTAAGTGTTGTGGGGTTCTTAGTTTTTTTTTTTCTTTTCTTTTTTTGGGTCCTACAGGTATTTTATTCAAAGTTCACGAGGCTAAATAATTGGATATTTACTCTAGAACAATCTATGATCATTAAACACGAAAATTTAAACAAGAAAGCAAGTTATTAGAAATGGAGAATGATGCCTCTCTAAACCAACGAAGACTGGCTAATGTTACTCCTTTCAAAAATGACTAAAAAGTGTCGAAAAAAATTGGAACGTGTTTTTTTTTCATACAGAAACATGGATTCACTTTCATCAAACTTCATCATTCATAGTAGTAAAAATTATTGGGATGTATGCCCTAAAGCCCCATAATTAATAAGTTTAAAATAATGATTGATTATTTTATATATGCAATTATCCATTAAAGAAATATCTAAAGTTATTTTATGCAACTTAAATAGTATATGGTAGACATATAGGTGAATCATGTTCATGTAATAACCTAAATAGCTTGTAGTATATAGATAAGGTTGGGTGTCTTATTCTGGTGACATGCGAGTAGGGGTATCTTATACAAAGTGTTTGTATAAGACCATACCGCAGATAGATTAATCTCTCTTTATAACACTGTTGACTGAAGAGACTAACATTTCATAGGATGATCTTAGGTAACTCAACCTCAATCCTTAGTGAGTTATGAATTTCTGTCTATGAGGGCTGTCTTTTGATTTCTATAAGTGAAAGTGGTCCGACTTGTCGACTCAATAAATCTATCATTTTGGAGAATTGTATGAGTGGAGAGTTAGGAACATAGTTACACAAGATGGAACTCACTCCTTCATGTCTTTAAGGTAAGTAGATGAATTGCTCCCTTAAGTATTGATGAATCTTGACCAATGGGGCCCCTCCCTCTCAATGGTCTGAGAGAGTTTTATTTTATGATAGGACTATAAACAGGTTGTTCATTAGAAGATTGGTGAGACTTAAGGTGTAAGAGATAATCATAAGGGTAGAACGGTAATTTGACTCAGCTATAGTTACGAGCAATTTGTGAAGGGTTGACTTAATGATAATTGGTTATATCCATTGACACAGAAATATTCTACTGCGCGAAGAGTGCAATTGTAGGCCTTTATTGGAGTGATGCACAGTTAATGAATATTGATTAATTTAATTAAAGAGTTTAATTAACTAACCTCATATCATTAGAGCTTCTAATATATAGATCCATTAGGTACCCTTGCTAGCTCACTAATGATAAAACAAAAATCATTTTGTTTTGGATTAATTTGAATTGTTCAAATTAAATAAGAGAATATAAATTAATTGTATGGGATGCAATTAATATAATGTATATCAGGTTAATTTTGGATAAGATTTAAAATTAAACTTTATATTATAAGAGAGATATATTTGAATAAGATTTAAAATTAAACTTTATATTATAAGAGAGATATATTTGAATAAGATTTAAATATTAATTATATGAATGAGATTCTTATGATACTCTAGATTAAAATTAATATAAATGAGATTCATATTAAAACTATAGATTATGAGACAGGATTATATTTGAATATGATTCAAATATAATTTTAGTTAAATATGTGATATTTAACTTAATATAATTTTAGTTAAGTATGTGATAGTAAAGTATGTGACATTTAACTTGATTAATTAAATCTCAATTAATTATTATTATTTATTTAGTTATATATTAATTACATTTAATATAAATTAAATAAATAAGTTGAATAAGATAACTCCCATTTGGAATTATCTATCGAGTTGGTGAATGGGAGTTGTAACTCCAATTAACTACTTCTCTTTTTTAATTGTGAATTTTGAAGAGATTTGATATAAGGATATATGATTGATCATTCCAAGAATTCTCTCAATTCTCACAAGAAACCTCCCTCACTCTTAAAAGTTTTTTATAGAAAAATCCTTTTGTAAAATTCATCTTACCTCCTTTAAAAATTGAATCCCACCATCCGGTTCTTGTTAGAGAATAGTAAGATAACACTAGCGGTAGTGTCTCTTTAGTTAGTTCTTGATTGAGGAAGAGGTTTGGTGTTCATGAGAGGTCGTACGAGAAGGGTTTTCGTTGAAGACGGTCTTCAAATATAAGATTTCTTTCTCCTTTAAAAGCATGCATAATTAGAATGTGATTATATTTATCTGTGTTTTTCTGTAAGTTTGAAATGTAAATTAAAAGCATGCGCGTGATGATCCTAATCCATATTTTTTCACCAAGTACTTTTAACAACCGTTGTGGGATTTTTTTAAAAAAATTATTATACAGATGGTTTTAGTTAGAGATCACGTGTTTGAATCATTGGGTAATTGTATCTAGAAAAATCTCTAATCAAAAGCAAAGAAATTAAAACGAGAAGGTAGTTCATTAGGAATGACCAACAATACCCCTTTAATAAAAGAGAAATGACCAACACTATCCCTTACAAAATGACAAAAAATTGACCATGAAAAAATTAAAACGAGTTTCTTACTGAAAATATAAGTTCACTTTCATCAAACTTCAACGTTCATGATACTAAAAATTAATCATCGATGATCCTAACTCACTTTTCTTCACCACATGCTTTTGACTAACCGTGTGGAGTTCAGGGTACTTTTTGTTTTTGTTGGGTTCTACAGGTATTTTATATAGAGGTCATGGTTCTCAATCATTAGGCAATTATTTTTATAACAATCTCTAATCAATGTGTTGGTTTTTTTGCCTTTAATCTCAAATTAATTCATTTTAGTTGATTAATTAATTAATATTTTGATGACAACAAACTTGATTTTATTTACTGATAATTTTATTATTTTGAATAGTCCGTAACGTAGAGCTCAAAATAATGACTCCGATGCCTCTTGAATCACCCAATTTGAAGCTCAAATGAAGAAATTATAGTCAAAATAAGGTTAATGAAAAAATTCCAAGATGGTGAAGTGACGATCAAATCATCAAATTAGACCAATTAAAAAGAAGCCATTTCGAGCTTTGGGTGGGTGACTAAAATTTGCAACGGATGGATTTTGGTTTTCATTTAAAAACTAAAATTAAAAGAAAATGATTTTATAAAAAAAAAATGCACAAATTACCGTTAAAAATTATATTATTATTATTATTATTATTATTATTATTATTATTATTATCATCATTATTTTTTTACTTTTCCACCTTTAATTCCCAACGCCCATCTCACTTTTTTTATCAACCCAATGACCCAAATTGAAATCTTACTTTTATCCCACTTTCCTCTCTTTTTAAACTTTATCTTCTCAAAAAGTTCCCTAACTTTTCACAACTTGATAATCCTCAAAAATTGCAATAAGTCACCATTTACTCTTTCTATAAGCTTTCAATTTTCTTTCTTTTCATCTTATTTTAGAGAGATATTTTTATTATATTGTGAGGATAAAATATTGTAAGCTCAAACTTGTATACCCACTCTTTTTGGAGAATTTTGTTGTGTGATTTAAAGATTCAAAAACATTGTAAGAGTTAGATCATAACCTGTGAAAATGATCAAGTTTGCTCTTGAACCCAAAAAAAGAGCAAAATAGTCATTCGACTCTCATCCATGGAAAGAGTCAAAGGAGTTTTTTTTAATCTAAATCCCAAGAGGTGCTTGAGAAAGTGAAAGTAAGTCGAGTTTGACAGGACTACGATAAAAATTACCATGTCTTCTTCTCTAAATCTTTCCTAATTATTTTTCATTTAATTTTAATTGCATGCTTTTCTTAGTTGAGATTGATTAAGTATTTTTGTTACATAATTTTTATCAATATTGCTATTTAGCATCAGTTATGGTTCTTATTAATTTTATTAAAAATTATTTAATTGGTTTAAATTTGAGCATATTTTTCAAAAAAGTTAAATTAAACCCAATTCAACATGGGTTCATTTCTGTCATACTTCCACAACATAGCAATAAAAATTGCAAACAATAATAGTACATGGCCAAGAGATAAGAAAAAAGCAGGGTGTAAACGAGTTTTTATCATTGAATGTAATATTGATGGTAAGGTTGAAATATATATAAAACAAGGCTAGTTGCAAAAAGATTCACTCAAACATATGGGATTGGTTATCTGAAAACTTTTGCTCTTGTTGCTAAAGTTAATTCCTTTAGACTACTATTATTCTTGGAACAAATTTAGATTGGCCCCATCACTAAATCTGTTTTTCTCAATGGTAACATTGAAGAAGTCTTTATCAACTTACCACCAGAATTTGAAATTGACCTTAAGAAGAACAAAGTACGTCGACTAAAAGAAGTCTATACAGACTCAAAAAATCTCCTAGAGCATGGTTTGAATGATTTGGAAAAGTAGTAACAAGTTTTGTGTTCCTTCAAAGTCAAGCTCATCAAATTATTGTTTACAAGCATTCTGCAAATAACAAAAATATGGTTTTTATTGTATACAGATGACATTATTTTTACAAGTGATAATAAAGTAAAATTAACAAATTTAAAGAAAAAACTTGAAGTGTGTTTTAAATCAAAGACCTGAGAATATTAAAGTGCGTTCCGGATCAAAGATTTAAAAGAGGTATCTTCGTGAATTAAAGAAAATATATTATTTATTTACTTGGAGAAACAAACTTGGGTGCAAGATAACTGAAGACACTTATTGAACCAAATTTGAAATTGTAAGTTACAAAAAATGAAGAAGAAAAGGATAAGGAATAGTACCAAAAAACTAGTGGGAAGACTCAATTATTTGTCTCACGCACATTCAGATATTGTCTTTACAATATGCAGGGTAAGTCAATTCATGCCCTCACCAGAAACGGAGCAACATATAGAATCTTGAGAAGGAAACTCTAGAAAAATGCATATTGTTTAAAAGACAACTATCTCTAGAAGTTTATACTGATGTTGATTAGACAAGAAGTACTACGGATAGATCTACTAACCACCGTTCATTAGTGGAAGGTAACTTAGTCACTCAATGTTGTAAAAAGCAAAATGGAAACCAACTTAAGGAAGAGTATTAGTTATAAGTATGATAATTAACTGTAAAATCATCAATAAGAATTTATTCTCATTATAATCCTTTCTCCTTATGTATTGAGTCTTTCCCCTATCTATCTTACAAAAATATTATTGAAATGCAAAATACTTTTATTCCAGACAGATAAAACCAACAACATTATCTTTTTCTTCGAAGCATGTTGAGCTTTTCTTTTCTACCTCTTTAAATGGCACTAAGGGATTTAGCTCTACAAGCGGTTGGCACAGAAGAACCTTTATACGCCGCACAGATATAGCTAACAAAGTTTTCATAGTCCTGCAGAAAGATGAAATCATGTCAATCCTTATAAGCTTCAGAAGTATGGTTGAGTTCAAATCAAAACGCTTAAGCAATGTATTGTACATAAATTAATGACCAATCACTTTGTGAGAATCAACATGCCCATGATTGATTATAGTCAATAGGCAATTTTTTGAGTGTGTTTGGATGTGTTGAGTGTGAATATATTGAGAAAAACAAACCTCATAAAGTGGTTGTCCATCAACAACAACCCAAGGAACGTATTTATGAGGAGGCTGAAGATTGTTGGTTTCAACTGCATACTGTAGTTCAAGCTGCATAGAAATGATAATTCTGGTCACAAACAGAGTCGATCCTCATAAATCTAGTTAGTTTATCTAGTTGCAGTTTTCTTTCTTTTATATCCGTGAGTGTCCGGACTAGCTTACGCGCATTTCGACTAAATCTCAACTAATCTCACAAGACAATCCGCCTGACCTTACAACATTTGAATGTCGAGGGAATTCTTAGAAAATTAATTCCTAGGTAGGTGGCCACAATGGATTTAAAGTTTATCTAGTTGCAGTTTAACGCTCAAAGCATAGAATATTATATTTTTCACAAAGGGACTTGAGGAAACAACAAAGTACCTTACTTGAGTTGGTTTTAGTAACTCACCTCTTTTCCAAGCCCAGAAGAATAGCAATCATAAATAGGCTTAGAATTCAATCCCAATTTCTCGAAGCAAGTCTCCCATTGGGTAAACTTCCGGTCGTACACCACAGCCTCAACACAGTAAATAAAAGGAAAATGCCCTGTCTACATCGACAAATTTAAATCAAAATTTAGCATTCCAACTTATCGAACAAATTTCTTAACATTATGGTTCATTTTCCCAACGAGTGAAAGTGCTACTACATAATTCAAAAAACGAAAGAGATAACATGCGAATTATATCACCAGGTTCATAACTTTCAGAATCTCATGTTTTGAAATAGTTAATGGACTACCAATTTACTAAAGGGATAACTATCACCAACCACATTTAACTCATTGAATATGAAGAAACAAATGATAAGAAGTCATGATACTTTTCCAGAAAATCCATGCACATTGTAACAACTTTTTCACCCTCACCTCAATCAAAGTAATCTGAATATAAGTAGTTCCATGGCTGAATGCCACATAAGTTTATCAATTAAAGTAAATGAGAAAGGAGAAAACAGGCAACGAATGCCGGAACCAACCTAACTGAACAAAAAGTTAAATAACCAGCTAACCATTTAGCTCTCATAATGAGACTTACCAACTCAGGCCAGGCATGAATAGCACAGGCTTCCACAGTGTTCAGAAGACATTCATTAGGCCCATGCTGAAATCAACACCACAAAATGCAAGTTCCTCAGCCAGCATATATGCAAGAGTATTTTCATATATGTGTTTGCATGATGTGTGATTGCTATGTTTTCCAGGATTAAGCCTGGGTGTAGAAAGGCAAAACAAAATGTCAACTTGAAATGGAACAGAAAACCATGATAGGACAGGTAAGAATCAATCTAAGTTCATGAACGATAGAACTAAGAACATGAAGAAATCTCTTGAATTTTTCCTGGGTCAAAGCCCTGCTCCCTCTTCCCCAGCCATATCTTATAGAGAAGGAATTGCAAGGCAGATTCCTCATAATGAACAAAATTTGTTAAATCAAATAAAACCATTCTCGAAGAGCTTAAAAGGATAATTGATGATGAAATTGGCCCTGTTTATCATTCAATTAAAGACTGAAAAATCTAATGTTTGTTGTTTCCAAGTATTCCTTTAGCATTTCGTCCAAGAGAAAGAGTTCCTATGGTTAAAAACTAAAAAGGGTGGTTTAAATGTGGGGTCTGTTCTTATTTTGGTTGAACTATATAAGGTAAAAGCAAAATGCAAAAAGCAAAGCGAAAATAGATTAGTTGAGTGAAAGGAAACACCCATGAAGAAGCTTTCAGGGTAGGCAGCAATGGGAAATCAAACTTGTACCCGTCTTTAAACATTATTACTATACACTCCCTTCTCTTTCTCTGATTCCTCCACCCTAGGCCAGGAAATAAACAATCAAAATCATGAAACCCTACTTAGCTTTAGCTCTAAACGCCATTCGCGAGTCAATCAAAACAGAATCATCATCAATAACCCTCTGTTTGTTTCTAAAGGGATCGGGGATTTTGAATCCTACTGGAATTGAAATGAATTCCTTCGTTTAGCTCTTGAAATGAAATCCTAGGATTTCATATTCCAAGGATAGAAATGCTCAATTCAGAAAATCCTTATTTTCTTTTAATTTCCATCAAACATCCAAACAAACTTTTTAATCAAATTCTTTTCATTCCAAAAGACAACAAATTATACTCATCTAAAGGAGGACCTGACAAGTGATGGAACTGTTTCGACCGAGCCTTGCATTGCCGTAGGGAACTAATCTCAGATCAACTATGGAGACGAGCCCATCCTCAAACAACTCAATCAGATTGTCCTTTATAAATTCCACACTGTCTGGACAGAGGGATTCATAGTAAACATCCAGAGACACTTTATCAATCCCATAATTAGGGCTTGTTGAAGCTGAAACCTGAGAGCATAGCAAGAGTAGGAGATGAAAGAAGCAAACGAATGAGGGAATTCTGGGCCAAGAATCCATGGACACGGATCCAATAACACGGTATAATTCGATTTGCGAAGCAAAATTGCAAATGAAGAGGCTACTTCTTTAGAAATTCCATCGCTGGCGGTTTGATTCTGATCCTCGATGCATGTTGGCGGATTTCCGTGAAAAAATTCAACCTCGATTGAATTTCAGTTATAGTTTGGAGAACGAAAACCTGATCTTTGAATTTCAGTAGGCATTCTTGGACATGCCATGAAAATGAAATTAATCTTATGAAGGAAGGATAACGACGAACAGATTGGGTTTACATTCCTTTAACGTGGCTCGCTCTTCTAAAATATTTATGAACATTGATTCCAATTTAAGCAAAATTGCGAATGATATAATTTACATTTAGGTGAACTGTTTACCTCTATCTTCTATTACAATCAAGAATTAAAATGTCGAGGTTTCATTTTACAAAAATATCGATGAAAAATATAGATATTTCTTTAAAAAAAAATAATAACAGAAAAAAAATTGAAAAACGGCTTCAATTAATAAATAAACATTTTATATATTTAAATAAGTTATTTTACTAATTGCTTGTGTTATACCCACAATATGGCATTTTCTTACATATCTATTAATTCAAACTTTTTATCCTTGTTGTACTAAAAATATATATTTTTTTATGATATAATAAAAATGTTGTTCCACTCCCATGAACATATAGAAATGTCAATGAAAATCTCGACATGTCAATAAAAATTTAAAGATTTTGAAAAAAAAATAAAAAGGAAAAAAAAACTAACATCAACTACTAATCTAGAAATTAATATAAAGATTTATTGAAAATACATATACTCAACTCATCCGGAGTTAATAATCCATAGAAAATTGTTACTCTATTGCCAAATAAGCATGACATTTGATGCAAATGGGTATACAAGATAAAACATCATTACGATATAAAACCCATTTAGTTGCAAAGGGATACATATAGCAAGAGGATCTTGATTTTATGAAGATTTTTCATCGGTTACGAAGCTGGTAACAAATTGTGTTCTCCTCACTATGGCAATATCCAAAAATTGGTCTTTATTATAATTAGATGTAAACGTGTTTCTCCGTGGAGATTTACTTGAAGAAATCTATATGAACTTGCCTTAAGGATACAAGCCCACTAAAGTTTTGCCTAAAGGGGAGAAAGTTGTTTGTTGATTAACAGATATTTGTTCCAATGGATCTATCGTTGAAATTACAACATTCTGATAAGGATACTCTCACAAATCCATTAGCTTATAAAAGACTCATTGGAAGATTACTATGTCTTACTACTATATATCGTCCAGACATCACCTTTGCAATGAATAAACTTAGTCAATATGTTGCTAGCCATATAAAATGCATCTATCTACTGCAAATCACTTGTTGAGATACTTAAAGCTACACCATGACAAGAAATTTTGTTGACCACCACAAATTCTTTTCAACTACAAGCCTTTCCAGACTCAGATTGGATATCTTGCCTTGATACACAACGATCAACCAACCACTGGCTTCTGCATTTTTCTTGACGATTCTCTTGTATCGTGAAAATCCAAGAAGCAAAAAGCAAAGTATTATTTCTCGTTCTTCAGCAAAAGCCAGATACACATCCTCGACATTGACTACACGTGAAATTCTTTGGTTGTCATATTTACTTACTGATCTCCAAACTCCTCTTCAAAGGCAAGCATGACTATTTTGCGACAATTAAACTACTATACATTCGCATTTTTTCACGAAAGAACCAACCACCACAACGAGGTGCACTGCCACTTTGTACGAGATAAAAGTTGCAAATGGCTTCCTCAAGTTGTTACCCAATCGTTCAGAGCATCAATTAACTGATGTTTTTACTAGTAAGTCTCTTCCTCCTAGATTATTGTATCCCTCGATATCCTAGTAGATGAGTGTTTTACGGATATACCACTCATCTTGAAGGGAAGTATTAAGAATAATATTGAGATTTAGTTATCTTCTGTTAAGAAACTGTTAGTCAGTTAATCATTTTATTAGTTGGAGTTTTGTTAATTTGTTGTAAACTCCCCTATATATTTGGGTGAATTAAGTGAATGATACACAATTATCACATTCCCAATTGCTCACAGTAACATATACGAAAATCGAACATTTGAAAATACAAGAATATACTGCACCCATCCATCCAACCTGCATCCGTCTGGAAATGGTTCTTTTATCAGTCTATACTGTAAGACTCTATAGTTGAAAGATAATTATGAACAATTAAAGTTGATTTCAAACAGAAACATTGCAAACATTTTCTTCTATTTTGATTTATTGATTAAACAGAATTCAATTCAAATGTATAAGGTTGTACGATGAGATATAATTCAAGCAATGTATGATAATATTATCACCTCGATCGCTTTCTTGCATATTAAATCGACAACATTATTGTCATCTCGTCTTCGTCATCTTGGCATATCTGGGAGGCTAGACTATGCTTTTTATCTTCAAATGGCACTAATGGATGAAGCTTTACAAGCACTTGGCAGAACAGGTCCCTTATATGCCTCACAGATGTAATTTATGAAGTTTTCATAATCCTGCAGCAAGAGAATTATGAAAATCCTTATCAGTTTCAAGTTAATGAAAGTGTATACCACACTTGACGAAGGGTTGATATCATTGCACCAAACCTATGTGTGTTTTGTTAACCAATAGATAAATAACAATTTCTTATTTTTTTTTTCTTCTATTTTTTCTACTTTTGTTTGTTTCCTTGCTATTTTTTTTTTTAACTATAATTTTCACAATTCTGTAAGGGTTTGAATCCTTAGCTAAATTCTAAAAGCAAACTTATGTCTTTAAAATACCTTTTAAAAGAATCTCAAATTTTGACCCGATCTTTGAAAAGATTTCATAGGGTAGATAATAAAGGAAAGAAACTCATAGATGAAAACAGTGTCAATAATAAATAGACGGTCTCCATGTTAGTATAACCCATGCCTAGACCTTTATGTAGTTAATTTGTGCTTGTGGAGGATGAGTGCGCGGAACAGAAAGAAGGAAACAAACCTCATATAGTGGCTGCCCATCTACAACAACCCAAGGCACGTATTTGTGAGGAGGCTGAAGATTATCGGTCTCAGCTGCATATTCCAGTTCAAGCTGGAGAAAAATGGTAAGAATCCAATTACAAAGAACACGCCACGTTGATTATCTCTATGTTTGTATACTTAACCATAAACCAGAGACAGTGAACTGATTATGGATGGAACATCTATATCTCAGTCAACAAAATCTATGAAATCTTCACAGTAGAAAACCAAGTAAGCTAGATATGTCGAAAACCAGGAATCTATTGTCACAGGTTGGTGCAAGTCTAGTTGAACAGGTGCCAAGATTACATTACGATTAAACTCAAATGAACACAAAAATCTGAACCGAGTTAATTAAAGAAACTCACCTTTTTCCCAAGCTCAGTATTGTAGCAATCACTGATGGGCTTGGGATTCAACCCCAACTTCTCAAAACATGACTCCCACTGGGTGTACTTCCGTTTGTACACTAGATGCTCTACGCAGTAAATGAAAGGAAAATGCTCGTCCTGCAAAACTCATCAGTACAAGTGAAGAAATTTGTCCTCCCAAATCCAACTCAATCACCCTGTATACCTTAGTAACTAATGATATAACTCCATACGGAGATGGAGGTAACATATGTTAATAAATATGTGATGGTAATTTTAAGTTCTAACATTTCAGTCCCAAGATGGCAAAAAGAGAAACATACATATATAAAGAGACAATGTACACCCAACTACATCAGAACAGTCGATAGCAAAACAATATTAATAAGAAAAGCTCTTGTACCAATCCAATAAAATTTAAGAAACTAATATCGACGATCAGCAAATAAGTAGTTACCCGAGTAACCACAAACAGGTAACAAATGATGCAATTAAAATGAAACAAAAAAATGGAGTTATATGCGGTAATGTATAATAAACAAGGAAATGTTGTTAAGCAACTGACTAGTGTCATAATGTCATGATCCCATGAGAAAGTCTTACCAGCTCAGGCCAGGCGTTAATGGCACAGGCTTCCACAGTGTTCAATAGGCATTCATTAGGGCCATGCTGAAATTCCAAAACGCAGTACAACAAGTTTATTAGCTAGTAACAATGAACACCAACTTAAAACGGAACAGAAACGAAGACTCAAACAGACGCATCAAACAGTTTAAGCTGCGTAATTAAGGATGAACATTAATCTCGAAACAGAGAAGAAATTTGAAATATAAAATCCCCCTATCAAAATATATAGAGATTTCCTGATGATAAAATTGAACCAAATAATTAGCAATTGGTCATCCCTAAAGTAACCACAACGAAAACCCTAAAATCAAATCGAGCAGAGAAGAAACGAAACAAGAAATTCATTTTGCAATTAATCAAAGCAGAAATGTAATGAATTAAAACAGAGGACCTGACAAGTGATGGAATCATTGCGGCCAACCCTTGCGTTGCCATAAGGGACGAGCCTGAGATCAACTATGGAGATGAGATCGCCATCAAAAAGCTTAACAAGATAGTTGACGATGAAATTGGCGCTGTAAGGACAAAGCGACTCATAATAGAGTTTGAGCGAGATTTTGTGGGTGCCATAATTGGAGGTCGAGGTTGCGGCTATGGAAGGAGAAGCAGATGAAAGAGGAAGGAAGAAAGAGGAGAGGAAGAATATGAGATAAAAAATGTAAAGGAAGGAACAGAGTTTAGGTGGAGACTCCATGGATTACATAACAGATATTCTTATTTTAAATTCAAAATTAATCAACTTTTTCATCGGAATCTATATACATGAACTTTTTCCTGCTCTGCTATGGATTTGTGAATATCCTTTCGCTTCCTCATCTGTTCCACCTTTGCTTCTCTATTGCGATATTTTTACCTGTAATTTGACAACCAACTATGAACTACCAATTTAACATGTAAATTGAGTTGACACACGTATTTTGTTTTCATTTTGACACGTACTCTCATAATATTTGGCTCCGTTTGTATTCGCGCACTTTCCATAAAAATTTATTAAAATATTTTTAAAAAGCTATTTTTATTCTGATTAAATATTTCAATTTCTTCTAAAAATAACTTATTTTTTAAATTAAATATTTAAAAATGCCAAACACACATTTATTTTTATTCTTACATTTTTCAACTTTAATTAATTTTAGTTCTTATACTTTAAAAAAATAACTATTTTGGTTCCTTCATTTTCTTTTTTTTTTTCATTTTTAAAATATCAAAATAGTCAACTTTTAAAAGTTCAATAATTAAAATGAATCAAAATTGAAATACAAGTTCCAAAATATACCAAAATAAAAAAAAAATATAAATCAAAAGAAAAAAATATAGAGACCATAAAAAGTTGTATTTGAACTTTTAATTTGTTTTAAAATATAAGATATTTCTTTATTAATTTAGATATATTTGTTTGAATTCTTGTTTTTGTAGTAATTTCAAAAGTATCCTTCAACATCAATATTATATTGATATTTTCACAAAATGTATACAACAACCTTTAAAATTTCGGTAGAAAACGATTGGGGGAGGATTTAAAATAATTTAATTTAATTTAATTTAATTTAATTAATTAATTAAAAAAAGGACTTCTTTATTATTTTCTTTTTTGAAACATGTAATTATAAATAGAAATTTTATCCAATCATAAGTACTAAATTCTAATTCTAACTTTTTTAAAATCATATGAAAAAATATATTCACCTAATTGGTAAAAATGAAAAATTGGGAGTGACCAATAAAAGAAAAGGGAAAAGTACATCGTATTTTAACTTTTAAGTGACTCTTAAGTGTATAAACTTCGCCAATACTTTAATAACTTATACAATAATACCATTTTGTGTCCATATTTTTCTTCCTACATATCTATCTTCGTCTTGCTCTCTTTCTTATATCCCTCGTCTTAATCAGGTAAAATTTATCCTAGTGGATTGTTATTTTTATCACCATAAATTCAGTTTGTGGATGTTAATCTCTTATATTAGGATAATAGTGCATTAGTAACGCTACAATATTATTTGCTGGAAATTCCAAGATCACCGCTCATCATTGTCGTTCTCTTGGAGAATGTATTTGTTTTGTATCCTTATTGATCCAACGGGATATTTTTTTTTAAATATTGTGGTTTGTAAAACTATTTAGTGAAATAGAGTTGCTTTTAAAGTATTTAGAGATTTGTAGTTGTTTTGAAGATTTAAAGGTTTGGAAAAGGTTTAAAATATTATGTCCAGGGTTGAACCCTCGATCTTTGGACATGTCGAGGGTTCAACCCTCGACCTACTTGAACGACATGTCGAAGGTTCAACCCTCAACCTAATTAAAGTTGCTGCATGGGTAGCTATTCATCCCGTTGGCGCCAGAGCAACGTTGCTTCGTCCCATCGGCTTCCAACGCTATCTGTTCCCCTCTTTAATCCCCAACGCCATAATTAATTTTATGGGTCAAGTTTTCAAAACTCGACCTTAAAGCTTTTAAGCCTCACTCCAGTTCTTACTTCTCACTTCTCAAATCACACAGATTGCTCTCTGCCTTCTTCGAAGAACTGCCCATCTTCTTCTCCTTTGAAAAATTTTGTTCTCCGTCGAACCTTTCACTTTTGAGAACTTATAAAAATTCACTCCCTTTTTCTATTCTAAATCTTTTTCTTCACCCACATTCGTCCATCAAATTGTGAGGTTTGTACATTTACTATACAAAATTTTATTTTTTTAAAATAGTTATAAATTTTGTTCCTATTCTCATACTATTATATTCTTTTTATAGTTTTTGTTGCTATTTGGGACACAAAGAACAGAAAAGAGGTAACGTTAACAAAATTCTTATATTCTCATAATATTTTAATTTTTTCATAGTTTTTGTTGTAGATCCATATTCTCATAATATTTTGTTTTTTTCATAATTTTTGTTGCCGGATAACATATAGCAAAGAAAAGAGAGACCATTGTCACTTTGAGGGAAAAAAGTAAAACCACTATTAAATTTGTGAGTTTACTATTTATTTATTACTAGTTTTTTTATATTTAGTAAATCTATCAAGTTAATTTTTTAGTAGTTGTTGAATTCAATAATATTTACATATTGATGTTAGTAATTCTTTCTCTATTATGGATATATTTTTAAAAATATTGTGGGTTGGAAAACTATTTAGTGAAATAGGGTTGTTTTTAAAGTATTTAGAGATTTGTAGTTGTTTTTAAGATTTCGAGGTTGGGAAAAGGTTTAAAATA
The DNA here is from genome assembly GCF_009727055.1 of Benincasa hispida. Lineage (NCBI taxonomy): Eukaryota > Viridiplantae > Streptophyta > Magnoliopsida > Cucurbitales > Cucurbitaceae > Benincasa > Benincasa hispida. Next base: position 15,560,151 of record NC_052356.1, on the reverse strand, counting down.
TTATGTCGAGGGTCCAAAAAAAATTAAGTACAAGTCGATGGTTCAACCCTCGACCTTTGGACATGTCGAGGGTTCAACCCTCGACCTACTTGAAGGACATGTGGAGGGTTCAGCGCTCGACCTAATTAAAGCTATTGCATGGGCAACGATTCATCCCATCGGCGCTAGAGCAACGCTGCTTCATCCCATCAGCTTCCAACGCTCTTTGTTCCCTCTCTTTAAGTCCCAACGCCCAAATTAATTTCGTGGGTCAAGTTTTCAAAACTCGACCTTCAAGCTTTTAAGCCCCGCTCCACTTCTCACTTCTCAAATCACACAGATTGCTTTCTGCCTTCTTCATTACTTTCTATCTTCTTCGAAGAACTGCTCATCTTCTTCTCCTTCGAAAAATTTTGCTCTCCGCCAAACCTCTTCTCTTTTGAAAACTTATAAAAAAACCACTCCTTTTTTTTGTTCTAAATATTCTTCTTCCCACACATTCGTCCATCAAATTGTGAGGTTTGTATATTTACTATACAAAATTTCATTTTTTTTTAAATAATTGTAAATTTTGTTCTTATTCTCTTACTATTATATTCTTTTTATAGCTTTTGTTGTTGTTTGGGAAACAAAGAATAGCAAAGAGGTACGTTAACAAAATTCTTATATTCTCATAATATTTTGTTTTTTCATAGTTTTTGTTGTAGATCCATATTCTCATAATATTTTATTTTTTCATAGTTTTTGTTGCCGGATAACAAATAGCAAAGAAAAGAGAGACCATTGTCAATTTTAGGGGAAAAAGTAAAACCACTATTAAATTTGTGAGTTTACTGTTTATTTCTTACTATTTTTTTATATTTAGTAGATCCTTCATGTTAAATTTTTAGTACTTGTTGAATTCAATAACATTTACATATTGATATTAGTAGTTCTTTCTCTATTAGGAATATTTTTTAAAAAATATTATGGTTTGGAAAACTATTTAGTGAAATATGGTTGTTTTTAAAGTATTTAGAGATTTGTAGTTGTTTTGAATATTTCGAGGTTGGGAAAAGGTTTAAAATATTATGCTGAAGGACATGTCGAGGGTTCAACCCTCGACCTAATTAAAGCTGATGCATGGGCAGCGATTCGTCCCATCGGCTCCAGAGCTACGCTGCTTTGTCCCGTTGGCTTCCAACAGTCTATGTTCCCCTCTTTAATTCCTAACGCCTAAATTAATTATGTGGGTCGAGTTTTCAAAACTCAACCTTCAAGCTTCTCATTTCTCAAATCACACAAATTAATTTGAGGGAAAAAAGTAAACCACTAATTAATTTAGTAGATCTACCATGTTAATTTTTTAGTAGTTGTTGAATTCAATAATATTTACATATTGATGTTAGTTAATTTTTTTTAATTAAAAAATAATCATCACACACATGCACGTCACTTGGGACATCCACCAAACCCACATTGATTTATCTCCTCACTCCCTCCAAAACATGAATATCCCTCGGGGGTCAAACCCAAAACACAAGGTTGGAGTACATAAAGGAGATTTCTAACACCAAATTTTCCAATATGGGATTCTCCAACCAAAAAAATCCTTTCCCTCTTTGTTTTGAAAGTTAAATTTCACCCAACATTAGTAGTTCTTTCTCTATTAGTGTTAATCTTAGTAGTTGTTATTAGTGTTAATCTTATTTATATTATGTTATACCTACCATGTTAATCTTATTTATTTATTTGTTTTTGTTTGTATTTAAGTATAGTATATTGTTATGTTTAAAAAGTTGACATTTATGCTTTAATATTTTTCGTTTAATACAAAATTATTGTGATTTTTAAAAAAAATATATTTCTTATGATATTTGATTTTTTTATTATTAACTTTGAAAATATAGTTTAAAATAGTTTTAAAAAGTTTAATTTATTGTTATGTTTAAAAAGTTGATGTTTATAATTTAAAAACCTTAATATTTTTAATTTAATACAAAATTATTGTGATTTTTTTTAAATATATTTCGTATGATATTTTATTTTTTTTAGTATTAAATTTGAAAATATAGTTTTAAAAAGTTTTTATTATTATGTTTAAAAAGTTGATGTTTATAATTTAAAAATTTTATTATTTTTAGTTTAATACAAAATTATTTTGAAATTTTTAATATATTTCTTATAGTATTTTTATTTTAATTTTTTAATATTAAATTTTAAAAAATAGTTTTAAAAAGTTTACCTAATTGTTATGTTTAAAAAGTTGATGTTTACTGTTTAAAAACTTTAATATTTTTAGTTTAATACAAAAATTATTTTGATTTTTTGTATATATTTTGATTTTTTTAGTATTGACTTTGAAAAAATAGTTTAATTTATTGTTATGTTTAAAAATAGTTTTAAAAAGTTTACCTTATTCTGATTTTTATTGTGGTTTTTTAAATATATTTATTATAAATTTCTTATCGTGATTTTTGTTTTTGTTTAAGTTTGATAATTAGTAGAACAATTAGTAATATATTGTTTTTTTTTTTTTTTTTTTTAAGAAAATGGCAGACAAAAGTTTGGGATTTATGTTGTTTACAAATGGTAATAAGATTTATGGTATTGATGGAGTTGATTATGACTAATCACCAAGTGGGGGGTTTTAGCATAAATGTGAATAGTAGAATTGTATTTGAACAATTCATTGAAATGGTTGTGATGTCACTTAGTGTAGATATGATTCAGTTAGAAATAATATATAGACATCTTAATCTAGAACCACCAGGATTAGTCAGGTTTATGTCATTCTCTATTCCGAATGAACAAGCTATGAACTTAATGTTCTCAATTGTGATGTCACTCCCGAATTTAGTGCATTTGTATGTAAATGTAAATAGGATAGGGTTGGATATAAACTTGAATGCACCCTTTAGTCAGTTTGAAGATCCAACTCAATGTATTAATCCTGATCCGGAGTCAGTTGCAGCGCCATGTGATGATGAAGATATAGCGGCTAACAATCAATACAAAGATTTCATAACAGAAACGGACGATGAATTTGAAGAGTTGAATTTTGATGGTTGTGAACATGAGTTACCTTCAGATACATTCAACGATTTGGGGATGAATGTACTAGTAGCATTCGAGAACATGACCCAATTATAGCCCCTGTGGACATTGACAATACTCCATTGTATAAAGGGATGATTTGTCAAAACAAAGAAATGCTACAACACGCGGTCAAATGTTTTACTATTAAATGTCACGCACCATATAAGGTTGTGGAATTGACACCGACGATTTAGGCAATTTGGTATAAGAAGTGAGAAGAAGGTTGCAAATGGAGACTTCGTGCAATAAAGAAAAAATCGCATGGCTTGTTCGAGATCACTAAGTATGATGAACAACATACACGTTTTTATTAAGAACTGAGTCAAAGTCATGTGTAATTGGATTCATCAATGATTGGACTAGAGTTCTGTGATGCCGTAAGAGAAAAACCATCTATCAGTGTAGCACAACTGCAGTCCGACATAAAATCAAAGTTTGGATATCATGTTCCTTACCATAGGGTGTGGGAGGGCAAAAGAAAAATGTTGGCTAGAGTGTTCGGTGATTAGGATGAGTCATACAAATTGTTACCCAGGTGGCTATATATGGTTAAGCAGACCAATCTCGGAACACGTGTAGAGTGGAGAGTGAAAGAAACGATGAATGTTATTGCAGTTTGCTCACATTTTAACATGAACTACGAAGATTTTATTGAGGACTACTATAAATTGTCAACATGTGCTGAATCTCAATTTCAATCTGTACCGCATGAAGATTACTGGATCACGCACCCTAATATGCCCGTCTTACATGCTGATCTATCGTTGTTGAGAAAAAGTGGTAGACCAAAAAGTTAACGTTATCATAACAGTTCACGTTATCATAACTAGATGGATTGGACAGAACCAATCAATCGACAATGATGTGGATTTTGTAATCAGTTAGGCCATAATCAAGGGTAGTGTCCTTAGTTACTAAGAGGGCTCCAGATAGTCAAGGATTGAGAAATAAATAATTTTTGTCATGTGTATTTAATTAAGTGTACATGATACTTTAATTGTATATTTAATTTTTTATTATAATTTATAAAGTTATACATTATTCTTTTAATTAAGTTGTACATTATTTAATTGAGAAATAAATAAATTTTTTAATGTGTATTTAATTAAGTGTAGATGATACTTTTATTGTATATTTAATTTTTTTATTATAATTTATAAAGTTGTACATTATTCTTCTAATTAAGTTGTACATTATTTAATCGAGAAATAAATAATTTTTTCATGTATATTTAATTAAGTGTAGATGATACTTTTATTGTATATTTAATTTTCTTTTATTATAATTTATAAAGTTGTACATTATTCTTCTAATTAAATTGTACATTATTTAATTGAGAAATAAATAGTTTTTTCATGTATATTTAATTAAGTGTAGATGATACTTTTATTGTATATTTAATTTTTTTATTATAATTTATAAAGTTGTACATTAGTTAATTGAGAAATAAATATATTTTTTCTTTTAGATCATGGCTTTAAACCCTGGACCTATTAATCCGATGTTTTGTACGACCAATCCATTCATTCATCTTCTGTTGTATGACAAGATCGTACTATTGGAGAAATATCTTGTAGGCGTCGAGAGATAGTTGTCTAGCGCACTATCCCACTCCACCCTCGAATACTACCGCTACTCCATATATCTGGATTTTATGGGATTGCCAAATTGAGATTTATTCAGTTAGTTTGGCATCTGATCACAACCTTAGTTGAGAGATGGAGGCTGAGACACATACATTTCATATGTCTAGAGTGCACTATCACTCTATAAGAGATAGAGGTGTTGTTGGGGTTATCTGTTGACGGTGAGCCGGTCACCGAAGTGATGTATGATGATTGGTTACAAGTTTGTCAATTGTACCTCGGTGTGACCCCACCTGCCAACAAAATTAAAGGATCGAGGTTAAGTTTGATATGGTTAGGGAACAATTCCATGAGCTCGCAAATGATACAGATGAGAAAACCGTCATGAGATATGCGCAAACATATATAATACAAATGATGGGTGAAAGTCTGTTTTCCGACAAATCAAGTCATTTTGTTCACTTGATGTTCCTGCCACTGTTAGCTAACCTCTATGATGTGGGACGATATTCGTGGGGTGGAACATGTTTGGCATGGTTGTATAGACAATTGTGCAAAGCAACAAAACCTGAAGTTCGTGAGATAACTGGGCCTCTCATACTTTTGCAACTATGGGCTTGGGAGCGATTTCCAACAATGGCTCAACACCTGCAACATGTAAATGACCCTCAGTTAGCTGGACGAGCCTAGGCTTCTCGGTATGTTATTTTAATTCAATTTAATTTTTATATGACTGATCTAGTTAATTCAGAATCTAAATTATCAATTTAAAATTTTAGATGGAGAGACAAATTTTGTGTGACTAGGACAACCACACATGTAGTCAGCCAGTACAAATATATGTTTGATCTACTTCAACCTGATCAGGTACATTAATACCAAACAATTCGCTTTTTAGCATGATGTCCATTGCCTTGTAATATTGAACCCCTATGGCATGATATTGACTTAAGGACTAGAGATTGGTTAAAAAAAGTTGCACATTTGGTAGTGCGATGGCACTATCGTGCAAGGTTTATTGTCGTGGGGTTTCTATTGAATAGTTTGAATTACTCGTTCAGGAGCAATTGTGGGTCATCTGGTAAATGAATGAATATTATCTAATTATTTTTAATTTAAATTTATTTTAAATATTTTCTAATTGTTTTATAATTCTCAGAGATCGAACAACAGTAGACTCCGTGAGGTTGCGAATGATCCGAACCAGGTTTTTGCTATATGCAATGACAACTAGAGCTATATGGAGGAGATACATTATATGTACTATATACCTATTGTTCCTCCACCAGCTCCTAGACGTAGAGGACCTGTTCGAGAAGAAGAAGATGAGTTCGATGAGGTTGGCTACAATGTGGAAGAGTTGCCCCTGTGATGCAGACGCAGAGCCAAACCGATTATGTTAATTCGATGATGATAATGCCAGCATTTGGTTCAAGACATTATGACTCAGAGGCTGGTCCATCGTCTTCATACGTGCATGGATATGGTCGGGGTCGTGGAGAGCATAATGAATATTTATATTATGAAGCGCCTACAGAGCTACAGAGCAACATCAAGAAGAACTAGAGCAACCTCAAGTTCGAAGTCGACGACGACAACCAGTTTGAAATCGACGACGTCCGCCTTGTGGGACACGTTGATTTTTATAATTATTTTTATATAAATGAGATCTTTTAATTTACACTTTATTATTTTTATGAGATATTATTTTTTTTAATTTGTTCTTTTTAAAGTTAAGTTAAGAAGATGGTTTAAAAAATAATAAAATAATAAAATAAAATGTAAAGTGGAATATACTAAATAATAAAATAAAAAGGGAGTTGAAATATTAAGATAACATAACGGAAAATGAAATATTAAACTAACATAATGGAAAAAAAAATGGAGGTCGAATCTTCAAAACCAACTTAGGTTTGTCGAATTTTGAAGACTCGACCTTCTTTGTCAAGTTTTCAAAACTCGACAACCTAAATTTAAAAAAAAAGTACAATATTTTTATAAATAGTTTTGAAACAAAAATATTTTATAAATAGTTTTGAAAAGGACAATATTATTCTAATTTTCTCCTTTGTTTTGTTATGACAAAGATTGATCATGGCAGAGTTGTAGTATAAACCATTTTTTCTACAAATGGATAAAGTTCTTAAAAACAAAAACATATCACGATCCTTAGTAAATTTCCTAAACTCACATATTTAGGTTCCTTATTTGGTCGTGTGAAAACTTGACTTCATAAAAATGTCAACAAAGAAGAAACAACATTAGTGTTTAAACTAGAAGGTTTCTCAACCAATGCATTGTTGTCCACTAAGGATGGCAATGGGATGGGGCGGGGCTAGGAAAGCACTCTCCATCACCATTCTCACCCTATTTCCTGTTTTGGAGAGTCAGATTGGAGTCAGGAAATCCCCATTCGGGGACTTGGGTCCCCTTAAAAAAAAAAAAAAAAATCTGATTTTTATTTTATTATTTTTATTATTTAAAATTAATTAAAATTTAATATTTGCATTAAAATGATATATAGTTTTATACATATATGTGTGTGTATGTATGTATATACTTTTTTTATATATATAAATAAACAATTAAAAAATCTAGGTCGGGGCGAGGACGGGACCCTTCCCATCCATCGGGAATCTAATTTAAATCCTCAATTCCATACCCGATCAAACTGAGGATTTCCCACCTCGATCGAGTCGAGGACTCGAGGGACCCAATTCCGAGAAGAATTTTGCCACATCTATTGTCTACTAGTTGTAGAAGACCAATTACAAGTATTGTTCTAATTATCAATTATCATATCAAGATATTTATATTGACCATGTCTTTTTATCTATCTTCTTTTACCTTAAATAGGTTATAGCTATTTGAAGTAAAGAACTTTTCTCCTTAGCTGATAATCAAACTCTACACTTCATCATTGGTGAATAAAAAAAATAATGTCTAGACAGGTGATTGATGTGATCAGTCATTATAACTATGACCTTTTTAATATATATATATATTTTAATATCTTAGTTGTGACCATGAATGTTGGCCTTGTTATATCTGGTATAGTATTTATACATGGCTTGAGGTATCAACAGACTGTTTGTGCACCCATATTAACCAAAGACACATCTCAGTAGATGCAGAGCCCCTTTTTTCCAAGGCTAGCATTTCTGACTCCCAACAACGTTTCAATGTTAGTACTCTCTGCCTTTGCAAAATGAGTATCCTTTTACTGATATTGCTTTTAATGCTAGTTGCCACTACCCTAGTACAATGTAGGACCAATACCAATAGATCATTTGTGTGGAATACATATATGGAGATCGTTAGTGTCAACCATTTGTCACATCCTTAAACTCCTCCCATTGGAACAAATATATACGAGGATTCATCTATGAGTCTAACCATCTTTGTTTTATAACTATTAATACATAATTTTCACAAATATATGACTATTTTATTGACATATACGTAAAATTGAAATGTTGTTATAAACATGCATGCAACTTGCTAATAATGCCTTTAGCACTTTCCCAAGGTAATTTTTTTTATCTCAAGTATGTAGCATATATTTTTTTTTCCGAATACGACAATTGTGGAGTGGAAGATTGAACCTCTAAATTCGAAGGTAGTTATTGGATCATTTGTACTTGCTGCATCAATGATGTAGAGTGAAGGAATTAATCTTGCAACAATTGATGCGTCTCTTTTCTATTTGGACAGAAGTTGATTCTCTAATTCTATGGAAACTACCCTCACAACATGACCAATATGCCAATGAGACACAATTGATAACTGATGAGATCCTCCACGAGCAACAACCAAGTTTCGTAGTTTTATATTTACACTGTGTTGCTAATCTAGCGACTCGTGAGCAATTCATTTTCAACTTTAATAAAATTTCCAACTCATAAATGATAGATCCTAGATTTATCTCAACTTCAATTACTTGAACAAATGACTTCTGATCTAACAAGAAAAATTAAAAAATAAAATAAAATAGAATTTATATTCATCACAAATTTGAAGTGCAACCATCAAGGATGGTCCAAAGATTCAGCGAAGGAATTTATTTCTTAATCTGAGGGCATAGAAGGTCGATCATTATTTATATGATTAAAAATGTTCGTTTATCGACATTTTTAAAGAATTCAGACCGCCCAGATCAACAGAACCTTCAATATCAATACTACAGTAAAGAAGGTGGTCTCATAGTCACAGTGATAGGACTAGCTAACTGAAAGGAGAACTTACAGATAACCATATGATTTTATATTCAGGAAATATAGCCCTTCTTTTTTAGATCCTCAACGGCGTCCTTGAGGATTTGTTCCATTGGGATGAATTCCAGCCCCAGGTTCATCAACTTCTTGGCTCCATCTTTTGCTCTCACCAAATCAGGCTGTGTATCTTCTATCGATCTGAAAGGGGAAGTGTACGAGGTCAGGAGCTCAAACTGAGATTATTAAAACCTTTTAAAATAGAACTAAACAAAGACTGAATAGACCCAAGCCTTAAAACGTTTAAGAGTAACTTGAAACTTTTTTAGATTATAGGACTGGAAAGGCACGATAAAGTTCAAATTAAGATTGAACTCTGTTTTTTATTTGTTGTTTCATGATATTTAGAAAAGCAAACTGAAACTTAATAAAAAAATATTTGGATGCATCCTGGTAGTGCATCTTTGTGTAACCCGCCTAAGTGTCCAATCACAAATTGTCACGTGGAACACTTTTCTTTTTTGAAATAGATACTTTTTTAATATCCTTTTCCTTTTGTGATTGAAAGAGATGTATGGAAATAGGTGCACCCTAGAATACATCTCTTAATAATCAAAATGAAAAGGGGAAGGACCTAATGAGGTGGAGAAGGCCCCATTGGAGAGAATTAATACAAAAAACATGACCAGTCCAAGGTAATCTAATAAATGTTGTGATAAAAGAGAACTTGTGAAGACCATGGTAGCGAGATGCTATGTTATGTATAAGATCACAAAAAAAAAAAAAAAACATTAACAAAATTTTCTTTTTATCTTTGAAAATCCTGTGCTTTCTTGTTACTTATATAGTACTTGGCAGTCTACTTACTTCTCGATAGGATCACATGAATTTCCCTTACCTGGGTACCTTATACTGAGGGAAGAGTTCAGCAGCCTTCGCTACATAGTCAGAGTAACGAGCTATGGACTCTGCACAAAAGTGCCTTCCTGTAGCTGATTTGTTTTCATAGACCAAAATGTGTGCTAATGCAACATCTTTAAAGTGCACTACTCCAATAAAAACGTCCTTGAATGTCTCACTGCACCCTGCCGAAGAACAAAAAAAGACATGATCTGTGTGGAATTCAAGGAGACTTCGTAGACGAATTGTTATGTGAATTCTTTTTCATATCATTCTAATGGAAAAATGAAACGTCGGAGACACATAGAGTTAAAGCCCATTTGATAACCATTTGGTATAAGCTTATAAACACTACTTCTACCCTTAAGTTTTTATCTTTTGTTATCTACTTTCTATTGATTTTTTCAAAAAAAAAAAAAAAAAAAAAAAAAAGTAATTTCCAGAAAGTAGCTTTTGTTTCTAGAATTTGACTAGGAATCTAAATGGATCTTTCATTTAAGAAAGGTGAAAACCATAATCGAAAATTTCTCTAAAAAAGAAATCGTACAAAATATGCAATTTGAAGGGGCCTTAGGAAGCCATCGAACAATCTAAGAGTGATTTTAAAGTTCAATGAGAAAGGAAATTGAAATTTATTTCCAACTAAACGGTTCAACAACCACCCTGCTGCAAATCAATGTCTTCATATTCTGGATTTTTTAGCTGCAATTTGTTACAGTCAAAATCGAAATGAAAATCGGCAATTTCTTCATACTAAAAATGGTGCCATCTAGAAGAGAGTATGCTAGAAATCAAGTAAGAGAAATTACCCTCGAGAAGTTTTAAAAGCATTTGCATGCTTGCATTAATTCTGGGAGGAAACACAGGGCCCATGACTGTGCCTGGATTAATAACCACCACTTCCAATCCTTTCTCCTTGGCAAAATCCCAAGCAGCCTTTTCTGCTAGAGTTTTTGAAACTGAATACCACAGCTACAAGAAGAAAAGAAAATTCCAAAAATAGGAGGGAAATTAGAAAACCTGGCCACAAAAGAATACAAGCTTCAGATTGATTGGCAAAAAGTAACATGCACTTTCAATAGTATGGCATTGAAAGAAGAACTCCCATTATAACCAACAGAAGGAAAAAGATCAAACCAGAAAAAGAACAGATTAGCCTAAGAATCAGGAATTATTGGCCTTCCAAATCCCCTTTTATCCTTTTACTTTGTAGTTTCTTCATTATCCAATTCGCTCGCGAGTAGGGAATTCCTATTGCCATAGTTCTCAAGCCGGGGGAAAGTAAAGATTCAAAGCAGGTAAATCACTCACCCCCTTTTGCTTGCAGTAATCAATATCGGTCCAGGATTCTTCATTCCTTACAACATTCGCAGGCCAGTTAGGGTTCGGAATCATGGCGGAAATGGAAGAAGTCACCACTACGCGTCTTACCCCAGCCTCCTTAGCCGCCGTCAGGACGTTGATGGTTCCTTTGATAGCCGGATCCAACAAATCCCTCTATAAATACGATGCGAGAGTTATTTTCTACAAATTATGACCTCAAAGCATAAAATAGAACTTGTATTTCATGGTTTGTAGTGCTCGTGAGATAATATCACACCTCAGGATCCTCTACAGGTTCAACAATGCAAGGAGACGCGACGTGGAAGACACCGGCGCAACCAGTCACGGCAGGGACAATGGAGTCATAATCGAGGAGGTCGATTTGGAAGAGACGAAGACGAGCATCCGCTCCTTCTAAATCTTCCAAATGCTTGGTTTCGCTCTCGTCCTCTGCATTTGTCGATCAAGCATGCAAATCATTCAGCGGAAATCAAATAGTAATGTAACTATAAGCAGCAAACAACCGAAAGTTTGAAAAGAATGAAGAAGAAGCCAGAGAAAGATAAGTATGAGTGGGAGTGTAACTGAGGTTTTGGACGGTGGCGTGAACGGAGTAGCCGCGGAGGAGGAGGAGGTGAACGAGCCAGGATCCGATACAGCCGCTGCCGCCGGTGACACAAACCAGTTCGGGATTCTGAGTCGTCGACATCTCTATGGTGAAGAAATTGGCCTTACCTTTCACTTCGATTCTTTAATTCTTCAGGTCTTCAGTTCACTGGTCGTGGAAGAAGGAATATCTGATTTGCTCACCTCAGGAAATCAATGATGACCACAATGAATATTTCACGCAGGGGGACCCGCTGCACCGATTTTCCCTTTTCTGGTTAAGTTTCAATTGCCTTCAAATATATACCATTTTCTTTCAGTTTTATTAATTCTACATTTCTACTTACTTATTTTCGGTAATGTTTGTTTTTCTTTTCTTTTTTAGAATATATATATATATATATATATATTGAAATTTTAAGTCTAATTTTTATTTGATCCCTAAATTTTAAAATATTATACATTTAAGTTTTCTTGGGTAACTATTTATTTTTTTATTTTTGTTTTTTAAAATTAATCTTATTTCATTTCCATTTGTTTGCGTCTTGAGTACAAAGGTAGAATTTTTAGTCAAATTCCAAAAATAAAAATAATTTTGCTATTTTTTTAGTTCTCAAAATTTACTTTGGTTTTTTAGACTATTAGTAAAAAGTAGATAATAAAGGAAGAAATTTGGAGGTGGAAGTAGTGTTCATATGCTTAATTTTCAAAAACAAAAATAAAATGGTTAGCAAAAGAAGACTTAGTTTTAAATTTTGAGTTTGGTTTCAATTTAGTCATAGATTTCAAAATATTACAATTTTACATTCGAAATTTGAGTTTTTTTTTTTTAATTTAGTCCTTCGATTTTAAGATTTACACTTTTGACTTTGATTTTCACTATATACTCATTTTTCCGTCTTTAGTATTAATGGGTGTTAATAAATGTAAAATAATTAATTAAGTTTCACAAATTTTCATCATGTTTAAATTTAAATTTAAATTTTCACTTTATAATTATTTAAAATCAATTTAGAGATATTGACTTTAATGATTGGAAGTCACTATTTAATGAAAATTGAAGTTAAAATGTAAATTCTAGAAATTTAGAGAGCAAATCAAATTGAAATAAAACTCAAATCTCAAAGGTAAAATTGTAACATTTTGAAATTTAAGAACTAAATTAAAACTAAACTCAAAACTTAAGAACTAAATATGTAACATTTTAAAACTTAAGTACCAAATAAAAATTAAGTATTTGAAAACTAGATATAAAACTGAGGAACCAAAAACGTGTTTTTTTTTCCTCTATTTTTCCTGTCATATTTTAGTTTTACTTTGGATCATTCTTAAAAATAATACTAATGGTCCCTTCTCGGCCAAAATAAACATAAATAAATAAAAGACTCACTTCTTATAAAATTAAAATTTGATGACATTCTGCTTGCATCACATGTTGAAAGTATGGTGAAAGTTAGGGGTATTCAAAAAACTCGATAACCCCAAAAAGACGATCAATTCAACCCAACTCGTGCGGTTTGGGTTGAGTTATCAACTCATTTGGGTTAGGTTGGGTTATTAACTATTTAAGTTGGGTTGGGTTCAAATAAATGAAAATTTTATGAGTTCCCCTAATATAATCCAAACCAACCTGAATTTATTATAAACTTTAAAATATATTTTTTTTTATTACTTATAACACAATTATTTATACATATATTGATTTTAGTTTTATTTAATTTCAATACTTTTTTAATAATTTATTCTTCAACGACTCTTAAAAAGTAGTTTCTTTGCACTTTTTTCACTATATAAATTGAAATTGGGTCATTAATCTTAATTCAATATATGAAAATAATTAAATTAGACTTTTACATATTTATGTTTTGCTTCTTTTTAGGACAAAATTTTAAGTAAATGACTCAATTAACCAGAACCAAACCAATCCAAATATTTCATGGTTGGGTTGGGTTGGGTTCATTTTTTAATAAGGGTTATTTGGGTTGAAGAGATTTACAACTCGAACAATTGGGTTGTGTCTAAAATCTAACCCATGAACACCCCTAGTGAAAGTTTGGATGGTCACTTTCATTCTTACTTGCCGTGGCTTCCACACTCTCGTTATTAATCCTTGAGTATATTTTGATTGTTCTTTTTTTTTTTTTTATGAAATTGATTTAAATTAGAATCCATTTGTTGTAATTTTCATTACTTTTCACTTTGATTAAAGTTTCTATCCTTTTAAGCCTTAATATCTCTTAAAATGAAAGGTGCTATTTTTTGTTGTTAAAAAAAACATATTGAAGAATTAAAACCCACAAAATTGACCTCAATTACTAATTACTTCTAAATAATCTATAATTTAAGTCAAAGGAAGTTTAACTCACGAGTAATGAGCATGACGTCATGCTAGATTGATGCGATGAAATGCTTCATGTCGTACTCTTCAATATGAATATTTCTTAATCTAGATGCAATGTTTTTTCTAATTAAATTCAAGTATAAATCTAACTAGAGTATGCCTAGGTGCGTGGCGAACTCAGAAACACACGATAAAAATGTGCGGTAAGGTTTTGTTCGATCTTGACGTAGTGTTTTGATTACAAAGTAGGCGATTGAATTGTATGTATTTAATTATCCTATTTAATCTAGGCGATGGGATGAATGAAACGGATGTGGTGATAGTTGCAATTTAAAATAAAGTAGTATGCGACAAGTACGGATGAAATAAAAATAGATGAATAGGGTTGAGAAAGATTCACCAACATTTTCCTAAGCAATGCGTTCATGCAAGAAACTCATAATTAACTAACTTCACCTCTTAGTTTTGATGCCACGCTACCCTATCTCTAAGATGCATACGATGAGTTTTGATTGCGAAATACTATGTTTATCTCTAAAGTTACTTCTTTCCTTATTAAACAAGTTCCACAATCTCTTCCTTTCTCAAGTTGATTATTTTGTACTTAGATCAATCTCTCGATTTCATCTTACCAATTCAATAAGCACATGTTAAAACAAAATGAACACCTACTTATGCATGACTTAGTGAAAAAGGTTAACTACTCTCCCTCAACCGATAGATAATTTAGCTACTCATGCTTGTAGAAGAAGATAGAGATGTATGGAATATATAAGGAATAACATGCATATTAAGGATAATATTCTTCAATCACTACAATTAATACAAATATAATGGAACAAAGGATGTAACAAATAAAAGAGAAGTGAAAAAATCAAGTCGTAGGTGACAATCTCTTGCTTTATAAGGCTTTTAATGGTGACTACTTTATGCTGTCTGCAATGATATGGAGGAACTCCCTCTTCTTTCCCAGAAAACATCGAGTTCTTACTCAAAATTCTCACAAGAAAAGCTTGAAGGAATGATGGTTATGGAGGATTAGGGCAGGGTTTTGATAAAACTTCCCCTCTCTTGATGGATGAAGATTCCTTCCAACTTCTTGGATGGGCTATTTATAGGCACAAAAAGTGAAGGTC
Organism: Benincasa hispida; assembly: GCF_009727055.1. Taxonomy (NCBI): domain Eukaryota; kingdom Viridiplantae; phylum Streptophyta; class Magnoliopsida; order Cucurbitales; family Cucurbitaceae; genus Benincasa; species Benincasa hispida. The sequence goes on along the minus strand of NC_052356.1, from coordinate 15,544,991 downwards.
ATCGCCTCTTTCTAATGATGGTCTTATTGGATTTGGTGTCATAAATCCCATGTATCTTGTAGTTTGTAAATACAAATCATATATTTAATAAAATAAAAGGTATTTTTTTTAACATTGACTGCATTAATTCAATCCAATAAACCAAGATCCAAGATTATTTTATGTAACTTAAAACAAGTATGTGGTTGACATACAGGTGGATCATGTTTAAGTAATAACCTAAATGCTTTGTGGTAGATGGATAAAGCTAGGTACCTTATCCATCTGGTGACACTACGAATACGACCCGCTTTGTAGTTATTACAATTATTGTAAAGTGCTACAAATGATCTGATCCTGATTGTTCATGTGGAGACATGTGAGCGAGGGTATTCTATACAAAGAGTTTGTATAAGACCGAACCACGAAATGAATAGTCTCTCTATATAACATCGTTACTAGAAGAGACTCACATTTCATTGAAATTATCATAGGTGACTTGACCTTAATCCTGAGTGAGTTGTGAACTTGTTTATGAGGGCAATCCTTTTGATCTGTATGGGTAAGCGTAGCTATGTTAGCCTACGCTACAAGCCTACCATTTTGAGGATTTATTTGCGTAAGGAGCTGGGAACACAACTACGCAAGATGGATTTCACTCCTTTCCAACTTTTAGGTAAATTGTTTCCTTAATAGCTGATTATGGGTCTTAAACAATGAGGCTTTAACCTCTCACTGACCCGAGAGGTGTTAGTTCATAGTTAGACTATAGACTGTTTGTTCATTAAAAGAATCAGTGGTACTTAAGAAGTTAGATGTAACTACAGGGATAAAATGGTAATTTGACCCAGGTATAATTCTGAGCGATTTATGAAGGGTCGACTCACTATTGATTATTTATATCCATGCACACATAAATGTATTTGTAGTGCAAAGAGTGCATCTATTAGTCTTTAGTGGAATGACCGGTAGTTAATGAATATTGATTTTTAATTAAAGAGTTTAATCAATTAATCTCATATCATTGAAGCTTCTAATTTGTAGGTGTATAAGGTCTTCTTGTTAGTTCGCTAAAGGATAGTAATGAGGAATGATTTGAATTGTTCAAATCAATTGAGGAAATTTTATATTAATGAGATTAATATATAATGGTTAATCATAGATGTGATCTATAATCCAAATTATGTAAGAGAGAAATATTTGAATGGGGTTTAAACATTAAATTCAAGTGAATTAGATTCACGAAGAATTAATTAATCATAATGTTAAAGAGGTGGATACATATAAATATGTGATGTTAGTATGTTTTAATTATATATTAAACAGGATTTAATATATGATTGTTTAATTAATGTGTTAATTAATTAAATAAGGGTTATTTGATTAACTGACACTAAGGATATAAAAGGAAATACTTGGAGAAGGTGAAAAGGGGTTAACATTCTCCCTATAAATATATCCTTATAGCCCATTTAGAGCAATTCATCGTGCAAAAATACCTAGCCTCCACACTAAAATCCTCTCTACTTTCTCATCAATTCCTCTCCAACTCTTCCTTTTTCAAGTGTTAGAGACCACTCATCCAATCCTTGTAATCCTAGAGAATATCAAGGTTATTCTTATGGTAGTGTCCTTGACCGTGAAGAGGTGTTTGTGATCAAAGAAAGGATTTTTCAAGAAGTTTGGGATTCAACAAAGGTAAGCTATGTTTTCTCTTTTCTCTATCTTCAATAGCATGTTCAATATGATGTTTATTTTTAATTGTGTCTTTATATGGATTGCTGTGATTTTGTTTCTTTTAAATGAAAAAAACCAAATGTAAGACGATCTCACGCTTCCACGAGAATTTGGTTCCCTTCAATTGGTATCAGAGCCAATGTTTGAATTTTTGTTTTTCGTATTTTTTAAAGAAAAATCAAGAAATATGGGTTTTAATCTGTATTTTGAATGAGAAGTTTGCAATATTGGACGTTTATATTTTTTGGCACTTGGTTTTACGTTTTAATTCGATTAAAATGTAAGGGCCCATTATTTTTAGGTATTTAAGTTTTTCTATTGACTTCGTAAGTCTATGTCAATCAAGGATTAACAATTGCTGAAGAGATTAGTGAACAATGAAGATTTTCGGTCCAAGTTCGAAGAAAAACGCAACAAAGGTGAGGTTTCTAGATTGCAGCGTCACGATGCTGCGAGTCGAGGCAAGGTGGACAATATCCATAGCATTACAATGCTCTGAGCTTCACAGGCACGCATGAGGAGTTCGGCGGTCGTGAGTTCGAATCCCCTCTCTGGTGTTTGCAACAGATTTCTTTTGTTTTTCGTAATTTTATTTTTTTTATTAATTGAATTAATATAAATTAGTTATATTAATTTAGTTAATCTTTTAGGGTGCCAAAATTTGGTCCAATATTTGCTATTTAATTTATTATGCATTTGATGTATGTATAAATTAATGGAAGAATTTTTATTGCATAATGTATGTCATATAAATTTAGAATCTCACCTTAGGATAAACACTTTTATGCATCATATTTAATATAGGTATTATATTATTTATAATTGCATGATTTTATTAGCATGCTCATGCATCATAATAAGTGTTATATTATTTTGATACACGTTTCATTAAATATGTTTATGCATCATACAATGTTATAAATATTATAATGTATGGTGGAATAAAGAATATGTATGTTTAATTTTCATGAATGATGAATATAAGTGTGATATTTTTCCAATGAAAATGAATCTTGCATTGAGCATGACATTACTTAGATAAATATAATTGTTATATTTGATCGACGTCATTAGATACAAATTATAGGTTTTAATATGGCATTAATATAAAATTGTTATATATTTAATGGAATAGATTAAAATCTATAATCAAGAGCTGCATGCAAATATAGGTCTAATTTTTATTTGTTTAAAATTAATTCATTTAGACTTATGTTGAAAGGTTTTCTAATGAGATTAGAAATAGATTAATCTTTTAATTTGTTTTAATAGGATTAAAATGAATTCCTAAATTTATAAAATAATTACTCATAAGGGACCTTTGTCTTAGGAACGTTCTGTCTAGGTTGAGGTATTTAAGCTGTCAAAAACATAACACCTCTACCTAAAAACCGACTTGAAAGGTGAATTTGGCAAATATTTTATAAGTATGCAATAAATGATTGAATTTATTAAAGAGTTTAATAAATGAAATCAAATATTGTTAAAATATTCAGTATAAATGTTATATTGAGCAAATTAACAATGGATTTAGTTAAAATTAATTAGTTGGTTTTTTCTAAGTTAATAAACTCATTTTTGCAAAACACTTAGTGGGAGAAAAATGATATATCAATATAGATGTTTTGAAAAAAGATGTATATGATCTATCATTTTTCCACCCACGTTCTCCCTAAAAGTTCACAAGGTGAGCAGTTCGGCCTCCTGGTGCCCTGGGCGCGCTCTCTTTTAGGAAGATATTTGCATGGGTCAATATCAAGGTGAATGGAGAAAGTGTTTATAGTAAGTGAGAGAAGGAAGTGTATCAACACATCTTGCGATCTCCTTCATTTTTTTGGAATGTCATTTCCATGCTCAGTCTCGTGGCATCCTAGAAGTGTCCCACTTAGGAAGGTGTTTGCATGGGAAAGGGACATAACAAACTCCATATAATGATAAGATCGCTATAATCAATTGTACCAATTATGTTCTTCCCTGCGGAAGACTGATTAGGGCGAGGTTATAGGATTGAAAATGAAGGGTTATACTTACAAGAAAACATTAAGGTAGTTAATGGTTTCTGGACCAAATCAATGATAATTAAATATTATATGAATCATAGTTATTCTAGTGTAATATTTGATTGAGAATGTCTCAATTCAATGAATGAGTAAATGTTCGCCCCGAGGTAGCATTTAGTCTAAATAATTGAAGTATCATTATAAAATAAAATGGTGTTGGGTTCATTACTGTTTTGCTAAACTAATTAGGTCAAAATGAATTTTTGCATAAGTGTCTAAAATAAGTTATTTGTTTTGTATCAACAAAATGACTAGTGCAATAATCTCTTTGTTTGGCGTTGATAAACTAAATGTCGATAATTACGCGACATGGAAGAATACGATTAATACAGTTTTGGTCATCACGACCTAAAATCCGTCTTAGTGGAGGAATTTCCTTCAATTCTTGGGCCCAATGCTTCACGAAATGCTTATGAAGCCTATGACAGGTGGACCAATGCCAACGACAAGGCCAAAGTCTACATTTTGGCAAGCTTATTTAACGTTTTCACCAAAAAGCACGAGCCTGTGGTCTCAGCCCGAGAGATCATGGAGTCACTGTGTGGGATGTTTAGCCAACCGACCATGCATCTCAAGCATGATACTCTAAAGAACATCTTTAACGGCCGCATGAATGAGCGATCATCCATCAGGGAGCATGTCATTAATATGATAGTCCACTTCAACGTGGCCGAGATGAATGAGTCTGTCATAGATGAGGCCAGCCAAATTAGCATTATTCTGAAAACTCTTCCGAAGAGTTACCTCCAATTCTACAACAATGCGTTTATGAACAAGATTGGATACAATTTTTTAAGGAACTGGTTAAGGTTCAGAGCGGAAGTGGGGACCCCCAAAATTTTACAGAATAGTACAGGAAATATTATGCATCAAAATAAAATTTTATAGCATGCATTTAGAAATAAAGATAAGTAGAAGAATATACTAACCCTTGAAGATCTAATCTTCTTATATAATTCCTCCTCTCCAAAAAATCACGAACTCGAAACCCTAATTTGGCCACCACCACAAAAGCTTCCTCTGTATTCTCTAGGATGAGAATCTGATGAGTTGTAGGCTCTTAGTTTTTGGAATAGAGAGAAAGAACAAAAAACTAATTTCTCAAAGAAAAACTTCTTTAAGTTTTTTAGTATAAAAAACTTTTGGGGAAGAAGATCATAACCGACAAGTCTGCACCTTCCCACTCACATACGTTGTAGAGAGAAAAAGGGGAGGGAGTTTTCAAAATAACATTTCGAAAATCGAAATTAATTAAAGAAAAAATATTTTAATAAAACATTAATATATATTTATGTGATAACCACTTTATTATATAATATATATTTAACTTTATGTTATATCAAATATAATATACAACCTATAGTTTATATTGTATCAAATATAATATAACCTGTAGTTTTCATTCTCTCATTAATGCACAGTATTTAATATAAATCCCATTTTTACTAAGTTTAATTATATGAATCCAATTCACATAATTAATATTTGAATCATATTCAAATATTTATTTCCTCTCAAATAAACTTTATGTTATAATTTATCAAATACAATATAGTAACTATATCATATATAATTAAATTAAATTAAATTAATTATATCACATATAATTAATTTGAACAATAATTAGTCCAAAAGTGATTATCATTTAATCCCTGTTGAGCTACAGAGGGGACCTCATGGACCTATAACTTGAAGTTCCAATGGTACTTGAAGTTCCAATTGTACTTAAATAATTAATTAAATTATATTATTCAACATCCATTAACTGTCAGGCACTCCACAATTGCACTCTTCCCACTACAGACATATTTCTGTGTCCATTGTATATAACCAGTCAACAGCACGATGACCCTTCACAAATTGTTCAAGTATAGTTGGGCCAAAACTACCATTTTGCACCTATAGTTATATCTAACTCCTTAAGTACACTGATCCCTCTAATGAACAATAAGTCATAGTCCAACTATAACCAAACCCCTCTCAGGCTAAGAAAGGGTGTGACACTATATTGTTCAGGCCCCTAAATCAGCCCTTAAGGGAGCAATTTATCTACTTACCCCGACCTTGAGGAATGAGTGAATTCCGTCTTGTGTAGTTGTATTCCCAGCTCCCCATTCAGACGACCCCCATAAAGGAAATCGAACACGAGGATTTCAATGAGCAGCGGAAAGATCATTCCAAATTACAATCGTATATGAACTTTACAATTACAAACCGAACAACGCGCACTCGAACTCAACGATCGCCTAGGTCATGAACACCCCAAACAACACGAACGGCCTCCACAGAACCTTGACAGTGTCGAGTTGAGTATGATATCACCAAGAGGGCTACCTTGGTATTCTCGATGTGAGAATCTAGAAGGTGGGCTCTGTGTGGATTTGGTTTGAGGCAGACGACTGGAGGAAACACAATCGTGTAAACGATTGAGCAAGTGAGGGATGGAAGAACCTATCATATAGGTCTATGCCCAATCATTTAGGAAAAGTTATACGATCGTCTAGCAAAAGTTATGTGATCGTTTAGCTCATCGCTTAGCTAAGTGTCTATCGCCTACTAACACTCCATGATCGTTTAGCTAACTCCAAGTTCTCGCTTAGTAAATCTTATTTACTTGACAACTTCCCGTGAGAATTTTTCGAGAGAGGAAATCTCAAAAAACACAATTTTGCCAAAAACTTACTAAAATTAGGAAAATATTTTCCCTTTTATCTCACGGTTACCATGAAACGACCAATAACCTCCCACTCAATTGGTTATTAGAGAAAAAGAAATAATTATCCAATAATTAATATTATTATAAATATAAATGATAACTAACTTCTCATAATATATTTAGAACCTTAGTTTTAATATTTCATCTCATGAAACATACAAACCATAGCTCTTTTTCTATTCCATGGTACTTATTGTAGATCTCATTTACATTAATCCTCCACTAGATGTATCTCATACATCATACCGATCATATCATATACAATCGAATTACCTCTTGTCAATTTGAACATTTCAAATCAACACCAAGAACTGATCCTCAACTGAATCCATTGAGCTACCAGGGGGACCTTATGGACCTGTAGTTTGAAGCTCCAACAGTACGTGAATAACTGACTAAATTCTTTAGTCACGGGATCCATCATCCATTAACTGCCAGGCACTCCACTAAATATCGACAATCGAACTCTCCTTACCACAGATATATTATGTGTCCATCTTAACTAATCAATAGTGCGACAACCCTTCACAGATCGCTCGTAAGTACAGCTCGGCCAATAACCGTTATGCCCCGTAGTTACATCTAACTCCTTAAGTACCACTGATCCCTCTAATGAACATAAGTCATAGTCCTACTATGACTGAGTCCTCTCTTCCAAAGAGAAGTTGTGGCCACTATGTTCAAGTCCCGAAATCAGCCCTTAAGGGAGCAATCTCCCTACTTATCCCTGCTTCGGGGAATGAGTGAATTCCATCTTGTATATTGAGTTCCCAGCTCCCAAATCAGACAAGTCCTAGGTATGTTGAGTTGGAAATCTGGCCACTCTCACCCATACTAATCAAAGAACCACCATCAAAAGCATGAGTTCCCAAAACACTAAGGATTGAGGTCGTGTCACCTATGGTCGTTTAGGTGAGATGTAAGTCTCTAGTATCAATGACGTTATATATAGAGTCTAGTCATATCGTGGTCCGGTCTTATACAAACTCTTTGTATAGAACACCCCCGCTCGCACGTCTCTACATGAATGGTCAGGATCTACCATTTGTAGTAGTTTACAACACTTGCAAACCTCTACAAAGCGGGCCGTATCCGTAGTGTCATCAGGAATAGGTATCCCACTTTAATCCTTATACTACAAACCTATTTAGATTATCACTTAAGGCATGATCCACTTATATATCACATATACATACTTAAGTTTACATAAGATAACCATGGATCTTTGTTTATTGGATATGAGTAAAAGCCAAAATGAAATAACATATATTTTATTCATAAAACAATGTGTATCATTACAAACAACGAGACTAAGGGAGAATTAGGATATCAATCCCAACACCCCAAAATGGTAGGCTTGTTGAATCGGTGATCTAGCCACTCTCACCCATACAAATCAAAGGACCGCCCTTATAGGTAGGAGTTCACAACTCACTCAGGATTCAAATCATGTCATCTATGGTCATCCCGATGAAATGTAAGTCTCAGTTATGAACAACGTTATATAATGAAACTAGTCATTTTGTGTGTTAGGGTTGGTGCCCTAAATCTCATAGGATTCTATAGTTTGTAATTGTAATGTACAAACATTTTATTTATGGAATGAAATATGTGATGTTTTATTTTATTTGTTTAGTTGCATTAACCACAAACCAATAAGCTAATATCTAAGGTTATCTTGTTGCTTAAACATGTATGTAGAGACATATGGGTGGATCATGTTTAAGTGATAACCTAAATGGTCTATAGTAGATGGATAAGGCTGGATATCTTATCCTAGTGACACTACGAGTATGGTCCGCTTTGTAGATGTTACAATTGTTGTAAAGTGCTACAAATGATCCGATCCTGATCATTCATGTGGAGACATGTGAGCGGAGATATTCTATACAAAGAAGTTTGTATAAGACTGTACCACGAAATGTTTAGTCTCTATTATGAACAACGTCGTTCATAATAGAGACTTACATTTCACGAGGATGATCATAGGTAACATGACCTAAATCCTAAGTGAGTGTTGAACTTTTGCCTATGAAGACGATCCTTTGATTTGTATGGGTGAGAGTGGCCAGATTGCCGACTTAACAAGCCTACAATTTTGGGGGTCGTCTGAATGGGGAGCTGGGAACAAAACTACATAAGACCGAATTCACTCCTTCCCCGAGGCTGGGGTAAGTAGATAAATTGCTCCCTTAAGGGTTGATTCCGAGGCTTGAACAATGAAGCGCCACACCTTCTCCTGTCCTAAGAGGGGTTTCGTCAGAGTTGGACTATGACTTATTGTTCATTAGAGGGATAAGTGGTATGTAAGGAGTTAGATGTAACTACAGGTGAAAACGATAATTTCGGCCTAGCTGTACTTACGAGCAATGTGAAGGGTCATTGCACTGTTCACTTGTTATATCCAATAAATACAGAAATATATTTGTAGTGCGAAGAGTGCAGCTGTCAATCTTTAGTGGAGTGTATGTCGGTTAACGGGTAATGAATAATTTTATTAAAGAGTTTAATTAATTATTCACGTATAGTTGGAGCTTCAAGCTACAAATCCATGAGGTCCCCCCGGTAGCTCGACGGGAATAAATGAGAATCAGTTTTTGGATTAATTTGAATTTGTTCAAACTAATTGAAGGAATTAATCATATATGATATAATTAATTTTATTTTTAATTATATATGATATAATTATTATGATGTATTTGATACATTATAATATAAAGTTTATTTAAGAGGAAATTTTTTTTGAATGTGATTCAAATATTAGTTAGATGAATTTGATTCATATGATTAAATTTAATATAAATGAAATTTATATTAAATGTCATTAGTGAGAGAATAGAAACTATAGGTTATATTGTATATGATACAATAAAGAAACTATAGGTTATATGTTATATTTGAAACAACATATAGTTTAATATATATATTATATGATAAAGTAGTCATTATATAAATTTATATATTAAATGATTTATTAAATTAATTAACTATTATTTAATTAATTTTAAATCATTTTTTTAGAGAGTTAGGGAGTTAGGGATTTGTAACCTCCTCTTCCCCCTCCTTCTCTCCACTACATGATAGTGGGGCAGAAAGTTTCAACTTTTTTCTCTAGTGTTTTCTTTCACAGAGAACACAGAAAGTGTTTTTTAGAGCTACCACATTACGATCTTCCTCTTCATCTTCTTGCTCTGCTGTAATTCCCTCACCAAAATAGTCAGAGCCCCACATCCTCCTGGATTCTCACCCAAATAATACCAAGGTTTCCTTCACGGTAGTGCCCATTTGGAGTTCGGGGGAATTCTTTCAGTTGAATAACTGTTCTTCAAAGGTAAGGGTTTTGAACTCTAAAATTTTTATCTTTTCTTCTTTCTCTTTTTATTTTTTCTAGCATGTTGTATTTTATTTGTTAGATTCATCAATTTTTTTATGTCTCTATAAAATTTTACATTCTATAAAATTTGGGAAAATTGGGACAAGTGGGAGATTGTTAGGAATGGTGTCCTAAATTTCCTTGTAATCTCGTAGTTTGTAAAGTCCGTATAAACATATTGTTGTTAATAAAATAAGTGTTATTTTATAAGCATATACTCAATCCAATAAACTAATATCTGAGGTTATTTCATGTAATTTAAACAAGTATGTAGAGACATGCAATTGGATCTTGTTCAAATAATAACCTAAATAGTCTGTAGTAGATGGATAAGGTTAGGTACTTTATCCTGGTGACACTACGGATACGACCCTCTTTGTAGGTGTTACAAGTGTTGTAAAGTGCTACAAATGATCTGATCCTGATCATTCATATGGAGACATGCGAGCAGGAGTATCCTATACAAAGAGTTTGTATAAGATCAGGACCACGAAATGATTAGTCTCTTTACATAGCATTGTTAATAATAGAGACTTACATTTCACTAGGATGACCATAGGTGATATGACCTGAATCCTAAGTGAGTTATGAACTCATGCTTATGAAGGCGATTCTTTGATTTGTATGGGTGAGAGTGGCCAGATTGCCAACTCAACAAGCCTACCATATTGGGGATTCGTCTGACTGGGGAGCTGAGAACTCAACTACACAAGACGGAATTCATTCCTTCCCCAATGCAGGGGCAAGTAGATAAATTTCTCCCTTAAAGGCTGATTTCGGGTCTTGAACATAGTGGTCACACCCTCTCCTGGCTCGAGAGGACTTGGTCATAGTGGGACTATAACTTATTATTCATTAGAGGAATCGGTGGTACTTAAGGAGTTAGATGTAACTATAGGGGGAAAACAGTATTTTGGCCCAGTTGTACTTACGAGTAATTTGTGAAAGGTCATCGCACTGTTGATTTGTTATATCCAATGGCTACAGAAATGTTGGGTACTTTATCCTTGTGACACTACGGATACGACCCTCTTTATAGGTGTTACAACTGTTGTAAAGTGCTACAAATGATCTGATCCTGATCATTCATGTGGAAACATGCGAGTAGGGGTATCCTATACAAAGAGTTTGTATAAGATCGGACCAGGAAATGATTAGTCTCTTTACATAATGCTATTAATATTTGAGACTTACATTTCACTAGGATGACCACAAAAATTTATCTGTAGTGCGAATAGTGCAGTTGTCGGTCTTTAGTGGAGTGACCGGCAATTAACGGATGTTGGGTAACTTAATTAAAGAGTTTAATTATTTATCTGAGTACCTTTGGAGATTCAATCTACTGGTCCATAAGGTCCCCACTGTAGCTCAACAGGGATTTAATCTTTGGATTAATTTGAAGTGTACAAATTAATTGAGGAAAGTAATTATATATGATATAATTAATTATAGTGTATTTATATGAGAGAAATTCGAATATGATTTAAATATCAATTACATGAATGAGATTCATGTAATTAAATATAAACATGATTTATATAGAGAGGAATAAAATATTTAGATATGATCTAAATATCATTTATATGAATGAGATTCATATAAATGGATTTAATATAAATGTGATTTATATTAAATGTCATGTATGGTTGAGAGAGAATAAAATCTATAGTTTATGTTGTATTTGATGTAATATAAAACTATAGGCTATATGTTATATTTGATATAACATATAGTGTATATATAATAAAGTAGTTATTATATTTTTTTATTTTATTAATTTATTTGAAATTAATAAAAGGGGAAAAGTTAACTCCTTCCCATTATTCTCTCAATAACTAACTTGCGATAAAAGAAGTTGAGAGATCATCTTCTTCTAAGAATTAAAAAAAAAAAAAAAAAAAACAGAGATGTTTTATCTGAAAGAGAAAGGTTATTTGAGGAAAACTCCCCTTTCATCTTCTCCATCTCCTTCCCTTTTCCTAGGACTCAGCAAAGCCCACAACTCCTACTTGAGTCTTTGAATCCCAAAAGAGAATACAAAGGGTTCTCGACTGGTAGTATCCGTGCGTGAAGAAGGAGATCCGCGAGGAAGGAGTTCTGTTCGTGGCTTGTACGAAGGATTACTTGAAGAAAGGTTCTTCAAAGGTGAGGTTTGTTGAAACCTATTTTTATCTAAAAGCATGTTGTAATTTAACCTCTAATGCATATCTTTGTGTATATTTACTATAAATTTTGTATTCAATAATTAATGGAATTTAGACAATTCGCTTCCGCTCAAGGATCTCCTCATGTTGAGATTCCTTCAATTGGTATCGAGCCAGGTCGTTGGTTTCTGATTCCAAATTCCATTCTTGTATTGAATTCGTTTACAGTACTGGTGGGTTTTATAATCTGCATTGCGTTTATATGATAAATGTTTGTGGATGAATTGTGATGGATGTTTTGGGGTAGAATTCTTGTTTTAAGGCTTTCTTTAAATTTTACAAAGTTGTATGGTAAGGGCCCCTGCTTTTTCTGGCATAATTTATAAGTGAGACTGTATTTATTTAAGTTTTGAGTCATTCGTGAGGCTTCAGAAGAAAGGTTGCAGTGCGTTTCGATGGAGAAGACGAAATGGAGGTTGTCGCATCGTGTAGCTAGAGCTAAACAAATAGATAGCTTTTGTTATGTGATCGTGTAACATTTGCTAAACGATCGCATAGCTAATGCTACGCAATCGTGTAAAGTTTGCTACACGATCGTGTTGCATTGGATGCATGATCATATAGGTGCTCGCTTGGTGGACGATCGCGCAGTATTGGATGCTCGACGCATCGTTGTGTGCTACACGATCGTGCAGACTATCATGCTTATCGCATACCCATTAGCTACACGATCGCATAGTATATGATACTCGACGCATGGATGTTTACTACACGATCGTGTAGACTTTCATGCTCATCGCATAGTCATAAGCTACGCGACCACATATAAACGATTGTATATACTCGACGCCTCACTGCTTGACAATTAGGCGTTTGCTACACGATCAGCTGCAAGGGTTCTTTGTGGAGCGGTTCGAGGCGAGTGGTTCAAGACCCGGTTCATTTGTTCCAAACCGGTGGACTCATATTTGTAATAGTTAGCCTTAG